>NC_067476.1:153035765-153408265 GCF_947179515.1 Apodemus sylvaticus | reverse complement strand
CCCCTACAGACCTGGCACAGACCTCGCCTGTGTCCCCACCCCCTTTCTCCCTGTGGCCTTGTGTCAGACGTGGGGACAGTGCCTGTCTGCACCAGGAAGCTGGAGGAAGTCTGGCCACACAGCAGGCACTGTACTGAGTGTCCGCACGGGCCCACACATTTGTTGACGGCGCCATTACCACCCCTGGGTCTGAGGTGAAGCAAGAGGCTTAGGGTTAAGCGGCATCCGATCAGCTGTCCCCAGCACCCAAACAGTCAGGGTTACTGGAGAGCCAGGCTCCCTGAACCCCAGATTCTGAACTCACGCAGAGCTTGGAGCTTAGATGGAATCTTGGCCATTCGTTTTCTGCTGTGTGATGTTGGCTCGGTGACTTGACCTCCCTGGGCCCTGTAAAAGGGCCATGGATTCGGTTCCCCTCAGAGGACGGCCAGGCAGACTCAGGCCTCTGGGCGTGGGGTGCTCACTAAGTGCTGGCTTTATCTCACTCCGAGCCCACGGACGGACAATCCCAGCTGCTGAATGTTGAGCACAGCAACAGCAGCAGCAGACTGACCAGAGAAGCTTCTGGAGATGGGGCCCAGCTTGAGCCAAGTGTGCCACACCCCCACAGGGCCCCCGGGCCCCTTCCTCTGCCTCTGCAGGGCAGATCAGGGCTGCTCCAGGGGGCCCTCCTGCCCTGCCAGTACCGGGGAGGAAGGGGCAGGGCAGCTGAGACCAGAACCCAGGGCAAGGCCTGGACCGCTGGCCGCCAGCCTTGGAGACGGTCCCACAGTGACCAAGGTCCACCGGTGACATTGAGGGTGTTTGTGTGACTGTGTTCCATTTGCCGGTGCTGCTCACCATGAAAACAGCTCAGTGACATGACTTATGACCCTGGCTGAGGACGCCTGGACACGGCAGGGGCCCTGGCAGGAGCGCTGGCAGGGCCCTGGACTCAGATTTAAAGGACAACAGCGAGTACTTGAACTTCATGTAGACAGTGAAAATAGGATTCAGACCCTGCAGATGGATGGGCTAATTCATCCATCCATTCATTCACTGTTCATTCATTCATTCCTATGGCAATGTTCTGCCAGGTACTGAGGGAACAGGGACATAACAGGCTGTACCTTCCTGGGACTGGAAGGGACACAGACCCTAACTTAAACAGTCACCCATCAGGGAATGCAGACAGCTGTGAGCTCTAACGTTTGCTGAGTGCCTACTGTGTGTGTGCCAGGGAAGGTGCTGGACGAGCAGGGTAGTGTGATGTCTGCCCCTAAGAGGTGGACACTTTGGAGAGGGGATGGAGTGACAGACGGACAGCGGCCCTGAGGGGAGAACAGGGTCCCAGGTAGTCAGGTAGGGCTTCCTGGAGGATGAGGAAACTCCAGGAGGCGGTTAAGTGAATGCCGTGGGGAGAGATCAGGACACAAGCAGGGGATGTTGGGAGGAAAGGCTGACGCCTCAGGACGAAGTTGGGGGCACCCTGAAGAAGACATGAGGCTACAGAGGAAGCACGGGGTTCAGGGGATATGGTGGGCGGGTCTATCTTTCCCACTGTCCGTCTGTCCTTCTGTCAGTGTCCGAGCCTCTCCTTCCCTGCTCCTTTCCCACATCCCTTCTCCTTCATAAGATGTCAGCAAGCGACAAGGTGCCGGGAAAACCCAGGGCGGCAGGCAGGAAGCAGGGTCAGGGCACAAGGGCAGCAGCGCCCGCCCGCCCGGGGACAGGCCGTAACTGAATGTTCTGTTTTGGAAAGACAGGACTGGTCAGGGGCGAAGGTGGCTGACCACGAAACCGGACACCCTGGCAGGCTCTCCGCTGGCTGCCGCCGCTCTGGCCCTCCACCCTCCAGCTCGGTTGAATCTTCCCAGGAGGGGGTGTGTGTGGAGGGGTGGACAGCAGAGGGACAGAATGGAAGCCTGTGGGACAGGGCGCTGTGGCCGGAACAGGAAGCCCCTGCTTATCTCCCTGGGCTCCTCCACACTCTCACCAACTAGTAAGCGCTCACTGGATGCCTGACAGGGTATTTGTGATTTAAAACCAAGGCTTCAGCCAGTCTGCCCAAGGTGGCGATGGCTTTGCAGACCACTGGCTCCGTGGCTGTGTACAGGGAGGGAGTCTGCCTCTTTCTGTCTGAGAGGGAGGAACACTCCCCTCCCCCGCTTTGGTAAAGATTAATGATGTTTAATGCTTGCACGAGCTTGAATCATTCCAGAACACAGGAAGTATTCAATAAAACACAAGCCTGGGCTACTGACTGCAGAGACAGGCAAGCCCCAGGGTGGGGGAGACCCTGGGGCCACCCAGCACTTCAGTCCTCCTGGCTCTAACCTTGGTTAGGACTGGACACCTCGTTGAGCATTACTTTTTCCTTGCTTGGAAGTGACTCTGGCCTGGAATTGAGCTGTGGACAGACATTGTGAGTCCTCTATCTTATGGCCACTGTCTTGGAGGGGAAACTGAGGACCAAGGAGAGAAAGTGACACCAGGGCTTTACCCACTTTCTCCTGTGAGCTGATCTTAACCAAACTCCTGTGACATCCCATCACCCTCTACCCCAGAAGAGCCAACTGCAGCCCTGGCCTCTGGATTCTTTTGGTCAGGCCCCTCTGTCAGTCTCCTGAGTGCCTGTTCTCCTGCTGGCCTGAGAGACTCTTCATGCCACAGACCTGCAGCTCATGGTGCTGAACCCACAGACTTCCTCCTGCCTTCTCTCCTGCTCCGGGGCCAGGCGGCTGGGAGAAAAGGCCACACGGACCTTGCCTTAGGCGTCTCCAACATGGTGGATGATCTCATTCGTTCATTCATTCATTCACTCATTCATTCACTTATTAATTCACTCATTCATTTGTTCACTCACTCATTCATTCACTTATTCATTCACCCACTCACTCATTCACCCACTCACTCATTCAGTCACTCATTCATTCATTCACCCACTCATTCATTCACTCATTCATTCATTCACCCACTTACTCATTCATTCACTCATTCATGGAAGGAGTAGGCCACAGACAACTCAGGAAACATGAGAGGACCTATAGGAGTGTCCTGGGCCCCAAAGCCCAGGCGCTTTGTCTGGCTGTGTGACACTAACCATGCAATCTCCCTCCCTGAGTTTTGATTCCCACCTGTAGAGTAGGTACCATCATCAAAATGTCCACCTGGGTGGTATACAGAACTCAAGAGCCAAATCTGGGCAGATGCTCAGAGTCCAGAGGGGCTGCCACCATGGGGAAAGGACTGTGTGAGCCCCTCCCATCCAAGACCCCCCAAGACCACCTAGGCTCTGCAAACCAACAGGGTTTCCTTGCAGGCAGTGAGGGGCTAGGAGCTTGAAGGCAAATCGGTGCCACCTTTGCATGACACAGTCCTAGCCTGCACCACACTGTTCCTTTGTTTCACAATGGCGTACAGACGTGATCAGAGCTGCCTGTGTGGTGGCCGTGACTCTGGGAACATCAAGGATCAGGATCCCGCCGGGTACCAAGGTGAGGCCTACGGACGAGGGTACTGCTGTCTAGGAACAGAGAAGCAACTGCTGGCTCAGTCACAGACAGACACATTTACAGGGCCAGGGACCAGACCGGGGAGGGGGCAGAATCTGGACCTAAAGCTGGGAGGAAGTGTGTGTCAGGAAGTGAGGCCCATGGTTGTGCAGGTCCTGGGAGCTGGGAGAAGACTGTGGGGTACCCGGTCTACTCGGTAGCTTGGCAAGATGGCGGCTCACAGGCTGGTGAGATGGCTCAGTGGCCTAAGGTGCTTGCCTCTGAGCCTGACTGACTTCAATCCCTGGAAATGACACCGTGAAAGGAGAGAACCCATTCGTCAACGTTATCCTGTGACTGCCACAGGAGTGCAGTGCAACATGTGCATGCACGCACAATATGCTCATGGGCATGGTCCACACACATCACACACAACATACACAACACACCATATACACACATTATACACACACACACACACATGTACCTTGTATACATATAGCATGCACATATATCATTCACACATACATTATTCGTGCATGCACCCACACAGATAACACACACACACACACACACACACACACACACACACCCATGGCTCCCACCCACTGCAGAGACAGATACAAACAAGTCCCTCCTGTGACCCGGGCCTCACTCCCCTCTTCATGCACACGGCCCCAGCCACACCACCTCTCCTCTGTCGTCTTCACTTATTCAGGGCAGGATCGAACCCCAGGGCCTTTGCACTTGCTGGCTCATCCTCCTCATTTCTCAAATGCCACTCAGGGAGCCTCCTCCTGCCCCTCACCGCTCACCCGGGCTCAGAGCTGAGCCTCTCTCACCCAGCCTTCCCTCGCATCACCTCCCCTCAACCGCCATTGCTGTCTGAAGCAGGAGGGGTCTGGTTCACAGACTTACTCATGTGTTACCTTACGAGTTGAAGTTCCCACCAGCACAGGAGAGCACAGGAAGCCAGGAACAGAGGCAGCACTGCCCCTATGTGGGATGGCTCTCCTCCCCCTGAGGCTGTGACAGCCCATGAGTGCACACCTCTGGAGAGCTTGGCACCCAGTGGGGAGCAGGTCACCTCGGGCTCCTTCCAAGCCCAGTAGCTGTTATGTTTAGCCATGGCTCAGGTGGGCTGGGCGCACTCTGGCTTCTAAGGCTACAGTACAGGGTGGTCTCTCAGCAGTGGCCGAGGCTTGCTGCGCTAGGGGACCCTGACATGGGGACTTCAGGGAGGCTGCCTAGCCCGCAGGCCTGACTGCTGGCTTTTATTCCAAGTCATTCCAAGTCACCACGACTGTTTCCATGCTGAGCACTGGCCTATCCCAGACAGTGCCACCCTGGGCGCCCACCTTGGGCACTGTCCCTAACAGCCTAGCTCCTGAGTGTGTGCCTCCCTCCCTCCACAGTATCTTTAAACCCTGGCCTAGGTCATTCTCCTTGCCACATTCCTTTGGACTGGGTTGGGCTGTACCAGTTATTACAGCCAGGGGGCTCAGCCTGGTAAGCAGAGCGATCTAACAGAATTCCAGGACCTGCAGGCCTACGGTGTGCTGGTCTCAGCTGTGAGAGAGGCCCAGAGCATGACCCCAAGGCACTTACTGTCTGACAGTGACAGTGACAGGGTCCAGCCTGGAGACGGGGGCTGAGGTGACAATTGAACTGTCCACACAGCCTTCTGACTTCTGTGATTGAGAGGGTCTCCTGAGACTCCAGGGAAGGGTGGGGACTGTGGCACGTGCCAGCTCCTGCCCTGACTGACAGATAGTAGTAGCCCTGGGGCTAAGAGGTACTGGGCCCACAGTTCAGAGAATCTGCAAACCTAGACATGGGGGGTGTGTGGTTGTGGGCGCGTTATCGTTTTCATTTTGAGACAGTACCTTACAGAGTCACTAGGCTAGCCTGGAACCCACGGTCTTCGTGCATCAGCCTCCCTCATGCTGGGATGACAGATGCACATCACCAGTTTGTGCATGTCTATGTACCACATGCATGCCTGTTAGCCAGGGAAGCCAGAAGAGGGTGCTAGATCCCCCCATGGAACTAGGGTCAGAGACCCTTGAGCCACTGCGCAGGTGCTGGGAAGAGAACCTGGGTTGTCTGAAAGAGCAGTCAGTGTTCTTAACTGCTGAGCCGTCTCTTCAGCCACCTTTTAAAATGGTAAAAAGTGGACATTGTTTCTGGGGAAGGCAGCAGAGGAGAATGACGGGAAGACTTCAGAGTAGGGCTCTTCTCCCACTGGGGACTGTCCCCTAAGGCTGTAGCTGAGGCTGGGACCTGGACACTCAGTGCCCAGGACCGGTAGCTGCAGGCAGAGACTTTTCCTGCCTTGGCCACCAGAGACCTGAGACTCCATGATCCTGTTCCTGTTGCTGACCACATTCTGCAGGGAACTGCTCTGGGCTGGCGCCCCAAAGCTGAGGAGCTTAGAGCTGTGGCACTTGGTTCCTCTCCGCCAGGATCCTGCTGCTGCTTTGCCTTCAGACTTCTCATTTTCAGCCTACCCAGCAACCCATCGCCTAGTCTCCTCCCTAAAGGTTGCAAATCCCAAATAAAGAAAATAACATGTCTTTTAAAATGTTATTTAAGGGCCGGGTGTGGTAGCATATGCCTTTAATCCCAGCACTCAGGAGGCAAAGGCAGGTAGATCTCTGTGAGTTCGAGGCCAGCCTGGACTACAGAGCAAGTTCTAGGATAGTCAGGGCTACATGGAGAAACCCTGTCTTGAAAAAACAAAAACAAATAAACAAACAAAACAAAAGCCCAAAACATTATTTAAATTAAAAAATATGTGTGCTCTCAAGTGTGTGTGTGTGTGTGTGTGTGTGTGTGTATGTGTGTGTGTTTTAAGTTGGAGGGCAGTTTTGTGGAGTCAGTGTTCTCCTTCCACTGGGCCTGAAGCTCCGGTTGTTAGATTTGTACAGCAAGTCTTTGTCTGTGGAGCCAGACAGATGCTCTCTCTGCCTTTCTCCGTGTCTCTGTCTATCTCTGTATCTCTCTTGTCTCTGCCTCTTTCTGACTCTGTCTCTGTCTGTCTCTGTGTCTGTATCTCTGTCTCTGTCTCTCTCTGGTCTCAGGTGGACCAGGCTGCTTCAGACTCCCTGTGTCACTAAGGATGCCTCCGCCTGACTGCTGACTCCGCTTGGCTGCTGTATACAAGGCCACACCCAGCTGCGCTGCAGCTGAAGATGCTAGGCCACACTGCCAACCAAGCTCCAGCCCCGGCGCTTAGCGCTTGAGATGCTCTGACAGCCGAGCAAAGTTCACACATGGCGTGGGCTCAGCGCGGAGCCTTGTCCCACACCCGGACTCTGTGTGAGCCTTTCCCAGTTCTGGGCCTTGGGAAATGGAGTGAAAATGAAATGGAGTGAATAGAGACCAGAGTCCATTCCTCAGGTCTGGGCAGCTCCCGAGACCCTGCTTCTAACCTGTGGGGTCTGTGAGCTGGTTGTCACACACAGCGCTTAGCAAACTTAATGCTATCTGCCCTTCGCATCAGAGAAGCCACGGTTAAAAGCACGGACCCTACTCCACGGACTTATCACATTCTTTTCTTTTGGCTCCTTTAAGTTGTGATGTTGTTATTTAGCTCAGGCTGGCCTTGAACTCACAACCCTCCTGCTTCAGCCTCCTAAATGCTGGGGTCGCCACCTGTAGCATCTCTTCTTTCTTTCTGCTGCCAACCTGTCTTCTTTCTCTGTTGTTTATTGATTGTCCCGCTGATGGTCTCACCCTTCCTACACCTGTGAGTAATCCTCATTTCCTGTCTTGATCCATCGGGTGGAAATGCTGGATTATTTCTGTCACAGAAATTGGTAAATGTAAAACCCAGAGCGCCCTTTTGCCAAGGCGAATTGTTAAATGTTTAGCTGAAAACCAGACAAAAACAGAATGCAGAGAAATGTGCACTGTGCCTACCAGTAGAAACTGACTACAGTGGAGAACAAGGGGGTGGTGGTGGTGCTGGAAGAGAGGGTTTCGGGCAGCACCAGAGATGGGAAGGTCCTGGAAGGCCTCTCATAGGAGGTGACCAGAGACTCCAGTGGGGGGCCAAAGGGAAGTGAACTAACGGTGACAGGAGGAGGTTCAGGCCAGGGGACAGTGAGAAGCTAACCTGTTGGCTCCAGAATTGGAAGGATTTGGGTGGCAGGGGACAGAGCGAGTGCCGGTTGGGTAGCCATGAGGTGCGGGGTGGGCAAGGGTTGGGTCACAAAGGACTTGCAGGCCAGGGAGAGGAGAAGGATTCTTGTTTAAGGGGGGTGGGGAACACGTGTTCTGGGTCTTGGGCCAATAGTGACACAGTTTGCTTTAGTCTTTCCATGAACTGTATCTACAGTGGAGTTGAGCTGGGAGCCAGGATGCCAGGCAGGAAGCCAGCTGCTTGCAATCCTGCTTGGATACGGAAGCTGGCATTTGGGCTATGGTGGCTGTGGAGGTGACAGCTGAGAAAGTAGGCTTGAGCTGCTCTGTCCTCAGGCTTCAGGTCAGTCCCAGGGCCTCTGTGGACATCAAAGTCCTCAGACGCCCAAGTCCCCAAGGGAGCCTGGCTCTTCCTCTGAACACTCCCGCTACAATGTAAACGCAGCTACATTGTGTCATATACTCGGTAACAAAGGAGGAAGGTTGCCGGAATCCCCTGCACAAGACAGCCTTTTCTGAATAGTTCCATCCCAGGATAGTGAATCCACTAGCTTATGGCTAATGGTGTGCATGCATGGGTGCCCACATGTGTATGTGCATGCATTTGTGTGTGTGTGTGTTAGTGTGTGTGTGTGTGTGTGTGTGTGTATGTGTGCATAGCTGAACACTGAGGATAGGGCAAGACCTTGGGATTTGGGAGGGTCTGGGGACACAGGTGGAGGCTGGGTCAGCTAAGCTAGCCAGGTGTGCACTGTGGGCTGGGGGGCCCAAGATGGTCTAGAAGCCTTGACACTGTTGTCATGGCAACAGCGGGTGCAGTGCTGCTGGGAGAGGCTGCTGTCCGAGGGATCCTGGAGTGCAGAGAGCAGCAGCAGCAGCAGCGAGGACTGTCACAGCACAGGCCCAGGAAAAGCGAAAGAGCGGTCATTTTGGAAGGTGTTTTCCAGGGTGCAGAGGCTCTTCTACTGAACTTGTCATGAGCAGCCCAAGGGGATGGGCTGCTTGGAGAAGGTCCCTTGATTAGAAAGAGAAGGCTAGGGAAAGGTTAGGGCAGATCATAGACGGTTACTTCCTCCAACTAAGGAGACTACAGAAAGGGCCGAACAGGTGCAAGAGCCCCGCTTTTCCCCTGCCTGCCGGGCCCCAGAACCCCGTTCTCCCCAGTCATGGTGCCGCAGTCCCTGACAGTGTTTTAGAGACTTTTTGTGGATGAGCCAAGGGGACAAAGGCGTGGTAGGGTACTCTGTTTGTCCTTAGGACTGTAGGGTCCAAGGATCTCATCCCGGGACTTAGGAGTGACCCTAGCATGAACTCTGGTGCCCACAGAGCCACTAGGCAGTTCTCATGGGACTGAAATGAGTGCCCCCAAGTCTTCCTGTGAGACTGACTCAAAAGCAGCTTTCTTGCTCTGGGCCTGCTATGTGATTGATTGAGGGCAAGCTGCTTCCTCTTCTAAGCCTTATTTTTAAAAATGTGTGTGTGTGTGTGTGTGTGTGTGTGTGTAAACATCAGAAGATAGCAGTGGGAGCCAGTTCTCTCCTCCCACCATACAGGTTCTGGAGTTTGACTCAGATTATCAGGTGTGGTAGCAAGCTCCCTTGTTCAACTTGCTGGCCCTTTCAGACTTACTTTTTTCTTTGTTGTTTTTGTTTGTTTGTTTGTTTTCTTTGTTTTTTTTTGTTTGTTTCTTTGGTTTTGTTTTGTTGGTGTTGTGTTCTGAGACAGAGTCTCACATAGCCCAGGCTGGCCTTGAAGCTACTGTATAGTCAACCATGACCTTGATCCGGCTGCCCCAACCACCTCCCATGGGCTAGGATTAGAGGTGTATACTGCCATCTCTGGCTTACGTGGTGTTGGGACTAGAACCCTGGGCTTCTGCACACTAGGTAAACACCCTGCCAATTGAACTATACTGCCAACCTGAGCCTCAACTTTCTCACTGTGCAAAAGAATAGCAATGACATCTGTCCCTGTTCCCTGGGTGGCTAGCTGTGAAGAGTGATGAAAACCTGTCGGTGCTGGCCAGCGCTGGCCCGAGCTAAGCTTTCAATAGATGTCAGCTGTCAATCAGGATTTGCAAAGTGAGTCTTAATTTTTGAATGCTTGCTGTGTGCCAGGCTGAGTGCTGTGGGCCAATGCAAGCCTCATCCCCTCCTGTGGGGGAGGGTTATTGTCAATCCCACTTACAGACAGGGAAACTGAGTCTCTGGAAGTTGATCTAACCTGCCATAGTGAATTGCTAAGAAGATACGCAGTTGTCCACGTTGAAAACTGTTCTTATTATATCTTATGTTCTGCTGATTAGTGAATGAAGCTCCTGAATTTTGGAGTGCAATTGTCTGTGTGAACCCCAGTATCTGCGTGCACCGGGGGAATCCTCAACTCTCCTGGATCATCCAGCTCAGGCTTCGCAGTCCTCTGCATGGGCTGTAGACAGGGCATTCACCGTGGCTGTTCCTTAGATGGGGAGGGCCTGGGCCAGTTCCGGGCCCTTCTCTTGATTTGAGAGCCCAGCTGGGCATCATGTCCCATCCATAAATGTGCCCAAAATAGCTAACTGGGGCACGCCAGGCAGGAGGACCAGGACATCCTGTTCCCATCAGCGCTGGCCAGAGTGACCGTGTACTTGGCCTTCTCAGTCCAGGCTGCTGGACGGGAGGGCAGAGCTCACACTGGCCAAGCCTGGCGGGAAGGGGTTGGGCTCCCAAGCACCGGCAGCCAGACCTCTGAGCTCACTGCTGACTGGGCACGTGACTGTGGGTGAACCACAGGGAGGTGGAGAGCCTGGCTCCCGAGTCAGGCAGGTATGAGTTCAAATCCTAGTTCAGGCTAGTATGGCAGACCACGCCTTTAATCACAGCAGATGGGAGAGAGAGGTGGGCAGATCTCTGAGTTTGAGGCCTGTTTGGTCTACATAGAAAGTTCCAGCCCAAACAGGGATGAGTAAGACACACCCCCCATCTCAAAAACAAAATGACACAACCAGAAAGCAAAAGCAAACTCCCTCTCCCCCTCCCCTCCTCTCTCTCTCTCTCTCTCTCTCTCTCACACACACACACACACACACACACACACACACACCCCAAATTAACAAACAAAAACAAGCCTTGGCTAGCAGTTAGGATGGTCACTTTGGTCACGTCCCCTTCCGGAGTCTTGTGTTTTCTCACCTCCAAAGAAAGTGAATAAATATTCATAAGTCGTTGGCTGTGAGTGAGTGAGTGAGTGGGTGAGTGAGTGAGTGAGTGAGTGGGTGAGTGAGTGAGTGAGTGCTTGTTTAAGAGATGGCTGGAGGTTTTCTGGGTTTCTGCTCCTCTCTGCCCACCCCTAAAATGGGAGCCTGGCGGGAGAAGCCAGGGGCACTGGCTGTTTGCAGATGGACTCCAAGGCCCTCAGGGGGGCTTGGGGGGCATGAGAGGGGCCAAGGCCCCAGGGGACATGACAGGTATTCGTGGGACACGTGCAATGAAGGCAACTGTGACTAAAAATGCCACTGTGCGCCGTGTGACATCCAAGCAGGTGAGGTTCAGACACCAGAGAACAGAAGGGCCCTGAGAACCCGCTCTGGGCGTGGCAGACACTGCCTGGAGCCGGGAAGCGTGAGATCGTGCGTGACGAAGGCGGTCTATCAGACAGGTTCCTCGTTGGACCCTCTGGGTTATCTCAGGTGCCCTGAGTCCTCAGGGTCCCGAGAGAAGACAGCTGCCAGCATTGCCCCTGATCACAGGCAAACTGAGGCCCGGGCATGTCATGAGGGTGGACAGGGGTGACACAGTTGAGTGACAGAGCTGGGGCTGCCCAGCTAAGTTCTCTAGTGTTCCCTAACTCACCCAGTGCTACATCCATTGTCCCTTGACTCCCAGCAATCTCCCCGGCTGCCCCTTCAGCCGCCCTCTCCTCAGTTTCTGCTCAAATGTTCCCCTCCTCAGGCCTCAGGCAGCCTCGTTTCCCTCTCCCTGCCCCGTCCCTCACCAGTTCATATTGACCCTCGATAGCTGTGACAGTTTGCATCCCCACTGTCACTATGCTCTTGGGGACAGGAGAGGGGTCCAGCCTGAGAGACTTGGGATATGTGAGACAAGGCTAGTCCCTACCTCCAGTGGACAAGGCTGGTTCTAGAGACAGGCTGGTCCGGTTGTTTGTTTTGGAGACAGGGCAGTCTAGCCTGACCTCGAACTCACTATGTAACCAAGATAACCTTGACCTTCTGATCTCTCTACTTCTACCTCCTAATACTGGGACTGTAGGTGTGCTCAACTACAGCCGTTAATACAGGGGACGGAGCCCAGAGCTTCAGGCTTGCTGGGAAGGCCCTCTACTGAATGAGCCACACTCCCAGACAAGCTGCTCCTCTTATGGGATGGTTCATAGGTGGGAGAAACTGAGGCTGAGATGCACAGGGTATGTAGTTTAGAAAGGACAGAGTGGGGAGAGTCTCTCTGCTTCCAGAAACTTCTCTGAGTACTCAGGCAACACCCCCAACCCCCCCTCAACAACTCCCAGCCCAGCAAGTACTTGGTAGATGTGCTTTCTGCTCCTAGTGACCTTTGCCCCAAACTTACTGCCTCCTGGCCTGAGCCAGGCAGGTTCCTGACCTCACGCACTCCGGGACCCTGGGTGCCCTCAGCAACAGCAAACAGACCTGCCTGCACCTTTCTGAACTCCAGGCCCAGGCATGTCCAACTCCCCTCCTGAGGCTGCCCCAGGGCTCTCTCTTACTGTGCACCAGGCCTCACTGGCAGGGCCCCATTAGCTCCTTAGCAACTCTGTGGGGACATACCAGGACAGGTGTGGAGAGTGAGGGTGGTCAGGAGTCACAGGGTGTGGCAGGCAGGGCCACAGCCATGGTGCATCTGAGTGAAGAAATGGCCTCCACTACAACATCCTCAGATTTACTCCTCACTCCAGAAGCCCCATGCCAGAGATTCCTGTTGGGCTGGGTGCCCAGGAGACCCTTTCCAAGCCCTGTGTGGCCTCTTTGAATGGGTTCCTTGCGGGGGCGGGGGTGGGTGGGGGCGGGGGTGTGTGGGTTTTTTTTTGTTCTCCCCTGCCTTGGGACAAAAAAAAAAAAAAAAGACAAAACAAAACAAAAAACAGAAACAAAACAAAACAGAAAACAACAAAACAAAACAAAAGAACCAACAACAACAAAAAGGAAATCAAAGACCCAGTTTAGGAGTCCCAGATTCTGGGCGGGAGGAAGCAGGTTGGAGGGTGGGTTTGACCGGCTCTTATCAGAGCCCAGGCCCCGCAGGCAGGCAGGTGATGCCGTCAGAGGAGCCAGTGGGTGTCCTTTTCCCAGTCCTTTGCCCAAAGTAGATCAAAGATCTTCTCTCTGACCTCCTCTCTGCAGTTTTCCCTTACTAGGAAGCTCTTGGGACCCCAGGGTTGAGCGGGGAAACACGGGGTGAGCAGGAAGGTTGCTCACCTCGGAGGAGGCTGGCAGACCAGTCATCCTCACAAGATCTCAGTCCCTCTGCGTCAACTAACGGGCTGGACGGAGGACAAGGGGTTACAGTCGCCAGTCCTGGGGGAACCGGGTGGCAGGGAGCTTCGGAATCAGACGGACTATACAGCCCTCGAAAGGGCCCAACCTCAGCTACTGCCACCACTGAAATGAGGGACTCTCGCGGCCAGGATTTGGGGGCCAAGCCAGAGATGACAAGTATTTCATGTTAAATCTCTGAGTGTTTTGTTTTGTTTGCTGAGACGCGAGCTTATGTAGGCCGGGTCTCTAACGTGTTATACCAACAAGGCTGACCTGGAACTCTCCGCCTTCCTCTACCTGGCTCCGCCCACCCCCCTCCCCCAGGACCCACTGGGATTTTTGTATAGGCAGAGAGAGGGTGGGTCCTACTTTTATTTCTTTGCTGCTGACGATGGATGCCACGCGGGCACTCTGCGTGGGTAGTCTACTTTCCCAGCCGGTTTAAACTGGATCTCCATCCTTTCCTCCCCAGTTTCTTATCATTGATCTTACTTTCCTTTGTGAATGAAGATGTTTATAACTCATCAAAATAATCCTGTGGGTGGTGGCTGCGACAGTCAGTGGTCAGCCCCAGGGCAGGGCTGACAGAAAGAAGCCTTCCAGCTCTTTTTTTTTTTTAATCTTATTTTATTTTTATTTTGTATACTTTGAATATTTTTCCATATTATCCCAGAATCTCTAGATTTTTGGGTTTTTTTTGGTTTTTGGTCACCACCCCCCACCCCCAGACAGGGTTTCTCTGTGTACTCCTGGCTGTCCCGGAACTCACTCTGTAGACCAGGCTGGCCTCCGAACTCAGAAATCCACCTACCTCTGCCTCCCAAATGCTGGAATTAAAGGCATGCACCACTACTGCCTGACCTTGTTTTTGTGTTTTTGTTTTTGTTTTTTGACAGAGTCTCTCTATTTAGCCCTGGCTGTCCTATAACTCACTGTGTAGACCAGGCTGCCCTTAAACTCACAGAGATCCATCAGTCTCTGCCTCCAAGTGCTGGTATTAAAGGTGTGTGTCACCATGATGGGCTCTAGCTTTTTAAACAAGACATAAAATCCTAAACTGTTGGACCATGGAGTTCAATGCCGCCTCACCTCTGGTAGGCTATGATTGGCCAGGGCTCCCTTGGGGATCCCTGGGGTCAGAGTCCCCCCTCCCAGAGAGCCTGTTATTCAAAGATAACCTGTCCTAAACAGGGAGGTTTTGGCAGCCAGAAGACAGGGCAGGCTAGGTTAAAAGCTTTGAGGGTTCCGGGCCTGACCACACTGTGGGGAGCGGGGCACCCACTTCCTTTACACCAGGCCAGATAAGCCGGGCTGGCCTTCCTGCAGAGGCTCCCGCAGCTCGCTCAGTGCTCAGTCAGACTGAAGCAGACTTTACAAAGCAGTGGGCAGTTGTTCGGTAAGGCACCGTCCACCAAGACCCAGCAGAGCTGTGGGGAGCCGGGTTCCCACCCCCAAGGATTGTAAGCCCAAGGGTGACCACAAGTGACAAGTCTGGAAATGAAATTTACAAGGTTCGTCCAGATGACATCAGGGTGACAGGAGAAGACAGGTAAGGAAGGGTGGAGGCTGGAAGGACCTGGCGTGCGGCTTAGTTAGCTGAGCCCTTGCCTTGTACCCACAAAGCCCTGGCTTCCGCCCCCAGTCAGTACCGCGTTCACCAGACATGGTCACTCAGACTGGTATTTGGAAATGGAAGCAGAGGGATCAGGAGTTAGCCTCAGCTACATAGCCAGGTGTGCTATCAGGCGCCTCTCTCAAGTAGGATGGGAGGAGGGCTGGGAGACAGAGAAGGGCTTGGGGGAGCCTTAGGCTTCTCCCTGCAAAGCAGCCTGGGATTTCTCTACCTCAGTTTCCCCTCTTGGGGGTGGAGGAGGTGGTGTGTGTGTGTGTGTGTGTGTACAACCCTTATCTGATGTCACAGGTTTTGGGACTCAAACCACAGACATAAATAAGCTGTCCTTTGGAGAACGAGATAAGTGAGTCTGGACGGGCCAGAGCAGGAACCAGGAGCCGCTCGGCTCTGCGGAGGTAAAAGGGCCACCCAGAGCCATTGTCAGGGGGCCGGGGGAGCTACAGTCATAAACTTCTTTATCCGCAGTCACTGTGGCTGGCATCACATCTCCAGACAGAAGGCACAGGGCACAGGGCGGGGCAGCCGCGAGCCGCATGCATCATTGTCGCATGCAGCCATGATCCCATGATGCCGTGGAGGCAGCGGCTGGGAACCAAGGGCCAGGAGAGGCACCCTCCTCCTCTGCTTAACCTGAAAATCCTGTTTGGTTTTCCTGAGCTTTCTGAGACTGCCAAATGAGACATCCTTGAGTTCTCTCTAAGATGGGAGTGTCTGAGACAAGCCAGATTCTACTTCCTGCTTCCCTCCTATCCTGCACACGGGCCTGTTATCCTCAGCAGCCAGAGGGATTCTGTGGGAACCTGTCAGGGCACCTTGTCCCTGCACCTGAAAGCCATCTTCCCATCATGCCCTCCTCCGTCCAAGCCCTTCCTGCCTCTGGGCCTTTGCACTCTCCCGTCTTAGTTTATTCCAAGTGTTCTGCGCCCTCCTCCTGATCTCTGTGCGTGTGTTCACATGATGTGCTTGTTCATGTGTGTGTGTGTGTTAGTGCGGATATGCATGTACCACGGCATGCGCACAATCAGAGAACAGCACCAGACGTCTGTTCTCATCTTCTGCCTTATATGAGACAGGGTCTTGTGTTGTTCTCAGCTGTGTTCTCCAGGATGTCTGGCCTGAGAATCTCCAGGGTTCTCCTGTCTCTGTCTCCCATCTGGCTGTAGGCGTCCTGGGGTTACAGGGGCACACCACTGTGCTCGGCTCTATATATATTCTTGGGATTTGAACTTGGCTCCCCAGGCTTGCTCAGTGAACCCTTCTTCCTCTGAGCGGTCTCCCCATCCCCATCCCATACTCCCTTCTAACCAGAGACCGACTCTGACCTTCAGAGACACTGTGGCCCTTTGCTAGAGGCCACTGTCTTGTTTTGCATCTCTGAAGCACTTCTTCAACCAGAAACTTCCAGTACCTGTTTATTGCCTTTGAGCCCAGTTCCCAGGGACTCAGATCGCTCCGTGCCTGGCACACGGGATCAACACAGTCATGTTTTGCTATGTAGCGATGAACAGAAGCCCCACCAGGCTGTCTGCCAGAGCTCAGGGTTCATCACCAGGCCCCAGGGCAGTGAGAATCACCAAGTATTTCAGACTGGGGACATCTATCAGCTTTATGACACTCACCATAGCTTCTGTGAGATGCCACACACTGTGGCAAGGTGTGGAGTCTTGGTGTGGTATCTCCCTGGGGTATCTCTGGAAATGGAAATGCTCGGGTCTTGGGTCCTGCTAATGGGAAGAGCTTAGCCAAGGTCTTTACCAATGACCGCAGTACCATGAGGCGATGGATTGCAGAGACCAGGGACCGGGTCACTTGGTGGGATCTGGTGTCTGGACTGGGCGACCCTGGCGATGAGCGAACTCATTGCTAGAACACAGGAAGAGGACTGAGGTTGAGGGTTTGGGGGGTCAGAGTGTGAGAAAGAATTAGGGTTCTGTGGGATGTCCCGATGGATCCCAGGTACATCTGATTGGCAGCTGACCTGAGCCAACTGGCTAGGGTGGGGCATGCAGATCTGAGGGCTAGCAGGGCTACGTGGCCGTGGCCACTGAATACTGGGAAACGACTGAGGTGGTCTGAAACCAAAGGGCAAGGAAGATTAGGGGGCGGGGCAGGACTCCAGGGACCCCAGTGTTTATGGGAACAAGAAAGTATATAAAGTGTGTGTAGAGGAAATCCAGGAACAGAAGGCACCATGACAGGGTCAGCTGCTCTGTACCCAGACTCTGGGGTCCCCTCCCTGAAGAAGGAGGCAATGTCACTCAACCAAGTGACTCACTGTGACTGACATGCCTGTGGCGCAGAGTTCTAGGAGAAGGATGAGCAGCCCAGGGGGCAAAGCCACGCCCACCATGCCCAGGCAGCTGCTGGCCTCGGACTGGAGAATGGGTAGAGGGGAGGGGCCCCTCAGGCCTGTGCTGGCTGCCAACCGGAGGCTGACTTGTCTGCAGGAGAGCTGAGGGCTCAGGGGGGCTTAAGGCAGCACCCTCCAATTAGAGATGGCCGACACATGTGGGGAGGCTGGTCACAGGCTGACAGCAGGCGGTGGATGAGCGGAGCTCTGTCACACAGCATGACCTGCCTTTGATGGCCCAGTTCAGCACCTAGAAGTGGGAATCAAGGACACTGGCTCCTGTTTCAAGGCTGGGACAGACAAGGGTCAGGACAGAAGTCCACGGGAGAAGGGGGTGAGGCAGAGAGGAAGGATAAGTGGTGGGCACTGGCCATGTTGAGTTGCTATCCCTGCAGCCCGAGCCCCACCTGGATGGCAAGCCCAGGCCCACCAGCACATGTCCCTTCGTCCCTCTTGGACATGCGGGAGGTTGCATGGGTGCACACAGCTGGTTGTGGCCACAATCCAGGTGGGACTGAGAAAGCTTCCTGGTGAGGAGACACGGTTGGCAGGCCCATAGCCGCGCCTCACCTTCCTCCTCCCTGCAATCCGGGTGGTAGCAGGCTTGGGAACAACGGCTCCAGAACCACCTGGACCCTCCCTGATGACAGAAGCCACGCGACAGAATGTCTAAACCAAAGCTGGGACAGGCTGAGTGGCTGCAGCATCTAATCACCCGACAGCCCCTCATGCCTGTCCCTGGAGCTGGGGACAGTAGCACTCACTTTAGCAGCCAAGGTCTGTGTCCCTCACAGTTGACACCTGAGGGTTCTGGAGAGAGATGCTTTTCTCCCATGACAAAGCTGTTTGAGTCATGTTTATCTCTCCAGGACTTGACAGTTTCCAAGAACAGTAGAGTCCCATGGTGAGCTGGCTTTCAGAAACTGAATCACAGCCAGGCCTGGACTTGAGGGGCCACGGGGAGGTGTCTTGAGAGAGACAGGATGCTTTGCTGTGGTCTCGGGGCCTGCCTAAAGGGCTAGGGCTGGGTCTACTTTTGTTCTCTGTGAGGGGTTCCTGACCCCCTCCCCCAGAGTTCTTAAGCGTGTTTATCTTTCTGGAAGGTTCAGGGGGAGGAATTGGGACCCAGAGCTGCTTGGCTCTAGGAACACAGCTTCTTGACCCACCCCCTCTTCTGGGCTTCTGTCTCCTCATTTGTAAGGGTGATAAGATTATTCAAATATCAAAGCTTTTCAAAAACTTCCCATTAAGGTGGGACAAGCCCATCGTGACTGAGACATTACCTGTCATTCGAGCTGTAGGACAAAAGGTGACCGTGAAGTGGGTCCTCTCCTGTTGTCACCCCTGCAGGTGTCTCTAAGCTGTCTGGGAGACACTGAGCTCGAGGAGAGCGTCGCCAGCCTTCCAGACAGCATGCACGGAGAGTGATGGACCCAGCACGGAGAGCGCTGCAGCTGGGGTCCTCAGAGTGTGGGGACACTGAGAAGGTTCAGTAGCCACCTGTTCATCCTGCCAGCCCACAGCGTGCTGCCAGGCCGTGGTCTTCCCACAGGTGTCATCAGAGGCTGCTTCCTCCATCCAGGGGCACAAACACGTGTGTCTGCCATGCGCACCGCTGTCTTAGTTACTTTTCTATCACCGTGGTGGTTTGAATAGGAATGGCCCCCCTAAGGGCTGGAGAGATGTCTCAGTGGTTAAGAGCACCGACTGCTCTTCCAGAGTTCCTGAGTTCAAATCCCAGCAACCACATGGTGGCTCAAACCATCTGCAACAAGATCTAATGCCCTCTTCTGTTGTCTGAAGACAGATACAGTGTACTTACACATATAATAATAAATAAATCTTTTTTAAAAAAGTGTTTGGAATGGTCCCCATAGACTCATGTGTTTGAATGCTTGGCCTGTATGGAATGGTAATATTTGGAGGTGTGGCCTTGTTGGAGGAAGTGTGTCACTGCGAGGGCGGGCTTTGAGGTCTCACATATGCTCAAGCTATGCCCAGTGTGACACACAGTGTCCTTCTGCTGCCTGTGGAACTCTCAGCTCCTTCTCCGGCACCATGTCTACCTACATGCCGCCATGCTCCCCACCATGAAGTTAATGGACTAAACCTCTGAAACTTTAAGGCAGCCCTAATTAAATGTTTCCCTTTATAAGAGTTGCCACAGTCATGGTGTCTCTTCACAGCAACGAACCACCTAAGACAATTGCTGTGGCACCACAACTGAGGCAGCTTATGACCTAGTCCGTTGGTTTAGCCTCAGGCAGATTCTTAGGACAAGGAAGCAGCCACATACATTATCACGAGAATGGTCTCCACAGTCCACACTGCTCTCAGCACGATTGGCCTTCAACCCCCCCACTGGTGTGGCCCATGAAGCTCTGCTTAGGGTATTCAACCAGTTTCTAAGTTCAAAGTCCCAAAGTCTTCCACATTCCTCCTCAAAATATGATCAGCCTGTCACCGCACACAGTACCAACTTCTATTACTTTTTGGTTTCTGTGAAGAGACGCCTTGACCAAAGCAACTTATAGAAGAGTCATTTGGGACTTGTAGTTTCTGAGGGTAAAAGCTCATATAGTAGAGGAAAGGCACAGAGGCAAGAACAGCTGAGAGCTCACATCTGGATCCACAGGTAGGAGGCAGAGAACATACAGTGAACAGTGACACACTTCCTCTATCAAGACCACACCTCCTCCAGCAAGGCCACACCTCCTCTAGCAAGGCCATACCTCCTCCAGCAAGGCTACACCTCCTCCAGCAAGACCACACCTCCTCCAGCAAGGCCACACCTCCTCCAGCAAGGCCACACCTCCTCCAGCAAGGCCACACCTACTCCAACAAGGCCACACCTCCTCCAGCAAGGCCACACCTCCTCCAGCAAGACCACACCTTCTCCAGCAAGGCTACACCTACTCCAACAAGGCCACACCTACTCCAACAAGGTCACACCTCCTAATTCTTCCCAAATAGTTCCACCAACTGGGGACCAAGTACTCAAACACATGAGCCTATGGGGGCCATTCTCGTTCAAACCACCATGCCCAGACACTCCCTGGCACACACACACACACACAGCTGCATCTCTTATCTCCGCGGTGTATCATGTTCTCTCAGCCAGTATTTCATCTTGACTACAGAGACTGCAAGCACCGTTGAGCTTAACCATTGGGAGGGGCCTGCTCTGGGGTCTCAGCCTGTGGCTGATGTGTTGCTGTGTGGCACACTTCAGGGGACAGCCCTTGTTCATTAGCTTCCTGGCTGTCCCCGCTCCCTCTCCCCCCCTTCTCCTTGCCCCACCCCTTACCCCCTGCATGCCTTTTCTTTGGCCATCATTTAAAATCTTTTTTGGCCAATTTGCATTTTTCAAATATTTCTTCTGTGAACACGTTCTGTTTGTGTCATAACTGAGAGAGTGTTTGCAGGGCCAGGACTCAGCCTCCAGCCAAGTTAGATAAACAGCCTCACGCACAGCACAAGCCTAATGAAAACTTCCGCCTCCACTGCCCAGGCCTGTTTGGCCAGGAGGGCGTCACTTCTGGAAAACTGTGGGCTGAGGCCCAGCCCCTGGCAGCAGCCCTGTGCCCTGGGGCACAGGGCCAGCATCTCTGTCTGGCCAAGGTGGAGTTATCTCTCCCCCCCACCCGACTCCCCACTTCTCACATGAAGAACAAAGCCACCCTACGCTGGCCCGCCCTGCCCCACGACACTGCTGGGGATCTTCGCGTGTCCTGTTCACTTCTCTGATTCACTTGCTTTCCAAGAGGCCCGGGTCTAGGCTCAGCCACCGAGGCGCCCGAACTAAGAGTGGGCAGACCTTACCCAGGGGGCAGCAGCTTGTCACAAAGGAATCGGGGAGCCAGCATCTCCCTTCCTTCTGCTCTCTGGCAGCCTCCTGGTTTGCATGCTGAGCCTGGTTCCTCTCACTGTGTGGGATTCGTGGGTGCTGACACTTAGCTCAGCTTCCGGGCCACAGGGCCAGTTTTACTGCTGTCATTTCAAAATATTCCTACCGCCAGACTTCTGCATAGGTAGGAATGGGCCACGGCTGTCTTAGATATGCCAACACCCTACACTGGGCAGATTGAGTGGGGTTAATAGAGGGAAGGATGGATGGATGGATGGATAGATGGATGGATGGATGGATGGATAGATGGATGGATGGATGGATGGATGGATGGACAAGTAGCCAGAGGCAAAGACAGGCTTCACTTCAGACCTGGGTTCTCCTTCAAAGTCACTCTCTGTACCCACAAGCAAGAAATGAGGAGGCTGGGTTTCCCTTATGCCACAGCCTGTCTGTGTGGGAACCCTGGGTCCCCAGGACAGACCAGACTTCCAGAGAGAGCCTCTAGGCAGGGAGGGAGGGAGGGCCCAGTCATCACCCCAGGGCCACTGGCTCCAGCCTCAGGACTTCCGTGGGGCCCTTGAAGCCCCCCCTCCTTGGTCTAATTTATTTTTAGCAGTGGAGCTGGGCAGAGCCCTCTCCTTAGGAAAGGTCCCGAGGCCAAGGGAGGGCTTTGAAACCAGCTGAGAAACTAGGTCAGGCCGGCAGCTGGCGCTGCTCCAGACGATAAGGCCGGGAAGTTTAATAACGTGAGTGGCCGATCCGTGACATAACTGAGAGGAAACGGCAATTAAGGGGCGATTGTGCAAGCGGGCAAGCTCCTTCGCAGCTCATAAAAGGGAGGAGGGAGAAGTCGCATTGTCCTCTGGGGCTGCGCACGCGGCCGCGGAGGAGCACGGACAGTAACCATCCCTTCATCGGGGCAGCACCCGCCTCCTCCTCCTACCTCTTCAGGACAGGGGGACCCAGAGGGACCCTCAAGGCCGAGAGGCTCCCACAGCCAGCCTGGCTCTGCTGGAGCTCTGTTGAGAGTTGCCAAGACTCTTGGCAGGTGGCTGGGACACGGCTACAGAGTGACACTGCCACTTTGCTTTGCAGGTGAACTGAAGAGGACCCCCCGACCCCTCCCTCCTCACCCTCCTGCACCCCAGGTACTGTGGGTCTTCAGATCCTCAGTATCATGGGTCTAGTCTTTCCAGACACACCTTTTGCTTCTCCATCTTCTGAGCCGGACTTGTTTCTTCCTGAACTGCAGACCTGGGCTCACCACAGGACCTTTGCTCTTGCCATGATCTTGCCATGAGCATACACTTGTCTCCCTAACACCTCCATCCTTTTCTTACATGTTGGTGTCTCATAACAATCATGACTGGCCAGTCCTTCTGAGAGTAGAGGTCCACCTACTCTTCCCGGCCCACCTCTACCTGGCCTTTATGGGCAGCACTTACCACCACACTACCCCGCCATGCTGGGGTCCCACAAGGGCCCTGCGGCCTGTGAGCATCCTGTCAGAGGGACTCCTGTCCGTCTCACTGTGGGCTGCAGCCCTGGCACCAAGAACCATTGATAACATAAGAGCATCTTCGTAAGTAGTGGTGAATGAGCGAGTGGGCGAATGAATTTGTGAATGAATAAGAGAAAGAGTATGTTAGTGGATGCATGTAGAAATGAATGATTGAATGAATGTGTGAATTAGCTAATTAACAGCTAATAAGTGAGCGAGTGGATGAATGTTTGAATGAGTCACTGAATGTGTTAGTGAATGCATGGATGAGGGGCAAGTGAAAATGAAAGAATGAGTGAACAAATGAATGAGTGTGTGAACGAATGAATGAGTGTGTGAATAAATGAATGAGCGTGTGAATGAATGAGTGAGTGAACAAATGAAACCGTGTGAATGAATGAATGAACAAATGAATTAGTGTGTGAATGAATGAGTGAGTGAACAAGTGAATGAGACGTGGATGAATATTGCTGTCATCACTGATTGAATCAAGAGTCAGCCTCCAACCACCCCAGGACTGAGCCCTTGTGGAAGCTGCTGCTAAGACAGTAGCTGGGTTGCCACACCAACCTTTAGGGCAGCCAGTGAGTGCCAGCATCTGTCACCTGCGCTCCAATAGGGTGTTGGCCCCTCCCACTTCCCCAGCCTTTCTGGATGGGGTGCTGATTAGTGTAATCACCTGGCTGCCAGTGCAGGTCACGCCTGCGCAGGAGCAGCTGCACACGCAGACCCCCAGGCAGGGACACACACACGCTGTCCCCACACACTCCCGTTCCCACCCAGAGCTCCAGACCTGAACTCACATTCGCACACAATTAAACAAACACACCCAGTTTCTCACGAACACGCCCCAGCAAATAAGACCTCATGCCCAAACATGCAGGCACACTCAACAATCATACTGTGCCTTTGCCTGAGTGTACACACACACACACACACACACACACACACACACACACACACACGATGCCACATCCCCCACCCCGCCCTCCCCAGCCACACCTCCTGAGATGTCTGCCTGTTTTCTGCAGGGCACTGTGAGTGACCCTGAGCTCCAACCTCACGGCGCCCACCCTGACTCTGGAGCATCTTTGACCTGACCTCTGCCCTCCTCGCCCAGCTCATTGCAGCGGTGCATGATACGCACGTCATCCTTGACTGGGCCGCCCCGGGGCATGTCTGCTGGCGCAGTCCTGGGCACCTACCCACTTCCTCCCATCGTGGGCGGCAGCCTTGCCGACATCAGCCAGCTTAGGGCCTGCCTGGCACCTCACAGGAAGGAAGGGAGCAGTCTGTCCCTGCCCTGGGAGCCCAGTGGGGAGCTGTGACCCAGCCCCATCGCTGGCCTGGAGGTGCATGGCCTGGGAGGGAAGGCTCGCTTGCAAAGGTGTCCACTCCACAGGAGCACTTTCCTTTTTGACCATCAGGGGGACCATAGCATTTCTGAGGACAGAGAACACAGGGCCTGGACCTGTGATGTTCTAAACACGCCAGGAGCTGTCACCTATCCTCAGAACAGCCATGGTCCCATCTGACAAGTGACAGATTGGGCCAGAGTCCCCATGGCCCTAAACTCCCACCCTGAGCTCGCTGTCTGTGCTGGCCTGGTCTTTGCATGGGGCTTCATCTGTGTCTGTGAGCCCCATACCCACAGCCCTCCATGATACCCATAAACATTTTTGCTTTTTAATTTTTTAAAAGATTTATTTATTTATTTATTATATGTAAGTACATTGTAGCTGTCCTCAGACACTCCAGAGGAGGGCGTCAGATCTCATTACAGATGGCTGTGAGCCACCATGTGGTTGCTGGGATTTGAACTCAGGACCTTTGGAAAAGCAGTCAGTGCTCTTAACTTCTGAGCCATCTCTCTAGTCCAGCTTTTTAATTTTTTTTTCTTCCTACCAGGTGGTGGTGGCACAGGCTTTTAACTTGGGGGCAGAGGCAGGTGGATCTCCGAGTTTGAGGCCAGCCTGGTCTATAGAGAGAGTTCCAGGACAGTCAGGACTACACAGAAAATGTTTAAAAACAAAAACAAAAACAAAAACAAAAACAAAAACAAAAACACAAAAAATAAAAAACATTGTTTTAGATTTTTATTTACTTTTCTTTTGTGTGCCTGGGTGTTTTACTTGCCTGCCTGTCTGTGTACCTTGTACATAGTGTCCATGGAGGCCTGGAGAGGAAAATGGGTCCCTAGGGGCTGGAGTGACAGATGGTTGTGAGCCATCATGTGGGTGCTGGGACCGGAACCCAGGTCCTCTGCAAGAGCAACACGTGTTCTAAACCACTGAACTCCCCAGCCCCAAACTTTTTGCTTTTTCAGAAAGTAGAAACAAAGGGTGTGATGGGTTGTGCCTGTAGTCCCAAGTCAGGAGGATCTCTGAGAGTTCTGGGCTATCCTGGGCTACAGTGGGAGACTCTGTCTAAAACAAAACAAAACACAACACAACACGACTGAAGCTGAACTTGACGGACGAGACAGACCACGAGGTTTTCGTTCTACAGACCCGAGCAAAGAAGTGTCCTAATATGGAGCTCCCCATGTCAACTGCGTGGGCCTGTGGGGATCTTTGACACACACTCAGTCCCGTTGTCCCTTGATGGGGCCATGTGGTACACTGGTAAGGAAGGAAGCCCCATGTTTGTCGTATCTCTCCAGCGTCTGAGCCCTGGGCTACAGGGACTCTGTAGCTCCCCGGTGACCCCTACTAGGGACCCACAATGGCCACCATCGGTGCCACTTGGGACTTTAGGTCAGGCACCACTATCTCCATATGGACTGAGAAACTGTCCACTCTGGGCAGGTGAATGAGAGACAGAAAGACAGCCAAGAGCCAAGGGACGCCAGGCCCCCAAAGACAATGCGCATACAGGCAGGCCTTCAATGTGGGACAGCCGAGCAAGAGCTTCAGCCTGCGCATAGTAGGCACTTCACTGAGTTCCTAGGACTTTTCACAGGCTAACCACTTCAGGCTTCTCATCACCCTGTATCATCTCCTTCCACAGTTGGGGAAATTGAGGCATAGAAGTAACAATTGCATCTCCAGGAGAGGCAAAAAAGCCTGGTTTATCCCAATGGTCGTGTACTCTAGCAGCGTCCCCTGGCCTCTGACACTGCCCACTCTAGAGTCACCTCCTCTGCAGCTCTACCGCCTGGCCTAGTGACTCCAGTATCCAGCGCCGTCACGCTAAGGCCAGGAACTGGAGTCTTGCACTCAGCCCTCCGATGGAGGGTGGAGTTGGGCATACTGCACTCAAGCGGGGTGACCTTGGACCAGTCACTTAACCACCCTGGGTGTTTATTTCCTCACTTGTAGACGATGAGCGAGGCAGCAGTCACAGCTAGGGAGAATCGGCTGCACAATGCTGCGCTGTTCCTGGGTCAGCTTCAAGCAGGCTCCTTACAGGCCCAGGACCTTTGCACATGCTAGCCCCCTGTGCAGAACCTTCTCTAAGCAACCACCATCCTTTTCCATGACTGCCACTCTGAGGCACTTTCAGGTGACATTTCCAGGGCCTGTACAACACTGCTTATCCCTTCCCCAGGTCACCCCCAAGTCAATACGCAGAGAACATGGACAGGTGGTCTCACTACCAGGCTGATTTTCAACCTGGTCCTGCTGTCGTTGTGGAGCAAGATGGCCTCCTATGTCCCTCTCGGCACACACCCAGTGCCCTGAACTCGGTTAGCATGAGCAGAATATGTGTGTCAAGTGTGTGACTGGGACTAAAGAAGGAGCCACAACTACCTTAAGTCACTAGGCAAGGACATGAAAGCCAGAATCCTTCACTCCGGAGCCTGGGTGGAGATGAGAGGTCTCACTGGCCATGTTCAGGGCAAGACTCTCACCCCCCCTCCCCCAGGAGCTGAGAGTCAGGAGGCAGCACTCAGACTGTAGCCCCCAGCCAGCAGGAGGTGACTCACCAGCCCCATGATGACAGGTGACATTCCTTCTCTTCCCTGGGGGGAGGGGGGACTTTGGCCTGGAGATAAAGGGAGCCGGCCTCCCACTTCTGGGAAAAGGACAGACAACAGGGACAGTGGCCAGGCCATCTCCGGGGGGGGGGGGGGGGGCATCGCATGTCTGTGTGGAAGGACAGCGACAGAGGATTCCTCATGAGGCCAGCTGCAGGGCACAGCCTCCCTTCCTGGTTCAAGGCCTCTCTCTTGGGAGGCAGAGCCTCCCCTCTCCCCAGTCTACCACCCTAGTCTTCACAGCTGGTTGGGGTGCCTTCTAGGTGCCCTTTGGCCTGTGGGCTTGGGTCAGAAGGGAAGGGGACTAGTCAGTGAGTGAATTGAGCAGGTAGTGTCCAGGAGGGTGCTGTCTGGGCAATTGTATAATGCATGTTCTCTCCAACGCTATTCCCACCCACCCACCCACCCCACTCCCAGTCCCGCCTGGTTTCACTCTGTAGCCCTGGCTGGTCTGGAACTCACAGAGATGTGCCTGCCTCTGCCTCCTGAATCATGGGGTAAAAGGTGTGCGCCACCACGCCCAGCTTCCCCGCTGAATTTCCAGTGTCTGCTCCTGTGTGGCTGCGGACCCAGCTAAGCCATTAGAGCACGTGCAGCTCTTCTTCACCCTGAGTTCGGTTCCCAGCACCCCTATTGGGAAGTTCACGGCCTCCCTGAACTCTGGCTCAGGGAAGGGGGCACCCAATGTCCTCTCTGACCTCCAGAGGGACCTGCATTCAGGTATGCTCCTAAGCGCCCAAAGGCACACACAATACACACATAAATGCAAAAGCAATAAATACAGCTTTTGAAAAAGACCTTGTTTTGAAAAAGCCTTCAGTTGCGTTGCCAGTACTTGGATGTCATTCTGTCCTGGAGGCCGGGGACATGAGGCATGTGTTTACCACATGGTAGGGACAGTATTTGGCCGCAAGGAAAAAGGTCTGGACCGGCCCCCAGAGGCTTGTGCAGACGTGTGCTTGTCACTCTCCGGTCTGAGAGGCCTGCGTTTGTGTGGGGACAGGCCCCAGCTGGTGGACATGCTCAGGGCTGTCACCGATGACCCACTTGGGTATGTCCCTTTCAGGCTCGCCTGGAGGGCCATCTCCCTGCTTGGTGTGCGCTCAGACCCCGGCAGGGATGTCTAGGGAGGCTGAGCAGTGGGGGGGGGGGTGGCTCCCCAGCAGAGACAGGTGGCTTCGTCAGAGCCCCTCCTGGGCCTTCCCCATCTTATTGACTGCCACACAGGACATCCTCATGGCCGGGAGGACACTGGGAAGCTGGTGGTTTCAAAATCAGGGTCCCATGCTGAAGAGGGACAGTGGAGGTCGTAGTGGTGTCTGTCTGCCTGGGGCTTGTCCCATGTCACCTGGTTCTGCAGCTGGCTTTTGGGCTTTACCCCATGACAGGCTTCTGGAGCACAGCCACATCGCTAGGTCAGCTTACCTCACAGCATAGCAGGCTATGCCAGCCTCTCCTTCCCTATCCCAGTCCCTGTCCCTGTCTCTGGGAAGTCATGGGTTTGTTTGTTTGTTTGTTTGTTTGTTTTCCTGCCAGAATCTTCGCTGTTAGCACCACAGCCCAGGGATCCTCTTGTGTAGCCCCCTCTGTGACCTGGAGCTTTCCTAGTAATCGAGGATTGCCTCTCAAGGAAGCCCCTGTGCCGACCCATCCAGGACCAGTCCTCCATGTCTGTGTATGGCTTTGATCTCTCACCTCTCATTTGCCTCTTGGGATGGGGCCACTGTGTTCCCCGAGTTATTTGTTTCCTTTTCTGTTTTGTTTTGTTTTTTTAAGATTTATTTATTATTATACGTGAGTACACTGTAACTGTCCTCAGACACAGCAGAAGAGGGCGTCAGATCTCATTACGGATGGTTGTGAGCCACCATGTGGTTGCTGGGATTTGAACTCAGGACCTTCGGAAGAGCAGTCAGTGCTCTTACCCACTGAGCCATCTCTCTAGGCCCCTAGAAGTAGTTCTGAACCCCCAGCTTCGCTGAAGCCTCACTGCCTTGGAGGTAGGACTCGGAATTTTGCCTCGAGATCAGCCCCTGGGGTCAAGTCCCTCATGCTAAGGGTCTGTGGGCACTAAGGGCCTCTCTGTGTGCTGGGCCCCAGAAGCAGCCACCTCCCTCATCACCATGGCCACAGATGTCTGTGGACAACAGTAGACATGTCCTGGGGACACTGTCACCCAGACTGAGCTCAAATGATACACACAGACACCCTAGCCTCCACGGCCAAATTCTGGACCCTTCCTTTTCCCGGCAGTCTAGTATTTCCCTCATTCTGCAATCTAGCCTCCAATCCAAAACTTGCCCCCATCTCTTCGTATGGGCTTACAAAGGCCTCAACTCTCTCTGAGACTTGGTTTCTCAGCTGTGAAATGGGATCGGTTGTGCAGCGCCAGTATGGGTGTGACCAACATGGGCAAGGTCCTCTAGTGTGACACGTGTCTCACTTGCCCAGGATGGGCTCTGAACCCCACAGAGGAAAAGGCAGACAAGCCCTGTAACCTCATCACAGTGTTCTGGACAAAGAGCCCAGGGAGAAGGGTCTGGAACAATGTCCCATGCATCGCTGCCAAGAGCATCAGGATGGGAGACACCTGGGGGCAGGCTGTGGCCTTTTAAGGACAGTAAGAAGACTTCCCGATAGAAACCAGGGCACAGGATAGAGCAGAGGGACCCAGCTCAGGGGCCTTCAGCAGAGCAGGGAAGCCTCCCTCAGGGTTCAGCCTGGATAACCCCAGACAGGGTAGGACGCATGGAGGTCTGGGGCCAGGCAGCGGGGGCCTCTGAGGACTCTTCCTTGTCTCCAAGTGAGTCTCTGTCAGGAGGAGCGTGGCCCAGGAGGGTGCTAACAGTCCCCACAATGTTGGGGGCACTGCTAGCCAGATGAATGAGCCCCGAGCCCCTGGCTCTCTGCACCTCACTGAATTTCAGAGTCTTCCCTGTGAGGTGTCACAGACACCAGGATACACGTGTGGAACTGATCTGCGGCCTGCCCTCAGCTGCTCCTTCCCACAGTCCTCCTGTAAATAAAGAGGACTCTCACTCCCCACTGACTGGAATGAAGGAGTGACGGGCCCATTGTAGCCATTTGGAAGCTGTGTGAAGCTCCAAGTAGAGTAGAGGTCGGCAGAGCAGGTGGGAGGAGAGAAGCGGGGCTCCCAGGAGAAGCACAGAGCACAGCCAAGTCCAGCAGCAGGTACGCCAGGCTCCGGGGCAGAGTGCAGTGTTGAGGATAGGGGACCTGCAGCCAGGTGGGTGGCAGTCCCTCCAGTGGCCTGGGAAAGTCACATAAGGCCCTGGGCGTCGCCTTGAGGGTAACTGGACCCATGGGGACTGTAGGCAGGAGAGCACCAGAGTTAGCGTCATCTCCTGGAAAGGCTGTTTGGCTACAGAGTAGGGGGCAGATCCCCCCTCTTTTCTTTCTAGTCCAAGTTGGTCTTTACCAGCTGTGTAGTCAGGGTGGCCTCGAACTTCTGATCCTCCTGGGATGACAGGGTGGACCATCATGCCTGGTTTGCGGGCTGCTGAGGATCGAATCCAGAGCTTAAAGGCGTCCTAGGCAGGTGCTCTGGCAACAGAGACGCCTCCAGCCTGTGTCCATTCATTCCTTCAAAAAGATGAAAGCCATAGCAACAACAATGATGATGATAATAATAAACCCTCCCCTCCCTCTTCCCCTCCCCCACCCCTTCCCCTCCCCTCCCTCCCCTTCCATCCCCTCCCCTCCTCTTCCCCTCCCTCTTTCCCTTCCCCCCTCCCCTCGCCCTCTTCCTTCCCCTTCCCCTCCCCTCCCATACCCCTCCCTTCCTCTCCCCCTCCATTCTCTCCCTCCCCTCCCCGTCTTCTTTCCCCTTCCTCTTCCCCTCCCCTTCCCCTCCCTCTCCTCCTTTTCCTCCCCTCCCCTCCCCTTCCCCTCCCTTCCCCCTTCTTGTCCCTTCCCCCTTCCCCTCTCCCCCTTCCCCTTCTCCTCTCTACCCCTCCCCCTCTCCCTTCCCCTCCCCTTTCTTTCCCATCTCCCTCCACTCCCCTCCCCCTCTCCCTTCTCCCCCCTCCCTCTCTCCCCTTCCTCCACTTCCCTCTCCCTCCCCTTCCCCTCCCCCTTCCCTCTGAGCCTGACAGAGTCCTCAGCGAGGTGGGCTCAGCTGTGCACTCGCATGGACCAGTTCAATGGTGCAAGGTGCGGCAGAGGCCTTTGTGCAGCAAAGGTGGGGTTAGAGGTGATTCCCTGAGCAAGGAGACAGACAGGACAGAGCAGGAGGAGTCTAGGCAGAGGGGACAATGACAGGCACAATCCATGGAAGGCCAGGTGCCAGCCAGGAGATTACCAAGGTCTGAAAAGGGGAGGTGGGGGTTCAGGCCCAGTGATTGACAGGTGGGTGGGTGTGATCTCTGAGGGCCATGGTGGGCTATCCTCATGAAAAGTCTGAGTCTCGCATCTGGATGCCCTGAGAGACCCTCTGGCCTATGGCAGCAGTGGTCCTCCCCTAGGGAGCACTGTGCATGGCTAGAGTTTGCCACATCTGGCCTTAATGCCCCTAAAGGTGCCCACGACCCTTCCTGCCCAAGCCTTCTTTCCTAGCAGGACTCAGTTTTGTGGCCTGTGCGCTCAGGGGAACTACCGTCCTCACCCTCGCGCCTAAGCCAGTCTGAGACGTTTTCCTTACCTATGGATGACCGATTGGGAATTAGACCTGTGATGTAATGAGAAGTCTCAGGCGGAGTGCGGCTCATAGCTATCCTTGCCTTTGTGGGATATTGTCTGTGGTGACTGGAGCTGTAGCAGCTGTAGCAGCCGCCTTGAAAACATGAGGGGAAGCAAGCATAGGTGGGGAGGGGTGGGGGGGGCTGTGGGGGAGGGGTGTGGACAGGGGAGGGGGGGTGGAGGGGGGAGGGGTGTGGAGGGGGGGAGGGGTGCAGAGGGGGGAGGGGTGCAGAGGAGGGAGGGGTGCAGAGGAGGGAGGGGTGTGAAGGGGGGAGGGGTGCGGAGGGGGGAGGGGTGCAGAGGGGGGAGGTAGGGACAGAAAGAACATGAGTCCCTGGTTTTGCCATCATGCCACAGGTCTGAAGGAGCCTTCAAGAGAAATTACGGGTGCCTGGTTCTTTGGAGAGAGCACTTTGTGGGGGGCGCTTCAGGCCCTGAAGGTGAACCCTCTCCCTGGACCTCAAAAATGATGGTTTTACAAGAGATCCCGGTACTGAAACAACTTTTCCCAAAGCCTGTGAGCTGCAGCGCAGGGATTTTAGGTCGGGAAAGGCTTCAGCCACAGTCTGGTCTTAAAAGCCTGTTCCTTAACACGTTTTTAGTAGGAGGTCTTAACTCCGCTTTTATTTTTCCCTGGAAAACTGTCATTAGGGATGGTGGGAAACCCAGAGTGGGCTGTGAGGCTTTGTGTGCAGTTAATGGCTCTGATTATACGTTCCTGGCCCCCTTCTTCTGAGAAAGGCTGCCATTGGCTGCACTGTATAATCAAACCTTTTCTTATGTAAACAGTCTCGGGGCACCCGGCCAGCGGGAAGGTGAAAATGAAACTCTGCTCCCAGCCAGAAAAGCATCTGCTGGGCGGTAGCAAAAGAGCAGGCAGGGGTTAATGACGCTCAGTGGGCAGAGGCTGAGCTGCACAAGGCAGGAACCCAGGGTGCTGTAAGACAGCAGGACAGCAGACAGCACGTTACCAGAGCTATTTCCCAATGCGGACCGTGAAATGCTCCAGGGAACTTCAGGCACAATCTTCGAAAGCAAGGAAGGAAGAGGGGAAGGGAAATTAGGGAAGCCTGGAACTTTCAGAAAGGGCTCGTATCCTTAATATACAAAGAGTTCTTGCAAAACAATAAAAATAAGATAAACACAAAACTAACTAGTCACCAAGGAAAAAACTACTGAAGGCGGCGATCACATGAAGGCATGTTTTGCTCTGACCATAAAGCAAGGAAATGCCAATAAAAGCTACAATGATGTCATTTTCCACCAATCAGATTGGCACATACACAGATTGGCAAGCTCAGGGCTGTGGGGAAGTAGGCCTCCCGCCCTGTGCTGAGGGGAGGGCACACGGTTCCTGGGGGCAGAATGACCTCACACCTGATAGCCAAGACCAGAAGTTCTAAAGTGTCCTGGAAATGTTGGGCACTTGTGGGACATTCCACTCAACATTCGAGAGGCCCCAGACCCTCCAAGGACAAGGGATCCTGATAAAGCTTTGCTCATGAAAATAAAGGACCAAAGGTCTGCCAGGGAATACTAAACGATGCAAACATGCATATTCACAGAGGAGGAGACAGACAGCTGGGAGGGGCAGCAAATATCTTGGATCCAGCACTGAAGAAACAGAGGCAGGAGAGTCACCACGAGTTCAAGGCCTGCCTGTGCCACACAGTGAGACCCTGTCTCTGAAACAAAAACAAACAAAAGTACCCCAAAGTCCAATTGTGTTAGCATGAATCATTGAAAATGGTGGCTGGGCCCCCAGAATCAAGGCCAAGAGATACACAGTACAGGAATTATAAGGTGGCGTTAGAGACCCCAAAACTCATCGTAGAACAGGCCCGTGTGGATGCGGCTGGTGTTTCAAAGCACGTGTGCAGGCTGTGCAGAGGAGTCCTGAAGTGGGCGTGCATAAAGGTGCATAAAGCAGCAGTGTCCTGAGTGAGAGGACTTGGGAGGAGTTAAAAGGTTTGTGTGTGTGTGTGTGTGTGTGTGTGTGTGTGTGTGTGTCCACGCTTGTGGCGTGCTGTGGCACATCTCCGTGGAGTTGATTTCCCTTCTACCTTTGGGTGGTGTCCCAGTTATCTCTAACTGGCAAGCTGACACAGCCTAGAGTCATTCAGAGAAGAGGAGACAAGACTGGGGAATTGTCTGGCTCGGATCTGCCTGTGGGCATGTCTTGGGGGTGGGCTGGGGTGCAAGGGTTGTCTTGATGGCTAATTGTATAGGAGGTGCCCGCCCACCACGGGGGTCACTAATCCCTGGGCCCTCGATCCTGGCTTAGATAAGAAACTATCCTGAACACAAGCCTGAGAAAGAGCCAACAAAGGATTTTCTGTTTCAGGTTCCTGCTGTGACCTCCCTCAGTGATCACCTGTGACCCGGAAGTGTAAGCCAAGCAAACCCTCTCCCCACCAAGTTGCTTTTGGTCAGGAATTTTTTTTCTCTCTCACAGCAACAGAAAGAAAACTGGAGGATTTTGTTTGTTTCATTTTGCTTAGATTTACTTATTTCTCTTTGTGCCTATGAATGCTTTGCCCGTGTGCAGTGTACTTGCATCAGCGTGTGCCTATTGGATGCCCTTGAGCTGGAGTTACAGATGGTGTGAGCTACCGTGTGGATGCTGGGATTCGAGCCCAGGTCCTCTGCAAGAGCAGCGTGTGTTCTTAACCACTGAGCCATCTCTCCAGCCCTATAGAACATGTGAGTCTGGGGATGGGATTCAGGTCTTCGGGCTTGGCCTGCACTACTGGTCTTAACGTGTTGCTCAGACTGGCCTGGAACTCATGACAATCCTCCTGCTTCAGCCTCCCAAGTGCCGACATGATAGGCGTACTACACTGGCAGGTACATCTTTAAATCACTTCGCATACAGTTTGACCCCATTGAGGTCGGGTGGGGTCTCTTTAAGCCTCAGAAAATGTTGTGGAGTCTGGGTTTCTACCCACCAGATGCCAGAGGCACCCTGCCCCCAACATAACCCCAAACGTCCCCAGACACTGCCACATGCTCCTCCAGGGACTCGGGGTTGGAGCCACTGTTTAAATACTTCTCTGGGTTATTGGCGGTGGTTTAACAATAAGCATGCCATTGTCACCACAATCAGAAAAACAAACACTTTAAAGGGACTGTTGGCAGAGTCCCCTGTGGCTGCACGACTCTGCCTGGCAGAGCGCTGCACATCCTGCCTTCGACACTTAGTTCCGGCTTTGGCTCTCATCACCCTGGGCAGCGAGCTTCTTCCCTCTAGACTCTGATGCAGAGACCGGGAGTGGCAGGTAGTGTTGACTCTCTTACCACCTTCTCCTCCTTGGGGACTACCCGAGTTTCGGAACGAGCCACACAGCTCTCTTTTTTGGGGGACACACTGTTGTCCCGCCCCCACAGCTCAGCTGATTTCTAACTGTCCCCTCCAGCTACAGAAATCCAGTTCTGTCTCTGGGCTGGGGGCCACTCAGTGTTTGGGGTTTAGAAAGTTTATTTGCACACTGCCAGCCTTTCAGGGGTTTCCTCAGGGTCTTTGCTGTGCTCAGTGGAACACAGTGGAAGCCAACTGAGAAAAACACCAACACAGAGACAGGAGACGGAGAAGAGCGGGGAGAGAGGCCTGGAGCTCCGCCCGAGGCTAGGTCTCTGGGTGTGACTAGCAAGCACCCTCTGTGTTGGAAGTCAGTCAAGACTGAGTTGGTTTCCCACTCCAGAGTTGGGACCCGGGGCCCCGAGCATGCGGGGCAGATGCTCTGATTGATGCCGATCGCAGCCCCCAGCTGAGGCTATGTGGTTGCAAGCTGAGTCGGCCCGTCCACTTATTTCCCCTTAGTCACCTGAGCAGTATGTACAGCCAAGATGATAGAGGTACAACCTGGCCACAAAGACCCCAGTGCTGGGCAAGGAGTCATGGGAGAATGACATCCCAGGCAGGGGTGAAGGGTCCTGTTATGACAGGAACACAGACAGGTGTGGCCCTGGCACAGGGACAGAGAGAGGAAATCCTGACAGAGCCATCAGCCGTCCACGGTGATAGGCAGGGTGTGGGGACCGATGGGGCAGTGTGTGTGTGAAGAACACCGTGGCTTCTACCAGGGGCTTCCTGAAGAGCGGGAGCTGTTTGGGGGTGGAGGGGCTGACCCCAAGCCTTCAGGGATGCCACAGACATCACAATGTGGGTTGGCCCTGTCTCCTTGCTTTGTCCAGTGTCCAGCACAGGTGGGGGAGGGAGAGGGAGGGCCTGCTGGGAGGGGACCCTTGCAGTCCCAGCTTTCTCATTTGGAGGATACAAAGGCCAAGGTGACGGCACAGGTGACTCTGGTGAGTGGGATCTTCCAACAGTCTTCATACTGTGTGGCAATGACAGAGGTAAAACTTATCCCTGGTTGGAGCCTGAGTCTCAAAACCCACAAATCAGTGTGGGTGCCCTGGAAAGATTAGGGAGGGCTTCCCGGAGGAGGCAGCACTGAACCTCCCAGGCAAAGCCGGCAGGAAAGACATTTCATAGGGATGCACAAATAGCCTATGCAAGGGCCTGGGGCATGCAGCAGTGCGTGTCCACAAAGCTTGATGAGAATCAACCCAAACAAAACATCTATACAGTTCAGTGGGGAAAATGAGACCCAGAGACGCCAAGCAACCCATCCCAGAACACACAGCCAGAAAGCAGTGGAGATGAGTCTTGACCCTACACATCGCCACCTTCATGAAAGTGAACCCACAGCTTTGTCCAAAGGGATACTGGCCTGCTCGGCAAGCAGCCAGAGATGTAACTGCCGACAGGATCCTGTAGCATCCAGGGATCTCACAGTGCCAGACAGTGCCCGCTGTCCCCAGGACACCCGCCATGGGGGTGGGGGGTGGAGCTGAGGCCCAGGCAGCCGGCACAGCACAGGGTCTGTGTGCTGGTGCAAGGGACAGGCAGGGACAGGGAGGCTGGGACAGGCTTGGCCCACCTAGATCTTCTCTGGAGTTTGAATCTGGGGGTTCAAACAAGAAAGAGGGTCTAGGCAAGGGAAAACCAGTGAGAATTTGGGGTGCAGGAGGAACCCCTGGCCAGTGTGAACTGGATTTTGGGGGTGTCCACAGGTGTGTGAGAACAGCATCTCTTGTGGGAAGCAGGATGGAGAGGCAGGGATGGCCGCCTCAGAGGGCGATTGTTGAACCAAGATTGAGGTAGTAGACCTGTGGTCTGAGGGCTGAGAAATCTAGCGGGGCCAACTGGCTGAAGTGGAGGTGCTGGGCAGGGTTTGGGGAACAGTGCAGGGACCACAGGAACTTCACCAGGGCGGGACATCACTGCCTCAGCTCCGAGTGGCCTCTCTCACCACTTGAAGCTTGGATCCAAGAAGGGTAAGGGGATGGGGTGTTACTGTGGGGTGCAGAGGGAAGTGGGGACTAAAGGATGGGGTGACCTGACTGGGTGGAGACAGGGCTCAGGGGAGCGTCTCAGAAGTCGCAACTCCTGGCCTTGTTCTCCAAGTCCTTTCCTCTCTATTGCTGTTCCCAGATCCTTCAGCAAACATCTCTGACGCCATCTTCCCCCACCAGGGAATGATAGCCATCTTGTACAGGCAGCCCAGGATGCCCAGAGGTCAGAAGACAGAGCAACCAACACTCTGAGACCCCAGTCCAGGCCTGTAGTCCAGGCAGCCCTGGCCAGCAAGCCTGGGTTCAGGTCAGGTCAGCTCCAGCACTGGCTGCTCAGTGCCCCAGGCAGGCAGGCAGCAAAGCCGGCCACAGTCCCTCAGGAGGCCCAGACAGAGGGCTGTAGGAAGGACCCAGGGAGTCGGCGCTTTCCATGGGAGCCTATTGCCTTCTCAGAACATCACCACCCACCCAGTCAGCTACCGGAGGGTGGCCATGTGCAGGACCCACCCGTACAATGACCGATCACCTGACAGACGTCCTGGTCTCTGTCTTTGCTGGGGAAGGAGATTCTGGCTAAAGCGAGCAGTGGACCCATTCCACAGAGGCGAGCCACTTGGCGCCTAGTCTGTCGGTTCCAGGAGCGCCTGCCTTCTATCCTCCCACAGGCTCTGAGGGTTAGCTACCTCATGCTTCTCCATGCTAGGACATCATCCTGTCCTGAGGCCCCCTGCACGCCCCTGGCAAACTCCAGTGCTGTCCTGAACCGGACAGGGGGCGTCAAGATCACCTACAGACCCTCCACAGAGTGTCCCAGCTCTACGGGTGAAGATATAGAGGCCAGGATAGGACACAGAGCGAAGGACCTGGCCCAGCAAAGGTTGGCAGTCCTCAGGCCTACACCAGGCAAGGGGACCCAGCAGTGTCTGTTGCATATTTAAGTGGGGACAGAAAGTGCTGTTTGTCATTAAACAAGCGGACCGGGACAGCAGCGCCTCCATGACAGCTGGGATGGCTCAGGAAGGCGGCGCTGGCCTGAGGATGGCTCTACAGGAAGAGAGGCAGGCGGCTGGCCGAGGAAGAGGACAGGCTGCACTCTGGGAGCCTGTGACGGGGCTGGACCTGACCTTGGTGCGAGCACCAGCAGGCCTCGCTGGCTCCAACCTCAGGACTTGACATTGCTGGTTCTTCCAGCCTGGACTGCACTTCCCACACGTGCGTCTCCCTCCACCTCACCTTGCACAGTCCCAGCCCAAGTCTCCTGTCCTCTTCAGTACTCCCGTCACTGTGCCAGTCTCTCCACAGCAGGCACCATCGTGACCTTGTCTACACACTGGACTAGACACCGGAAAGAGATCCCTCATCCTAACCTCTTGAGCACATAGTAGGCTCTCAACATACGCGTGTACACGCGTGTCACGCCTCTCCTTGCTCCTTAGCTGAGTCAGTTCCCAAGGGAGGAAGATTAAGCAGAATAGAGGTCGCCCCTCCTCCACCTCCAGGTCCACACATTTCCCTGGTGGCAGCTTGAATCTTACCTCATGCCCCAGGCTCTCCCTGGCAGGGGACCCTCCAACAAGCAGGGGGCCAAGGCAGAAGGATTGCCAATTTGAGGCTAACCTGGTCTACAAAGTGAGGCCCTGTCTCAAAAACAATCAGTCGGGGTCTGGGGAGGTAGCCCAGTGGGTAGAGCACTCACCACACAGGCCCAAGGATGGGTGTACAATCTCTACACCTCGCATAAAAGGCCAGGTACCGTGGCACAACCCTGGTGCTGCAGAGGCAGACATAGGACCCCTGGGGCTCACCAACCAGTCACTCACTAGATCTGTGAGCTCCAGGTTCAGCTAGAGACCCGGACTCAAAAGCTAAAGTCCAGAGCAATAGAGAAAGGTACCCAATGCCAACCGCTAGCCTCCACATCCCTACACACACTCACGCGCGCGGGTGCACACACACACACACACACATGCACACGCATGAACGCACATACACGCACACACACATGCACACACACAAACGCACACACACACATACCCCTCCCAATATAAGTACTAAATAAATAAGTACACACACACATACTCTCATGCATGCATGTCCATACCCCTCCCAACATAAATAAATAAATAAATAAATAAATAAATAAGGCAGAGACCCAAGCATGAAGAGGTTGACATCAACCTCCACACACATGAGCGCATACATATGAACATGCTCACACATGCACACGTGCATGGGCACACACAAAGGTAACAACAACAACAAAAGAAGTATCTCTGCCCTTATCTTACAAGGGGGGAAACTGAGGCATGGAAAGCTGATGTAACTTAAGGACAGAACTGAGCCTGAATCCCAGGTCTGCCCATACTCAGAGGCGCCCCCCTTCTGCTGGGGAATTTGCAGGCATAGGCTCTCTATAGCTGTGGGGGTCACAGCCTGCTTACAGCCTGTGACCCCCACAGCTGTGGGATCCTGCACAGCAGAGAAGGAGTGTGGTTTCCCTGCAGCTCCTGGGCTGGGAGGAGTGTCCTGGTGGGAGGGGCACTGGCAGCTGCTGTCATCAGAAGCTAACAGCTAACATACACTGAGCCATTCGTGCCTCCCGTCAACTCAGTCTTCCAGAGATGTGGGAAGCGCAAGTCATCCGAACACCTGGATCCAGCTGTGCCTAAAGCAAGCCGTTGCTACAATGTCTTTAATGTGACTCACTGAATTCCTCATAACTTGAACTGGTCTGAGTTGGGGTTTGGTCCCTCTCAAGTCGAGTCGGGGAGCCCTGATTAACCCACCTGTCTTATGGACTTTATCAAGGCTTCTATCTCCTCATCCTTCTGAGGCGAGAGACACACCCGTTAACTGTCCCCTCCCTGTGCTGACTCACGGGTCCCCCAGAGTTTCTGTCCTCCCTTCCTTCATGGGTCTGCCCCTTTCCCACACACCCTGCTCAGGACAGAGGGCGTGTGGGTGTGCGTGCCAGCGTGTGAGCACGCCCTTGTTCCGGGAAGGTGTCCCGTGGGCTTTGCTTGGCCCCAGATCAGACCTCGTTATTAACGTGATGACAGCTAACAGAGACTGTGTCTGCCCCCAGAGCAGGTGGCTGCTCTGCAGGAGCAGCCCTTCCAGGCATGTTTGTGGTCCCCGAGTCCTGGGAGGCCAACCAAGCTGAGCAGCGAGAAGCAGAAACTGCACCCCAAATCCAGTGGCTGGATCTCTACTCTGAAGTCAGAAGCATATTGACGTGGTTTCTGATGGAGACAATAGATCACTAGGTAAATTGTGTGTGTGTGTGTGTGTGTGTGCGTGCGTGCATGTGTGCACGATGTGTAGGGTATTGTGGCATAGTAGAGGGGTGGTAGGTGTCAGGATGTGTGAGTGAGTGTGTGTGTGTGTGTGTGTGTGTGTGTGTGTGTGTGTGTGTGTGTGAGAGAGAGAGAGAGAGAGAGAGAGATGTGTGGTGGTGTATTGTGTCCAAGTAGATGTCAGGGGATGTGAGCGAGGGGTGCATGCGCGCGCGCGCGCGCGTGTGTGTGTGTGTGTGTGTGTGTGTGTGTGTGTGTGAGATGTGTGGTGGTGTATTGTGTCCAAATAGATGTCAGGGGATGTGAGCGAGGGGTGCATGCGTGTGTGTGTGTGTGTGTGTGTGTGTGTGTGCGCGCGCGCACGCTAGTGTGATGTGTGGTGTATTGTGGCATGTGTGTGAACATGTGTGTGTGTGCAGTATGCATCATGTGTGATGTATGTGGAGGGTTGTTGCGTGGCTCAAGTCTCTACATACATTCACAGAATACACCCATGTAGATGTGTGTTGGTTGCACACTGTATTGTATCACCCACATGTATAGAGTCAGGGTAAGGAACATGTACCTAGAATACACACGTGGGATCAATAGAGATGAAAAGTATGTGTCTTCTGCATGAACACATGTGGGTGTATGTGGGTATATGTGGGAGTATGTGGGTATGTGTGGGCATGTGTGGGTGTGTGGGGGCGGGGCTGAACGGCTACAGCTCATGCGTGTGTGCTTCTGAGGCGGGTGCATCCCCTTGGGTCCCCTACTGTGTGTGGCAGGTGAAGTGCAGTGACTATGGTCTCTGTCCCTGCACTGAATTCTCTGCTTTGACCTCCAGAACCACAGTCCCCTCTTCTAAAACATGGCTGTGGGGCTGGGGGATAGCTCCCACCTCACTCAGATAAAGCTGAGGCCCTTGGGCTGTCTCCTGCTGTGGCCCATCTTTGGGCCTCCTCCAACTCCACAACTCTCCTCCTTCCCTGGCTTCTGCCCTGCTGGCCTCTTGGCTCAGGACAGGTCTACGGCTACCTAGAGCCTCTGCTTCTGCTGTTAGATTACCTTCAGCCTCCCTTCTCAGAGCCCACACTACTCCACGGACTCCCCTCTGAAGCTTCCTTCCCCAGCAAGCCCTTCCTACCCCGTCCACATCATCGCTGGGGGGAAGGGGCTTGGCTTCTCCAGCATGACACCAGCCCATACTCTGTGGGTCCCACAGCCCCCAGAGTTCAGGCCCCAGACTCCCCTGGCCTTGCCTGCTCCCTGGACATGGGGCCCCTCACAGTGCTGGCCTGGCCTGGCCTCCAGGGAAGGCTCTGCTCCAATCTTATCACCACTGCTTTCCTCTGGATCTTTTATTCCTTCAGATCCAGGAGCAAGGAGGGGTGGGTGGCCAGGGTCTGCAGGTCTGTCCCAAGACCTTCCACCTGCTGCCCGCCTTGGTCACATGTCTTCTCTTCCTTCCTGTGACCCCAGAGGTGAGGTGGAGTGGGGGGAAGAGGCACACAGGATTCCGGAGCTTTCTGGATGGGCGTGGTGGCCGTGAGCACCTGCTCTGTTTCCTTCCCACCCTTGTGTCTGGACGTCACTAACCGAGCCCTTCCAACGTGTAGCTCATTGTTTACTTTAAAGGACCAAAGAGGGAAGTGTGGGTGATGCCGCCTCCCCCCCCCCCCCCCCGCAGGAGTTTCCATTGCTGCTGCGTGATGAAGGAGTGGATCCTTCCGGGACAGTCCCCATGGTCAGCAGAAGCCCAGCGTTGCTATGGACACACGGCGGTATGATCAGAGCCAAAGCTAACATCCGAGCATCATTACCCCCAGGCTCACACCAGACCTGGGCCTCCGTTGGTCACACACTGCCAAGGGCTGGTCCGGATTCAAGGCCAGTACTGACCCCACAGTCCTGTGTAGGGAGCCACCGGGCTCACTGAGGTCCCTTCAGCTCTCTGTCATGTCCCGATCAGAGGCAGGTACCCAGTGAACGCTCTTTCTCTCCTTGCTTTGTTTATCTGAAGCAAAGGCTCACTCTATATAGTAGGCTGCCCACGAACTCATCATCCTCCTGCCTCAGCCCTGAAATGCCACCAACCCCAGTAGATGGGCTTTTTCTTAAATGCATTGTATTTGATCCCAAAAGATCAGAGGGCCGCAGCCTGCCCACCTCAGACAGGACCTGATCATCATTGATTGGTAGACTGGTTATTGATCACTAATTGGTGAATTCCAGAAGAGCAGGGCCTTCTGGCTTAGACATAAAGCATCCCGTACGGAAGTATTTAATGATCGGGCTCACAAGCTTAAAAAACAAACCAGTGCCCTATGGATGCGGCAGAGATGGTTCCGTGTTTAAGACTATTTGCTGCTCTTACAGAGGACCCAGGTTTGGTTTCCAGAATTAATATGGTAGCTCAAAACTGTCAGTTCTCCCCAGTTCCAAGACATCTGATATCCACCTTCTTCTGACCTCTGTAGGTACCAGGCATGTAAACTGTACACAGACATACTTGCAGGCAAAAAGAAAATCCATACACATGAAATAAAAATTAATAAAATCTAAAAAACAAAACAGAATCTGAATCAGGCTTGGTGGCACATGCCTTTAATCCCAGAACTCGGAAGGCAGGCAAATCTCTATGAGTTCAAGGTCAGCCTGGTCTACAGATGCAACTCCAGGCCAACCAGGGCTCCACACTGAGATCCTGTCTCAAAATAAACAAACAGAAGAATACAAAACAAAAACAAAACCAGAATTCCGGGCTGCGGATGTGGCTCTGTCAGTATACGCTGACCTAGCACACATGAGGCCTGGGGTTCCATCGCCAGCACCACATAAACAAGCAGGTGGTGCATGCCAGTAATCCCAGCACTCAGGAGGCTGAGGAAGGATTGGAAGTTCGAGGCCAGCCTCAGTTCTTTTGAAAAACCCTGGTTCACAAAATGAATCTCTGGTTCCTCTCTTCAGCCTTTTCCTCTGAAGGCTCAGACTGGACATGTCTGGATCACCCCCTCCTCACACCCACCCTCCCCAGCCAGCTCCCTGGGGGCCACCCGGGAGACAGGGTCGGCTCAGGGCTTTAAAGGACAAGGGCTATTCTTTCATTTCTTTCCATCTGAGGACTGGGGCAGGAGCTTGGGGGACAAAGGTACCACCTCACGTGAATCACAGAGTAAGAGGGTCGTGGTGTCCCTGGGTGGGGGGGTGACAAGGAGCAGAGGAAGCGAGGGCTGTGAAGGTCGGTTGTTAGGCCAAGCTGGTAACGCACATCTGGTGCAGCCCAGCCCTCGATCCCCCGAGGACCAGGTAACCCAGGCCCAGGTGCAAGTACCAGGCTGCTGTCTAAGGGCTGCGTGTCCCATAGCCTCCCGACACACTACAGGGCCTTGGGAAGAAGGCGGGACTGTTGGCCTAGGCCTGGCTGTTGGCTCTGAGGCTCTGAGAAGCTCACCCACCGCCACTCAGGTCCAGGGACTCTCAGGGATGCGCTCGACAGCGTCTTTATTGTCTTTATTTCCAGCTGATCTCACTTCTTGATTCTGCCGTCTTGTTCTGCCCCAAGCCACCCCTACAAGGCTTTGTGGCCGCACTTTTTCTGTGGCAAGCCACAGAAGCTGCAGCTCACCCCTGCTGAGCCGGGATCCGGTATCAGGCCTGTTGCTTTCTCTACATATAGAACAATCTTTACAACAGACTGAGGAATCTGCAGCCCTCCTGCCACTCCAGCTCACAGACGGGGAAACCGAGGCCCAGAACAGCAGTCTGAGCTCTAAGGAGCTGGTAGATGGACTGCTGGGGAGACCTGAACCTCTCAGCACATTCCCAGCCGTGAGGTGTGTCTGGGGCCATGTGAAGACCCGGGTTCCCCAGCCTGGTAGGGGGAGTGCTTCTCCTTGCCTTGGTGGAAAGTCAGATGTGTGGCCAAGGGTGCTTTGGAAGCAGTATATTATCCACGGGACTTTGGCGCTCTTAAGTGCAGGATAGATGCTCTATCCAACAGGGTTCAGAAGTTAGGAAACACCCCATCTCATAGACAAAGCATTTAGATTGCTACAGGGAATTAGGGACTACTAAAGTCATAAACCTAGGAGATCAGAAAGGACACAGACCCCAGGACTCTGTCCTCGAACCAGCTCTGCTCACTGACTCAGAATGGCCATTGATTTCCAAACTTCACAGTGAAGCCTCGCCTAGACTCTCCCTGCTTCTCCCTCCCCTCTCTCTCTCCCTCCTCTCTCTCTCTTTCTCTCTCTCTCTGAAGATCCCCCCTCCCGAGCCCACCCTGTGTTGCTACACAAGCGAGCCAGCTCTCCTAAAGACACCAAGTTCCTGAATGTCCCTCAGGGCCATCTCAAATCAATCACTGCGGGTATCTACTGAGCACATGAGACTCTCTGCCAGGGTTCACAAGCAGGGCTGCCTCTTTCTTGGGACACATGGAGACATCCAAGGCTGTCACGGTGCAGGGCAAGGGGTGTCATCCACATCCAGCGGTAGAGGCCAAGGGGTGCTGAGGAGCCTATCCAGGGGGAGGCCAGGAGTGTCAGCTCTGGATGTCCAGATGCAGAGGCCGAGAATCCCCGGGTGCATTGTGGTAGGCCGCCTCCTGCCCTAGTGTTCCCAGCATGCCTGGGACACATATGTATGCATGTGTGTATGTATATATGCATGTATGTATGTATGTATGTATGTATGTGTATGTGTATATATATGCATGTATGTGTATGTGTATGTATGTGTGTATATGTGTGTTTGTATGTATGTATATGTGTGTATGCATGCATGTATGTGTATATGTGTGTACATATGTGTGAATGTATGCATGTATGCATGTGTTTGTATGTATGTGTGTATGTGTGTGCATGTGTATGTATGTGTGTATGTATATGTGTGTACATATATGCATGTATGTGTGTATCTATGTATGTGTATATGTATGTGTGTATGATGTATGTGTGTATGTATGTGTGTATGTATGTATGTGTGTGTATGTATGTATGTGTGTATGTATGTATGTATGTATGCATGCTCCTGCAGAGACTCGCAGAGCAGTCTGCTGGGAGTGGGGCCTCACTGAGCAGCAGGATCAGGCCAAAGGTATAAAGAGCCCATCCTCTCTCTCTCTGTGTCTTATTCCTAAGGAGGGGACACTGTCCACGGTGACTGCCAACACTCAGGTGGAAGCAGGGAGCCACTAGTGTTTTATAACGCAGAGGGGAGTCTAGAGTGGAGCTCACCGAGGAGAGAGGGAAAAGGAAGCGCCATCACAGGGGTGGGCTGGGAGGACACTAGAGTGGACTGGGAGGACATTGGGGAGGGCGGGGAGGGCACTAGGGTTAGCTGGGAAGACACTGGGAAGACTGAGAGGACACTAGAGTTGGCTGGGAGGACACTGGGAGGACTGGGAGGATGCTGGGGTGGACTGAGAGAACACTCAGAGGACTGGGAGGACACTGGGGTGGACTGGAGAGAACCAGGAGGATACTGGGGAGGACTGAGAAGACACTGGAGAGAATGAGAGGACACTGAGGAGGACTGGGAGGACACTGGAGAGGACTGAGAGGACATTGGGGAGGACTAGAAGGACACTGGGGAGGACTGGGAGGACACTGGGTGGACTCAGGGGACACTGGTAGCAGTGGAAAGTCCTGGAGCAGAGGATGACTATCAGAACTAGAGCAGTGGTCATGGCAGGTAGCAGGTGACAGCTCTCATTTTCTTGCCTCCCGTGTCTCGGCCGCATCAGAGCATCAGAGCTACAGATAACAAATACCCTGATGTCTGCTGTGTCCTTTCATCCCAGAGTCCAGCTACCTGCCCTGAGCCGGCCCCCTTGCATTCCCCAACCCAGCCCCACCCATCAGGGAATCCTGTTGCCTGGACCGTCAAACACACCAGAACCTCCTGCATCCCACCTTTCTGCCCCATCCCCACCCCTCAGTTCCCACTGCCCCACCCGCTCAGGCAGTCCAGGCTCTTTGTGCAGCAGTGCCCACCCGTTGTACCTGCAGCTGAAAGGCTAATCCCTTGTGTGGCATTTCTGCCCTTAGGCCTGCTCAAGCCTGCCTAGCATGACCTGGGTCCTTCAGCCCGGAGCCCATGATCCCCTCCTGGCTCTCCTGCTCTCTCCTCTCCACAGGCCCGGTACCATCTACAGCTCAGGAGTGCTGAACTAGCCCTGTGCCTCTGCAGTCACCAAGAAGTGACTCTGGCCACCTCACCAGCCCTGTCACCTCTCATGAACTACCACAGCACCTGGGCATGAGGCAGTCCAGAAGAGTGACAAGTCAGAAGAAAGGAGGCAAGGGCCCGTGAGCTTGGCCACCTGAATGTTCTTGGGGACAGGAGAGGAAGAAACCTCAAAACAGGGGCCAGAAGGCAGGGCACATGGTGGCCCTGGGAAGCCACCAAGAGATCTGTGGTTAGGACTTCTGAGGGTACATGCTCCCACCCACGGGGTCTCCTGTCATAGGCAGTTGAACAAGGTCCCAGTGGCTCAGGATATCATTAAAGCAGAGACAATGGAAGCTTCCAGTCAGCATGGACAGATGGGTAAACTGAGTCAGGGATCCCTCATAGGGCCAGAGAGATCTGCTTGATCGCCAGAGAGATCTGCTTGATCGCAGATCATCTGCTTGAGTCAAACTCTTGGCCCAGGAAACCCAGACAGATTCAGGAGAGAGGATCTAGGAGAGAGGAGGTGAGGCAAACCTCTTTTGCCCTCAGACACACAGCTTCCACAACCAGGTAGGCGGCCACACTCCAGGCCCCACCCACCGCCACGTCTCCTGATGGACACTCACCTGCAGCAGCCCTGGCCTTGCATACCCCAGGCACACCGCTCCTGGACTCATCTCACAGCCAATTGTCTCTCAGCCAGCCTCCAGGCCACAGCGAGGAGTGAGAGCCAGAAGCCAGGATGGTTTGGAGGACACCGGAGCCAACGGGCAGCCATCAGGGCAGCAGTGACCAAGCAGTTTGCTCGAAGCCATCGTCCCCATTTGGCAGATGAAGAAGCAGCACAGAGAGGCCAAGTGGCTTGCCCTGGGTCACACAGCCATGCAATAGCAGAGACAAAAGTTAATCCAGGCCCTGTGACTCCAAAGCGCTCAGTCCTGTCTTTAGTGCAGGCCTCACCAAGACTTTGGGACAAGAAGGGACCTGAGGAGAGGCAGGTGGCTGAGGTGGAAATGTTAGGTCAGCTCCTCCTCCAGCTTCAGAAGGTATGGCCCCTCCCTGGCCTCAGTTTCAGTCTCTACAAAATGGGCAGCTGTCACTCCCGTCCCGGGCACAGATACCTCTGAGTTTGAAACATTCCATTTTGCCTGGAAGCCCCTTAAGCAAGAAGGTAAATGACTCCAGATAGCATCAGGAAGTCCCTGAGACTGAGCAGATGCACTAGGCCCCGCCATGCCAGAGTAAGTAATAAATGCGGAGAGTGGGCCTCAGACAGGAAGCTGAGCTGCGAAGAAGACCTAGACCAGACCAACTGCCTGGAAGGAACAGAAGCCAGCGGAGCTGCCCGGCAGAGGGTTGGACCAGCTGAGGCATCTGGAAAGGACGCTCTCCAGCCTGGTGAGCTGCCTGCAGGCCGTGCAGTGGGCTCCAGGTTCCCAGCTTTGTGAGCTGTCACCCGTGCTGGGTGGGCTTTGGTGACAAAGCTGTCATTGAGTCATTTCTGCTCCTGTGAGTAACCCCTCCCCCATAAGGGACCCCAATAAAACTCACTGCATCACCAAGTTGGACTTTGGTGACCTGTACTTTGGTCTGTCTTAGGTTCCCTTTGTGGGGGGAGTAGACAATGTGTTGTGTCATCAGCCAGGCCTCCTATGGCTGCATCTCACTTAGGACTGTGGCCCATGCTTAGGCCCGATGTCTTCTCTTGGCACAGTGCTTGGTCTCTGAGGTGCTCCACAGACAGATGCAGACAGGTGAGCACATGACTGGACCGCACACAACCAAAGCACTGAATCGTCCGTGTACCCAGCCAAACACACATGCCAGCCCCAGACACAAAAGAGGCCTGGGCCACAGGCCTGCTCAGACACACCTTCCACAGGTGTGCGAGACCTGCGTGGGCACACTGAGGCAGACACACAGGAGCCACAGGGCCAGACCCCCACACACACACACACATCACCCTCAGGCACCGGAACCCATCCTTGCCAAGCGACTTGGGACACGGGCCACCACAGCCAGCCCTCCCAGAGGACAACGCCTCTCTCTCACCAAGGTGCACACAGGAGCCATTGTCAGCCTGGCGAGGGCGGGAAGGCTCCTCCTCACAGGCTCCCAGCAGGTTGGCCTGCAGCGAGGGTGGAAGTTGGTGGCATCTCCTGTGTGCCCAGGGTGCCCCTCTTTCAGAACACCCCTGTCTCATCCTGTATCCCTACTCCCCCCCTCCCCACTCCTTGTCACTGTCCTTGTCACTGACTGACCCTCCTCAAGGGTCTGTGTGGCTGATGACAAGGCTTTGAGCTGTGTGAATGGGCGAGTTGCTTCCCCACTCTGATCTAGCCACTAGCTCACAGGACAGTCAGAGCACAGGAAGTAGCAGGAGTTGACCGTAGTAGCCATTTTCTTCTCAGAGATGGTCACTCACTCGAGGGCTAGCATACTAGGGATAGCATACTCAAGGGTCAATCCACACTGACCACGGTTGTGATTTTGAAGTTCTTTCAGTCCCTTTGACTGTTCTAGGTTGAAGGCCTACCGTATGCCACGCTGGGTGTCAAGGGGCACACCCTAGGCCGCTCTATCCAGCCGGATCACGGTGGCATGCTGGTAAAATGTTTGTTGATTGAATGGCCGATGGAGATTCAGAGACCATCTCTGCAATCCAGGGATACTGGGTAGAAGTGGCCAGTGGGTAGGATTAGCCCCATGGGGACTGTGACACCCTGACAGGACTGCGGAGTATAGCAGGGATGTCTGTGCTTCTGAGCAGAACACAGGACCGAGCAGACAGAGGGGTCCTTTGCAGGAGCACTTCTTAACGAGCTCAGATAGCTCCTCCCTGCAGCTGGAGTCCTCACACGGACTCCTTCAATCTGACTCTTGGAGGCCTGGCTCCCTTCCCAGCTGGTCCTGATGGTAGCTACCTGGGCACAGGCCGTCTACCTACCCCAGGTGTGGCCATCCAGTGCCCTGTCTGCAGTAGCACCCTCCCCTCAGGCTCACAGGCCCACACGGCCAAGCGTCCCGTGTGCCCTCCTGTAACCTCTGGCTGGAACAATGGCCCTCAGATTCTCCAGTGCATACAGTAAGCATCAATGCATGGCTTGTTATCCTTTAAACAGACTAATCTCACCCCTGAGTCCTGTCCCCACTTCTGGATTCCCTTTTATATTTGTCTACCGAACTCCTATTGAAACTTTAAGACCCTATCAGGGTGTTTAAGTGAGGAAAGAGGATGGAGCAGACCCAAGTAACCAGTAGAGTGGCCACTGGTGGTCATTGTTCTGCAAGGGCACCGTGACATCCACGACCCTGTTCCCCTATTGTGATCCTCCTGTGGCCATTTTGCCTGGTATTTCAAATGCTTCTAGCCCCTGGTCCCCCTTCTCCCTTGCTTTGTCGAGACCGGCTCTCACAACGTAGCCCATGGTCTCCCAGAACTCACAAAGATCCTCCTGCCTCTCTGCCTCTTGAATGCTGGAGTTAAAGGCACGTGGCACACTGTCCAGCTTCATTCACAATTTTTAAGGTTGTGTCAGGGGCCAAACATGACCATCTCCTCAGTGAGTGGGGCCTCAGAGGCCTCGTTATCAAGCTGGCGTGAGAGTGTGCTGAGGCGCAGTTTCCCCTGCCGTCCCCTCACGTCTGCCTTGTTGTACACAGCAGCAGCAGCAGCAGCCTTAGGAGCAGCCTGCTGAGCCAGGAGCAGCAGCAGCTCTGCCAGGGGACAACAGTCAGGGGTGCTGCCCCAGCCTGCTAGCCCACCCCAGACAGCTCTGCCCAGAGCCTGAGCCTCAGCCAGGGCCCAGGAAGGCCCGAGGGAGAAGCCAGGGCTCACCATGGGGTTCTGCAGCCCGATGCCTTCCCTTCCCTCAGAGGAACACACAAGGAAACTGAGGCAAAGCCAGGCTTGCTGAAGCCAAGAGGCCCGTGCTGGAAAGTCCCTGTTCTCCAGGACCTGGCTGGGTGCCGTAGTGCAAGGCCATAGGGGTTCCTGGTCTCTGAGGCTCCACCAGCTCCCACGCTTCCTGAGAGAACTTTCCAGAGGCAACACAGAGAAGGCCCTTCTCCTGGAGCCAGGGCCTCTGTGCTGGGGGCTGTGGCTTGGCCTTCTTGTTATGAAGGTGCTAGGGTCAGAGCCTGGGCCCTGCTGGCCCTGCCCAGCTGGGTCCAGCCTCCTGTGTATGTGTGCCAGTTAAAGACGCAGTCGTACGGTCCTAGCCGAGGGAGACTTGTTTGTTGTGGCCACATGAGGAAGAGAATAAATGTGGAGACACAGTGGCCTCTCAGCCCCAAGACTGTTTTCAGGGTCCTATCATCTGTCAGGTTTAAGCAGAGGAGGACAAGAGGCCTGCACGGCTAAGGCTAAGTTGTCCTGATCACGGTGTGAGCCTGTCCCTCCCTGACCCAGCCTCTCCCACAAGCTGTTCTGACAGGAAACCTCTTCCTGGGAGACAAGTCTTACCCCTCTCTCAGCAGAAGATTCGGGGAGGGGAGGCAGGGAGGAAGGGGGAGGGATTCTTGTTTCTTGGGGTTTATTGTGTCAATGGTCTGATGGACACATGTCTCTTTAGAATGTCCTCCTTTTCCTCAGAACAGTGACAAGCGGGGCTGGGGGAAGCAAGGCAGGGGTGCAGGGCAGGAGCCTGGGCTCCTCGAGGGTCTGAAGGTCCCCTGGCCTCGTCTCTCAGCCAGATCCCAGAGCAGTCTGTCCCAGGTGCCTGCGTGTTATCACCTTCATGTTGGAGGCCGGGACTCCCATAGGCACACACCAGAGGCTCAGCCACCGTGAGCTGGCAGCCTTAGCTCCACGCCTGCCTCACCTATCAACCTGACTTAACATACCAGGCACCATCTTAGGCAAGAGGAGGAGGCAGGGGAATGCCCAGGCACTTCCTGCCTGCGCTCTCCTTCCTTATCATAGACTCCACATCTATTCATGCAGCAAACCCTGGCAAGCCTGCCGTGAACTCCGGACCCTGCCCTTCCGAACCCACCCACGGCGGATGGTGTGAGACAGTCTCCTTCAAACCATAGCAGCAAAGATGGGCAGCGGCTGTGGCGAGCACAGGCTCAGTGAAGACGGTGAGGCTTCAGGGAGCACGTTAGGACAGGGTGGCAGAGGTCTGCTCAGTTCCAGAGGAAGCCCAGTGGCTCCGTCCAGGAAGGACAGCTGATGACAAGGTCCCGGGGCAGAGGTGCCACAGGCAGGACAGGGTTAAGCCGGTGTGGGTTTGAGGAGAGGAACTAAGACCCAACAGCAGAGCTGGAACTGAAAAAGGAGAAAGGAAACCCAGGGCCGCCTAGGGAGCGCCAGGCTGGCTGAGACTGTGGGAGCCATGGACGCATCTTGAGCAAAGGAAGGCCTTAACCTGCCTTCTCCCATCACTGCCTCTAGAACTGAGAGACTTGGGGAGGTAAAGCTGTTCACTCGGCATCGTTCAGCTGAGGTGAAATATGAACACTGAGACTCCCCAAAGCACAATCCAACCAATGCCCGTGGGGTGCGCATAGGTCAGGAGGCCAGGCTGGGCAGTGAGGAGGCTTTGGAGTCTGTTCTCTGAAGTCTCCTGGCCCTGTAGGTCACCTGCCCCTCACCCTACATCATTTGCACAAAGTCACACGGAGAGTGGAGACCCCTCTCACCAGACCCCTCCCCTGAGCGAGCGAGCGAGTCTCCTTCTCCTTCACGTGCAGTGTGATTTTCAGGTGGGGACAAAGGGACCCTGGGCCGCGGCTCCAGCTCCCGAGCTTGCGAAGCTGTCGCTTTCTATTTCTTGTAAAAAGAAAGAGGAATCGTCAGATGGTTTCGCTCTGAGCCAGCCACCGTCTTTCCAGTAACTGAGAGCGAGGACCCCTCCTCCACGGGGCTGGGATTGTGGTCGATGGTGGCGGAGGGCGACACCTGGGACTCAGCTTCTTCCCCTGTCCTCTGCAGGGCCTGTGGTATTTGGTTTTCCTTCGACACCAAATAGAAACCGGCGTGAGGCTCTCCTTGCTGCGGTTGGGGAAGGAGCTGGTTTGAGCCGTGAACTTCTGACGCTAAAAGCAGAGATGCTTTTCAGTAAATACCATCGCCGGAAAAGGAAGCCTCAGCTGCTGTTACCACACCTTCTCCAGTCTCGGGGTCAGGGGAGGGGAGGGACCCCCATCTCTTCCAATGGCGCCCCACTTCCTCTGCCATCTGTGGTAGCTCTGGCTGGCTAATGGGTCCAGACACGGGACACTGATGCCCAGAGCACCCTGATGCACCTGGATGGTGAACTTGGACCCTCAATGGCTGCTGACTCAGCATTTAAGTTTCTTCCCTGTCCAAGCCCTGATGTGTTGGGGTGTTAGTGGTGGAACTACACCTAGAGAGGAGACACTCATCTGCCAGCAGCTTCCTGAAGATCTAGGGGTCCCCTCCACCAGCTCCCCTTGGTCCACACCATAATGGAGGGAAGTGACAGCTCCAGGTGAAGACTGAAGGACAGAGGGGGGACAGGTGCCACGGCTGTCAGCATGGGAGGGGGAGCTGGGTTTGCTTTGCTTGTTTTCTTTTTTGTTTGTTTGTTTGTTTGTTTGTTTTTTGGATTTGTTTTTTTCGAGACAGTATTTCTCTGTGTAGCCCTGGCTGTCCTGGAACTCACTCTGTAGACCATGCTGGCCTCGAACTCAGAAATCCACCTGCCTCTGCCTCCCAAGTGCTGGGATTACAGGCGTGTGCCACCACTGCCTGGCTTTCTTTGCTTGTTTTCAAGACAGGGTCTCTCTGTGCAGCCCTGGCTGTTCTGGAACTTGCTTTGTAGACCAGGTTGTTCCGGAACTCACAGGGCTCCATCTGCTTCTGCCTCCCAAGCGCTGGGACTAAAGGCGTGGGCCACCACCACCGCTGCCCCCGCCCCCCTGCAAGGTTATTTCTTTATTTGTATTTTTCTATGCATGTGTTAGATACATGCATGTGTTATATACATGTGTTTCCATGCATCTGTCATATACATGTCTGTTAGTGTGTGTGTTTGTAAGTTGGTAAGGTGCATATCATGTGATGGAGGGAGTGTGTGTGCACATATGTGTGCATGTGTGTACATGTGTGCATGTGTGCATACGTGACAGTCCAAAGTTGACATAAGGTTTCTTCCTAGTCCACTCTCTCTCTTTGTCCATTGAGTCAAGATTTCTCACTGAACCCAGGACTCACAGACTCTGCTAGTCTAGCCAGCCTGCCTGCGGTAGGGGTGGAAGGGAATGGTGGTGTTCAGGGGATGGTGGTGAGCACCTCCCAGTGCTCAGATTAAAGGCAGCCACTATTCTTGCTAAGTGTGAGTTCTGGGCATCTGAACTGTCTCCTGTGCCCTCCAAGACCAGTTTTTATTTTTCCCGAGACAGTTTCTCTGTGTAGCCCTGGCTGTCCTAGACTTGCTTTGTAGACCAGGAGGCTGGCCTTGAACTCTCAGAGACTCACCCGTCTCTGACTCCCAAGTGCCAGGAATAAAGGTGTTTGCCACCCTACCCAGCGAGGCTAGCTTTAATCAAAGGACCCAGGCATGGCTCCAAGCAGCAGACTGAGCATGCCACTGAGACAGGCCCACTCACCTGTCAAGGCCTTGGTCAAGCAGGCACAGTGTGGCCATTGTTCTTGATGGCTGTGAGAGTAAGAACCTCAGGGTTCATCCTCTGCGTTGTCTCCATGGCCCCTGGAGGACAGACCACAGTGAGGCTTCCTGAGAGCACAAGCCCCTGAGAAGTCGCCTGCAGGGCGCACGCCAGAGACCAGAGTGTAGGCAAAGGCTGGGAAGTGGGCCACGCAGTGGCCTTGCCCTGGACGGAGGTCTCAGGGGGCCCCAGAGCGTGATTCACTGGAGATTCTTTAAGAACAAACCTGAGGTCAGGCCTCCATAGTCACTGGCTCAACTACAGCCACATTCCCCAGGCAGCTGCTGGAGGTGAACACCTGCTCTGTATGTCTCAGTAGCAACCCTACCACAAATGGGGAAACTGAGGCCTGAAGAGAAGACAGGCAGGATACAATGTGACCCCAGCACCCCCAGCACCTCTCAGGTTTCTGAGATGCCTCTGTGTCCCAAGGTTACAGTGATTCTCAATGGGTCCTAGGCAGAGAGGGTCGCACAGTGTCTTTACGAAATATACCCCCTTCCAGGACTGTCACAGACTTAAGCGCCCTTCCCCTGGTCTGACCATGACAGTCAACACAGTACATTACCCATACCGGGACCCCTGCGGTAACATCATGGAGACCCGAAACATTCCGTTCCACAGAGAGTCCCCACTCTGTTCTTCCCTAACCAAACCCACTTCCCACCCCAACCCTGACCCTGACCCTGGCAACCACTAATCTGTTCTCCATTTCTATAATTGTGTGGTTTCTAGAATGTTCTATAAATGGCATCACCCAGGGCATAACCTCTGGTTTTGGCTTGTTTGGCTCAGCAAATCCTGAGGGCTGGCGTCTGCTGTGAGCTTCGAAGGCGTTCTCCTCACACACTGAGTGATGCTCTGTCAGCGGGTCCATGGTCATATCACCCACGGCCACAGGACAAGGAGCTGTCTTTGCTGATCTGATCGGCGCGCCGCAGGTTGAACTAACACAAATTCCAACTGTGTCCAGGTGCCCACGCTGCGCCTCTAGGCTACTTTCAACCCATCACTTTGAACACCTGACCACGTTACTGCCATTCTAGGACCTCGAGTCTCTAGTCCTTCCCTGAGTTTGGGGTCCTGGTCTTTTGTAAACACTTAGTAGAACATTCTAGCTGGTGATATCTGGCTGATGTCACAGAATCTCTGGCACGAAGGATGGCGCGCCCTTGCCCCCTACTTCCTCCCTTCTGCTCAGTCCATTGTCCACTTCCTGTTTGGATGGTTGGTTGGTTGCAACAGGGTCTCCCTGGGCAGCCATGTTGGCCTAGAACTTTTTATGATGCCCAGGCTGGCTTTGAACTCATGATCTTCCTGCCTCAGTCTGCTGAGAGCTACGATGGCAGGCCCATGCCACCACGTCCAGCATTCTGTTTCCTTGGTCCCATGTAGACCAGGCTAGCCTCAAACTCACTGAACTCTTCCTTCTGCCTGCACTCCAGAGTGTTGGGATTACAGGCACACAGCGCCACACCAGCTGGCTTTATTCTCTTAACTGATGAGTTTGTGCGGAAGGCTAGCCCTCTACCATGGAGCCGCACACCCTAGACTCTGCTGTGTCGTCTTTGAAATGGGGCCTTTAAAGAACATAATCTTCAACTCTCCATGAGGCCATTGATCAAATTTGCCTGTGTGTGTCTCTGCGTGCGCGCGCGTGTGTGTGTGTGTGTGTGTGTGTGTGTGTGTGTGTGTGTGTGTGTACTTGTAGTGCTGTATGTATGTGTGATGGTGCATGTATATGTGTATGTGTGTGTGCATAGTTATGTAATATGTGTGTATGCATGTGCAGTGGTACGTGTGTGTACACTATGTGCTGTGTTGCACATGCACTGAGAGTATATGTGTAGATGTGTGTATGTGTGTGTGGTGTGTGTGTGTGGTATGTGTATATTTGTGGTGTATGTGTGTGGCGGTGTGTGTGTGTGTGTGGTGTATGTGTGGTGTGTGTGTGTATGGTGTGTGTGTGTATGGTGTGTGTGTATGGTGTGTGGTGTGTATGTGTGTAGTGAGTGATGGTGTGTGTGTATGTGTGTGGTGTGTGTATATGTATGGTGTGTGTGTATGTGTGTGGTATGTATGTATGTGTAGTGTGTATGTATGTGTAGTGTGTATGTGCGTAGTGTGTGTGTAGTGTGTGTGATGGTGTGTGTGTATGTGTGTGATATGTACATATGTGTAGTGTGTATGTGTGTAGTGTGTGTGGTGTGTGTGTGATGGTGTGTGTGTGTGTTTGTGGTGTGTGTATGTGTATGTGTGTGGTGTGGTGTGCTTGTGTGTGTGTGTGTATGCATGTGGTGTGTGTGTGTGTGATGGTGCTTGTGTATATGTGTGTGGTGTGTGTGTATGTGTGGTATGTGGTGTGTGTGTGTGTGTGTGGTATGTATGTGTGTGGTGTCTGTGTGGTGTGTATGTGTGTGGTGTCTGTGTGTGGTGTATGTGTGTGTGCTGTGTGTGTGTGTATGTGGTATGTGTTTATGTGTAGTGTATATATGTGTGTGGTGTGTGTGATGGTGTGTGTGTGTGTGTGGTGAGGGGAAGGGGGAGGAGAGGAAGAGGAGGAAGGGAGGGGAGGGTTTATTATTATCATCATCGTTGTTGTTGCTATTGCTTTCATCTTTTTGAAGGAATGAATGGACACAGGCTGGAGGCGTCTCTGTTGCCAGAGCACCTGCCTAGGACGCCTTTAAGCTCTGGATTCAATCCTCAGCAGCCCATAAACCAGGCATGGTGGTCCACCCTGTCATCCCAGGAGGATCAGAAGTTCGAGACCACCCTGACTACACTGTCAGGATGATCTCCCTCCCACGGTGCAGGAGCCTCAGGCGTGTGCGGCCTTGGTCAGCTTTTCCTGGGGTGCCAGGGTCTGAACGCAGGTTTACCCCAATCTTCCCTGTTCTCATGCAGCTTCATGCTCAGCCTTGCCGAGGCTAGACCACTCCTCTTTTCCTTACTGTGCTTTTCCGTGTCAAGGGTTCTTTCCACCATGTATGTTTGAGAGGCCAAACTGGCCGGTCCTCCTCTGGCACTCGATCCACACCTTATCTTTTGGTGGCAGAGTTTCTCAATGGCCTGAAGCTATCTGATTGGGGAGATTGTGTGGCCCAAGAGTCCTTGGGATTCTCCCATCTCCGCCCCTCCCCCCAGGCCCTGGGCTCCTGGTGGTGCCCGTCACACCTGCCTATTTATATGGGGCTGTGGATCCGAATTTGGGAGCTCACACTGACACAGTGAACACTACCTACTGAGCCATCTTGCCAGGCTTGGGTCTGCACACTGGCCTTGCACGGGGATGCTTGATGGCCCCGCACTGTTTTCAGAAGGTCTCCCTTCTGCTCCCAAGAGGCTTCTCAGCTTACTCACGGGGACACGTCTGCAGTGGGCTCCAGGGTCTCTGCGCTCTGTTCATATGAATGTCTGTCTGTCCATCCTCTGCCCACACTAGACCCCCTCACAGGTACAGGGCAGACCTTACAGGAACCTTCCTTCTCCTGATAGGAAGTAGCAGGCTGAGTTTTAATTCACTGATGAATAAGGGATAGAATTCTTTTCCTCCACATACATACTCCTATGAAAAGAGAACACGGAGGCCCAGCAGGTAAAGGCGCTTGCCATCAGCCTGATGACCTACAGGGTGTGAGGGGACAACTGACCTCACACTGTCCTCTGACTCCCACACAGGAGCCTCTGCAAGCAAAGGAATTCCTCCCCCTCTCTCCATTCCCCTCTCCCCCTCCCCTCTTCCCCTTCTCCCTCCCTCTCTCCCTGTCCCCTTCCCCCTCCCCTTCCCCCTCTTCCTCCCTCTCTCACTGTCCCCATCCCCCCTACCCCCTCTTCCTCCATCTTCCTCCCCCAGCCCTCCTCCCCCTCCTTCCTTTCCCTCCCCCCCCACAAACACACAAATAAATAAAAATGCAACTAAAGAAAAAGTGTGAGTGTCACATCTCTGTAAGTTCCAGGCAAGCCACATTTCAGACACAGACACACACACAGACACAGACACACACACACACACACACACACACACACACACACACGACAGAGGTTGCTATAGGTTAGTAGCTACCTAGTCAGGGACTACATTTCCCAACTGCCTTTGCACCTGGGACCCATGTGACCATCTCTAGCCTATGGCCTCTAAGGGAAGTGACTTTCTTGGCCCTCTACCTGGCCGCCCTTGGTGCCCCACCCCTTAGTTGTTCCCTGCTGGCTAAGGAAAGGATGTTGACCACAGGTGACTTTGGGGTGACCTGTGGAAGATGACTAAGTACCCATTTCTCTTCCTCCCCGGGACTATCCAAATCTAAAACTGCAATGCACCAGAGTCCCACTTTAAAGTTTGAAATTATAAATACAGTTTAGAAAATGTCCCTCCTAGCTGGGGAGTGGTGATAGGTGCCTTTAATCCCGGCACTCAGGAGGCAGAGGCAGGCAGATCTCTGTGAGTTCAAGGCCAGTCTGGGTTACAGAGTTCCAGGACAGCTGCTAGCTCACTCAAAAGCTTTCACTCCCACACCACACACGAGGAGCAGTCCAGAGAGGACCCCAGGGTCACACAGCAGCTCCACTGGCTGAGGCAAGTGAGCTCCAGGAGCCTTTGAGTTCTTGTCTTTAAGGTCAGGCAAGTCAGAGCCTGCTGGCCCATACTCCAAGTGGACAATTACAGAAGAAACTCATAATTAATAATTCAGTGTGAGGCGACTCGGAGCTTCCGGGCCTGGGCGGCGCCAGATTGAGGGAGAAGTAATTTTAAGACTTCCACCTTCCTGGGCTGTGAGGGCAATTTAAGCTAAGCGTCAATAAACACACCTGAGACGGCCATGACCTTTGCTACAAAGCGCTCCTTTGCCTCCAAAAGCCACTCTGTCTTATGATGTGGAATCTGTTTGTGAGCTGAGGTTTCAAAAAAAAAAAAAAAAGACCAGGAGGGATTTATGGGAACCAACGTCGTCGCAGGGTGACAGCCTCAGTGGGTCAAAGGGCGTCAGAGGGCAGCACAGGGGAGGAGGGAAAGGGAAGGCAGCCAAGGGTTCTGGGCCAGGCGTGTGCACCCAGGCACAAGCCTCTCCTACCATTCTAGTGTTGGGAGGTCTCATGCATGGTCCTCACCACGATCCCTCAGGGTCCCCAGGTCCGAATGTTTAATCTGAGCGTGGTTTCAGGGTGGAGGAGTTATGGAGATCAAGGTACCCAGCCGGGGCCCCAGATAAGCCCTGCAGTGGCCATGGGGCAGGCTGGGCCTTGGCTTCTCGTAGGTTCCTGGGGCCTATGTCAGGCAGTGAGTGAGAGGCTCACGAGGATCTTAGGCCCTGAAGCCGCACTTTGACACCCCTCCGTTTCCCCGTCTCTCTCTCTCTCCCTCCTGTGTTTGAAGCTCTAACCCTGGGTCTCCACATCCCTTTCTTTCATCTTAACCTGTGCATTGCTGTGTCCCTTGACCTCCCATCCCGCAGACGACAGGGCTCCCATCCCTCCTCCTTGATGGACATAGTGACCAAGCCTCTCCGGTATGCACGGTGACTGGCCCGACTTTCAATAACTTCCCAATATCAGGAAAGCTTAGCCAAAGCCCTTTGTTCTGAAGGCCCGGGGCAGGACTTCCCAGCCTCAAAACCTTCTATCCGGTCTCCAGGCCTCTTAAGGACAGGCTTGGCCCAAGTGTCTCTCAGGGAAACTCAACAGAGAAGGGTGATGGTAGTGGGCAGAAATGTCACTCGGTCCCTCTGCCTAGACATGTCCTGGAGGCCAGGCCTTGGAGACATAGAATCCATAAGCATTAGTTCAGAGACAGCACTGACTCTCGTGTCTTCTGTTCTTGACCTGAGATGTTACCCCTGTGCTTACGTGTCCACTCCGGGGGCATAAACAGAATCACTGTCCGTGGAGACGGAAGCAAACATTCCAAGTCCCTGTGAGAAGCAGGTGGTTGGAGCTGACTGGCTAGCTCAGAACTGTCTGGAAGGCTTTCCTGTGAGGGGGGATGCATGCTGGGTTCTGAAGACTGAGTAGGAGTTTGCAGGCACGTAGCGGCTGCAGCCAGACACCCCACCCAGTTCCCCTGTTCTCCACTCCTGCTCGTTACAGATGGGGAACATCTGTGCTTGAGTGCATCGCCAGCTGGAGCCACCAACTTCCTCTGACTTCCAGAACGTTAGCTCAGCCCTTCACTGCTGACCTACCCCGAGTTCCCCGATGCTAACATTTCCAGTTTGCTTCCCTTCTGAAGTTGGTCCCACCTTGTTCTGGGGGCCTTCCAGGGTCACCTGAATTCCTGGAGAACTCAGAGCAGGCTGGTGTCCTCTGTGGAGCTTCCTGTAGGTGGCATGGGACTTCGGGGCCTCTGCCTTAGCTGAGCTGGCCCCTGAGGGGGGCTCTTTCCTGAGCGTTCCTCTCCTTTGGGCCTCAGCTCAATCGTCACCTTAGAGCGGTTTGTCTGGCCATCTAGTGCAGCTGCGCTCACGTCCCGGGTCACCCCTGAGTCCACACATTCCTCTTGGTCTCCTGTGAAGGTCAGCCTGTGTCTACACCAAGGCCTCAGTCCCAGGAGGCTGGAGTGGCCTCCTCCCTCCCTCCCCCAATCCCACGTGGGCACACCACAGCCGCTCGGGGACTTTCAGTGGGTAAATAATGGAGACTTTAGGACTTCTTTATTTTTCTCTGAAACATTCCTCCACCTAAAATTCACTTTATTTATACAGCATGTTTTTATATCTTTAAAATCTTTCTATTTATTTATTTATTTATTTATTTACTGAGGCTAGAGGCTTGGCTCAGCAGTTAAGAGAACATATCACCTTTTTAAAGGACTTGAGTTCAGTTCCCAGGACTGACTGTAACTCCAGCTCCAGGGATACCAGGGGCCTCCTCTGGCCTCTGAGTGACCCTTCACTCATGTACACAAGTTCACATACACACACACACACACACACACACATACACTCATACACACACACACATACACACACACACATACATACACTCATACATACATACACACACCCATACATATGCACATACACACATACACACACATACATACATATACACACATACACACACATACACACATACACACACATACATACATATACACACATACACACACATACACACATACACACACATACATACACTCATACACACATACACACGCCCATACATATGCACATACACACATACACACACATACATACATATACACACATACACACACATATACGCACACACATACATACACTCATACACACATACACACGCCCATACATATGCACATACACACATACATACATATACACACATACACACACATACACACATACACACACACATACATACACACACACACACACATACACATACACACAAAACTTAAGGATAAAATAAGTCTTTGGCTGGCAGGTGGTTTGAGAAGGGCTTTGCCATGTAGCCCTGGCTAGCCCAGAACTCACTATGAACACCGGGCTGTTTTTAAACTCATAGAGATAGCTTGTCTGTGACTCATGGAGATTAAAGGAATGTGCCTAAAGTAAATATTTTAAAATCATTCTTTTTTTTTTTTTTTTTTTGAGACAGGGTTTCTCTGTGTAGCCCTGGCTGTCCTGGAGCTCACTCTGTAGACCAGGCTGTCCTCGAACTCAGAAATCCACCTGCCTCTGCCTCCCAGAGTGCTGGGATTTCAGGCGTGCGCCACCACTGCCCAGCCCACAGAAACTCTTAATTTCATTCTGAAGGTCCTCGACCCTCCCTCGTTACCCGGGATAAGTTAGATCTGAGCAGCTTTTAGGAGTCCATTCTCTGTAGCCACCTAATTTATGTGACCCCTGAGATGGAAACCAGTCACCTCACTTGTATGGGAAGCGTCTTTCCCTGCTGAGCTCTCTCATGGGGCCTCTGTGCATTTCCATTTCATCTTCTGTCAGCTTGAGCCCCTGCAGTTTCACAGCTTGGGCCACTGTTGGTTGGAGACTCTGGGATTTGCTGCACTGCTGCCTCAAGGCTGACTTCACAGGACACCAAAGCTTTGTGCTCAAGTCCCCCACCTGATCGGACAAGGCCCGCCTGTTCTATTGACCTTTCCTCCTTTCTCGTTTTTGAGGACAGGGTCTCACTACATGCCCCAAAGCAGAATTTGCAGTCCTACTGCCTCAGCCTCCCAGATGTATGCCACAGCACCTGGAGGGTAATTTGTGTAGACTTTACCACAACCACAGCGATCCTTCACAAGGAGGAACCGTTGGCCACCATTCTCCAGCCAAGATGATATGTGAGACTGGCTGACCCCACACCCTGGGTTATTTATGCCGCTTGTAACTGGCATCTGCCCGGTATTCACACGCACATGCACACAGGCGCACACGGCAACATCACCTGCCGTTTCTGTGTCAGAGCGCAGACACCAATCTGGGAAGCTACAGGTGGACCACGGAGAGAGCCCCTACTGTGAGTTTCTCCTGTTGGTTTTGATTCTGGGGACAGCCCTGGCAGGCGGGGTAACCAAACAGAAAACAGATCATTGTAAACACCAAGATGAGGAGGGCTTGGGGAGATGACAGACAGGAAATTCAATAAGCACAGAAGGCGGAGGTGCTATAACGGGTTGGTGCTTTATAACAGGGTCTGTGCAAAGGACCAGCCATTGTGCAAAGCACTTCACACTCTTGATCACAGGGTAACACACATCAGGACATGCTTAGAGGCTCCTCTCAACACCTGCAAGGATGGCCAAAGCGATCAGATAGATGGCCATGAGAGACACTGTACAGATGCTCACAGCAGCCTTTTTGTAACCAGCTTCTGACAAGAACATACCAGGTGCAGCTGTAGGATGAAAGGTAGACTGAGGTCAGGGATGAGGAGGACAGACCACACACACATACCATTGCATACACACACACACATACATGCACACATGCATGCGCACTAATGGCTACAGGCACAGTCAGGGACACAGACCTACCTGTACCTGCCATCTCACTACACCAGGTTGGTGCTGGAGACAGGCATGGCTCCCCACAGAGACTAGGGCTTGTCATCACTAGAAGGGACACCAGGGGGACTCTGCGGACCTGGAATGTGTCCCTTGAAATGGTGTTGGTCACATAGGAATGCTTGTGAGGGTTCCTCAAGTTACTGCATGTGACCTGATCTTGTTGGAACGTATTGATTGACAAATCTCAGATAAAAAGAGGCATTGAACCAAAAGGTCAGGCTCAGGGTCAGTCAGGATAGTGTTTGACTCCATCCCTGCTTCTGAGACTGGGAGGGCACATCTGCTCCTAGAGACCTAGCTGCAAGGGATGCCTTCAAGCATGGGATTCCAGCAGGCTCATTGCCGGTGAGGAAGGCGGGCAGGCTCAAAAGATGGGGAGCCCAGAGCACCACCTGGGCTGACCGGTGCCTATGTGTGGATATCTCTCTAAGGGAGAAAACAGAAGAGGGTGCCAAGCTGTGGACAACACACCTTTTGGCTTTCCTTTAAAGCTATCATCTAGAAAGTACATTTTACATTATCTGCCTTTTATTTAAGTGGACCTAAGGAGTGAGGAACGTTTGCTCATTGCTATCTAAATTTGTGTTCCCTGGATCCACAAGGGCAAACATCTTGCCCGCTTCTTTATCTCTCTGTAACTGATAGAACACTAGTGGATTTGCTTTTTTGTTTCCCATTGTTTTGCAATACATACTCTTTACGTATTATAGAAACAAGTCATTTGTCTATATTTGTAGTTTGAACATTTCCTCCCAGGATCTCACACCTTTAAACTTTACTTTTATTTGTGGATTTATTTAATGTGGGCTGTGTATATGCCACAGCACATGTGGAAGTCAGAGGACAGCTTGCAGGAGTTGGTTTGCTCCTTTCACCGTGTGGGTCCCGGGCACTGAACTCAGGTTGTCAGGCTTTATGGCAGTCAAGTGCTAGTCTCTTGCTTGTCTTTTAACTTCAGACAAGCCTCCTGGTGCCCCGCTAGGCACACGGCTTTTCCAGGCTGGGTAATGGCGGCATGAGAAGGAAGGTGGGAAGGGGATCTGTCTGACCTTACCTAGCTTGCTCCCCACCAGTCCCAAGGACATTCTGCCCTGCCCTGCCTCCTCTCACTTCCTTGTTCTCAGCTCCAGAGCAGCCCAAGCCACATCTCAAAGTCACTCAACAGCCACTGGGGGTGAGCACAGAACTGCACCACGTGTTGCTGGAGCTCACTGTGTAGACCAGGCTGGCCTTGACTTCACAGAGATCTCCCCATCTCTGCCTCCTGAGTTCTGGCATTAAATGTCTATACCACCATGCCCAGTTTACCAGTTAACAGTCTGTTGTTGTTGTTGTTGTTGTTGTTTTTCAAGACAAGGTTGATCTGTGTAGCCCTAGCTGTCCTGGAACTTACCAGGCTGGCCTCGAACTCACAGAGATCTGTTTGACTCTGCTTCTGTGTTCTGGGACTAAAGGCGTGCTCCTCCACCACCTGGCTGAAGTCATTTTTTTTTAAATGTCCAAAGTTTACAGACTTTGGTGTTAAAAAGAATCGAAGGCCCTTAGCACACTTGGTGTCCCTGATAGTGGCCAGCCAAGTTGAGGACACACACGCACACACCCCACACTGTGACAGCTTCACAGAGGGACAGTTCATTCTGGCTCATGGTTTTCAGGACCACGATATCCTGATATCACGATGTCAGTGAAGAGTGGTGACCAGCGGTTGCTGGCACTGGGGACACAGGCCCAGCTGCTTGCTCCCATCTGAGTGGACCCGGAGCTGGGGGCGGGGTCCCAGGCTCAGCTCAGGACATCTTTTCCCCCTTTCTACTCAGCCCATGTCCCTTGGGATGGAAGAGGCTGCCCACACTCAGGATGGGACTTCCCCTCAGCTAACCCGTTTGGAAACATCCTCAGACATCCCGAGAGGCACACTCTTACTAATGCCCTAGATATTTCTTAATTCAGTCAAGATGTCAGTCAAGATTTACCATTATATTAATCTCAGGAACTTGCAAATTCCTTCAGAACCTGCCTGGGTAGACGGTGCATGGTGTCTGGAGAGCTCGCAAAGCAAATGGCCCAAGTGAAACTTCCTTTGAAAATGCTTCATGTGGGCCGGCGACTTGGTTCAGCAGCTAGAGGAGCTTCCTGCCAAATCTGAAGACACGAGTTCAATCTCTAGGATCCACTGGAAAGAGAGAGACAACTCCTGAAGGTTGTGCTCTGAGTAGATGCATGCATACCCATACCCATGCACACACACACACACACACACACACACACACAGACACAGACACACACAGACACACACACACAGACATATACACACACAGACACATACACACACAAACACACACACACATACAAACATACATATACACACAGACATATATACACACACAGACACACACAGACACACACAGACACAGACACACACAAACACACATACACAGGCAGACACACACAGACACAGACACATACACACACACACACACACACACACACACAGACACACACAGACACAGACACACAGACACACACACACATACACACAGACACACACAGACACAGACACACACACACAGACACACACAGACATATACACACACAGACACAGACACACACACATACATACACACACACATACACACACAAAATAATCAATTGCAACTTTTAATTATAAAAGAAAATGTTGCCAAGTGGTGGGGGGGCACGCCCTTAATCCCAGAACTGGGGATGCAGAGGCAGGTAGATCTCTGTGAGTTAGAGGTTAGCCTGGTCTACAGAACAAGCTCCAGGCCAGCCAGGGCAAGGAACATGCCTCAGTAAGTGGTATTAGAAATGGAGGTCTGGGGGCTGGAGAGATGGCTCAGTGGTTAAAAGCACTGACTGCTCTTTCAGAGGTCCTGAGTTCAATTCCCAGCAACCACGTGGTGGCTCACAACCATCTATAACGGGATCTGATGCCCTCTTCTGGTGTGTCTGAGGACAGCAACGGTGTATTCATACATATAAATAAATACATCTTAAAAAAAAAAGAAAAAGAAAAGAAATGGAGGTCTGAGTCCAAGGATCCTGCTGACGTTCCCATTTGTCATGACGCTCTCTCCAGTCAGTACCCATTCTTTTGTCAAGTTTGGTGTGTGATGCACACGTCAGCAATCAGCAGACTCCAGCCCCGAGTGCCAGCATCTGCCACCCATCATAAATAAAGTTTTATTGGCACAGCACAACCGTCTGAGGACAGTTGGTGTTCTTCAAGCTACTGCAGAGTCCCTTCCTCAGGGAGAAAGCTTGGGACGTCTGTGCAGGTCAGAAAAAAAAAATCTAACAGTCAGCTTAGAATTGAAAGGTCTTTTAAATATTCAAAGAAGGGGAAATTATTATTTTTTCAAACGCTTGGCAAATAGTATGAGTGAGCCTTTGTGGACTAAACTCACAGAACCTGTGCAGTGTGTTCAGGGCAAGACTTTGTGTCCAAACATTTAACTTTGTAACAATCTGCTCTCCCTCACAGGAGTCTTGGCAAGTGGCTGTTAGGTTCTGGGCCTCCTAACTTCCTTCTGGAGTAGGGACAGTAGCAGGGCCAACCCCACTGTACACAGAGGCGCTGGGAGCAGTGGCTGGCACACGGGAGCACGTGCAATTATTTCTGCCATGGCTACTGTTGCACAGACAGTTCAGTGTGGCACCTGAATCCCTGCTTCTTCTTTTGGAGTCTTGAACAGTGCACACAGAGGGTAATGTTTCCGAGCCCCATGGTGCTCAGGCACAGGCACCATGTTGTGTGTGTTTGTGTGTGTGTGTGTGGTTGTGTGTGTGTGGTTGTGTGTATGTGTGTGGTTGTGTGTGTGCATGTGTGGTTGTGTATATGTGTGGTTGTGTGCGTGTGTGGTTGTGTATATGTGTGGTTGTGTGTGTGTGGTTGTGTGCGTGTGTGGTTGTGTATATGTGTGGTTGTGTATATGTGTGGTTGTGTGTGTGTGGTTGTGTGTGTGGTTGTGTGTGTGTGGTTGTGTGTGTGTGGTTGTGTGTGTGTGTGGTTGTGTGTGTGTGTGTGGTTGTGTGTGTGGTTGTATGTGTGTGGTTGTGTGTGTGTGGTTGTATGTGTGTGGTTATGTGTGTGTGGTTGTGTGTGTGTGGTTGTGTGTGTGTGTGTGGTTGTGTGTGTGTGGTTGTGTGCGTGTGTGGTTGTGTATATGTGTGGTTGTGTGTGTGGTTGTGTGTGTGGTTGTGTGTGTGTGTGGTTGTGTGTGTGTGGTTGTATGTGTGTGGTTATGTGTGTGTAGTTGTGTGTGTGTGTGGTTGTGTGTGTGTGTGTGGTTGTGTGTGTGTGTGTGTTTATGATCACCATCATGTGTACTGACTTCTCTTCTGACTATGCCCTGCTACTCTCATCAAACCCACATCTCCCAGCTGAGTAGCCAGACTGTGTGCACTGGAGCGGTTTATTTAACTGTCCTCTTAAGTAGCTCCCCGCCATCAAAGGGCTGTTTACAAACCTCACAATTAGCCTTCTTGGAACAACAAATAAATAGAAGCCTAATTAGGTACACTACTCCTGGCTCCCACCACAGCAATCCCAGGGAATGTTCCCCAGCAGCTTACAGATGCTGTGGGTGGGAGGGCAAGTGCAGGTGGGGTGTGCTGCTGATGAGAGGAGGAGATGTGGATGGGTGAAAGGTTGACCGAAGGGAGGGCCGGTGGGTGGATGGATGTGTAGACCAGTGGGTGGGTTCACGTGTAGAAGGATGGGGGTGTGGATGGGTGGATGGATGGGTGGGTGGATGAATGGACAGACGGATGGGTGGATTGGATGGGTTGATGGATGGATGGATGAATGGACAGACAGATGGATGGATGGATGGGTTGATGGGTGGATGGATGGGTTGATGGGTGGATGGATGGATGGGTTGATGGATGGGTGGGTGGATGGATGGGTTGATGGGTGGCTGGGTGGATGGAGGATAGAAGGATGATGGCTAGAGAGACAAGTGCATGGTGGACAGATAAAGTAGAGGGTGGATGGGTGGGTGGATGGATGGATGGATGAATGGCAAATGGGTGGTGAATGGATAGAGGTTGAAAGGAAAACATGCTAGGTGGGCAGAACTATGGCATTTGAATTGATAGGCAGATGGATTTCTGGCAGGAAGGGTAGCTGGGATGGCATGTGTTCTAATTACCTTCCTATCGCTGTGATAAATTGCATAACCATAAGCAACTTACAGGGGCGACGTAGATAGCTCACACTTCCGGATCGCGGTTCGTCATTGAGGGCAGGAACCAGAAGCCGAGGCCGCAGAGGAATGCTGCTCGCTCGCTCGCTAGCCCGCTCGCTCGCTCAGAGTCATGCTCAGCTGGCTCTCTTCTGTACAGACACACCCGCCTAGCAACAGTGCAGCCTGCAGTGGGCTGGGCCTTCCCGTATCAATTAATGATCAGGACAATCCCTCACAGACACACCCACAACAGGCCTCTCTGACCTGGGCAATCCCTCAACTGAGGCTTCCTTCCCGGAGACTCTGGGTTGTGCCAGGTCTGCAGTTAAAGCTAACTAGGGTGGCAGGTAAACGCTGTAGAAGAAAGAATCAACGGGTGGACAGACAGAAGGATGGACAGAAGCACAGTCTGAGTCGGTGTGTGCATAGAGGGTAAAGACGGACAGACAGGGAGTGGCAGAGGGGGTGGAAGGTGATGGGGCAGAGGAAGGATAGAAGAAGGGATGGGTACTCGTCAGTGCATAGCCGGGGCTGGGGAGGGGACAGGAGCAGGGCCCCAGTGTCCCCTGTGTCAGCTCTGGTGTCAGTTTCCTTCACTGTGGTGCTGGCTGGCCATGCAGTAGGGAGGCTTCTGGTCCACAGGACCAGGACGCTGTAGCATGTGACAGGACCAGGACGCTGTAGCATGCGACAGGACCAGGACGCTGTAGCATGTGACTTCAGTCCAGGACTTGGAACAAGGCCTGTGGCACTCCAAGCCTTTATCTTTGTGGTACAGAAGATGCCAGCCACTCCCCCTGAGCTAGGAGCTGGGAGCCCCCTGGTTAAGGCTCCACATGGGGTACCTGCTCCACAGTAGATCCTCTGCTTGTCAGGGTCCCCCTTGGGGGGGTGTCCTACACAGTGAGGGTTGTGAGGACCAGCTCCTGTCCAGGAAGCTAAGATCCCACAGGGGTGTGGGGAAGGCTGGGGCAGAGCAAGTGACCTGCTCACAGCTCAGCTGGCTCATTCCTTCAGCCTTGGAGGCTCCACTGTATTCAGATCCTCCTGCTGGCTGCGAGGCAGGTAACAGCCCAGCATAGGGCCTACTATGGCCTGATGTGTTGTCCCCTCCCTCGGTTCCCTTGTCCCCTTTCTGGCTGGAGATGGCTCTCAGCTGGGCCTGACCAGAACAGAGAGGTCTCTGGAGACTAGGGAAAGCACCGCTTGGGTGAAGTTTCTTAGGAGCAGAGGGCTGGGCTTCTCAGGTTGGGGGAGGCTGGTTGGCCAGCAGCAGAGATTGGGCCGGTGACATGAGTCAGCATGTGGCCCAGATGAGCCTTAGCTTCAAGCTCAGGGCAGGGCAGTCAGGGGTGAGAGGCTGAGTTAGTGAAGTCAGGTGAGCCTGGGTGGGGGGAACGCTGTGCCTTCCCACCTGTACCCTGGAAGCCTGGGTGAACAGGCATGGCTGCCTCCCACAGCAGGGCTCAGGCTGAGGCCTCTGCCAGGTACTGCCAGGCACCACCTGCCCCCACGGCTGACGGCCCAAATCCAGCAGAGGCCTGGAAGCATATCTGGATTCTGAGTCACGGGGCTGGGCCCAGGACCCCAGCCAAGAAGTTTGCTAAGGAAGAAGAGACTTCCGGAGGCTGGCAGCCTCTGGGAGACCAGGAAAGGCTTCTGGAGCAAGCCTCATTTGAACAGAGGCCTTGGAAGAAGAGGTGACAGAGGGTGGTACCGGACATAAGAATAGCAGGTGCAAGGGTCCTGGGGTAGAAGCCTGATGCATGTGGGCTACAGCAAGACCCTGTCCTGGGCAAGAGGAAGAGAGCGAAGACATGAGCCGGTGTGGGAACGCTTATGCCTTCCCCTGGGGAGGGAGAACCTTAGCTTTTACTGGGGAAGCGATGGGAACGGGCAGAAGAGAAGTGGGAGTAACTGTGTAAGATCCCCAATTCTAGCTCTCAGGCACACAGGCTGAAGTCAGAAAATCAGAAAGGAGGTAAGCCAGGCAGGGCGGGGCCGGGGTAGATAGAAGAGGTGGATTCTGGGAGTCACTCTGGAAAGTAAGTCAATGTGTCCTCCCCGGGCCATTGTGTGTGATCCTTGGGACACTGCGCAGAGCCCTAACCAGACTGTCACCTGTGGTCCCGCCAGGGCTGATGGTTGCTGCCTGTGTGAGGGGTCAGCCTGTGAGACAGGAGCCTCAGGAGAGACAGGTATGGGGCGCACGTCCAGAATCCCAGTATGTCTGGAGGCCAAGGCCAGCCTGAGCTACATGGAGACACTCTGTTTTGAAACCAAAACCAAAATAAAAGCAGTCCGGTTGTTTGGGGTACAGCCCACATTTTCCAGATGAAGGAAGTGAGGTCCACTTGGGGCAGTTACATTTCAGGAAAAGGGTTCTCTCCTCTGAGGCTGGATTCATACCAGGTCAGGAGGGAGGGCGACCTAGGACCCCAGGACGAGAGGCTGTCAATCACAGAGCACCCAGACTCCACCAGCATTTCTCAGACCTCACTTCAAAGTGGCCTCGAAAGCCAGTCATACTTTTTTTTTTAAAAGGAATTGTTTTGTTTGGTTGTTTTTAAGGCATAATTCACTGAGGTGAACCTCACACAACACTCACCTTTCCGTGCGCCAGGAGATGGAAGGGGGTAGGGGTGTCTTTGTCCAACACCACGTCCAACTAGTTACAAAACATTTTTATCCACCCCAACTCACCCCTGCAAAGAACGGCTACCCCAAAAAGACTCCCACTAAGCAGCTGCCCCCACCCCTCAGCTTTAGGCCACCGTCTCTCTGTGGATGGGAACTTCAGGGGACCAGAGTCACTGAAGCTGGTATGGACTATGCCCACCATGTCAGCACTTGGGAAGAAAGGCAGAGGGATGGGTGTTCTGGACCAGCCTCAGGGACATACCAGGAACCCAGGAGGCTTAGGGAAGGAAGAAGAAAAGGGAGGGAGGGAGAGAGGGAGGGCAGAGGAAGGGTGGAGAAAGAATGTGAACGATCTCTGTGTCTGGCTTCTATTTTTGCTTTATGTTTTGCTGGCTGCATCCTTTTTATTTATCAGCAAATACTCTTAAAGGAAAGTGTGCTATTATTCCTAGAAAAAGGAAACTCATTTCTCTCTATATTTAGAAAATATCCTTCAAGCTAAGCAGTGGTGGCACATGCCTTTAGTCTCGGCGCTTCAGAAGAGGCGGAGGAAGAGGCAGGTGGATCTGTGAGTTCAAGGAGGCTAGCCTGGTCTATACAGAGTGAGTTCCAGGACAGCTACACAGTCTTGAAAACAAACAAAAAAACAACAAAGAAAACATTAACAAAACAACAAACCCCAAGGACCATGAGCAAGCCCAGCTGTAGGTACTCGTGGGGTAGAATGGAGGGGTACACAGAAGCATACGGCCACTGGCGAGGAGGGGGGCTAGGCAGGCAGATAGAGAGATGGCCTCTGAGCAAGTGTGAGTGCTTACTGTGCAAGCAAGGGGACTTGAATTCCAGCACCATATAGAAGGAAGCTCATATATATAAGCTGGGAGGGTGTCAGGAGAAAGCCCAGAGGCTAGCCTGGGGTACACAGTGATGGACACTAAAAGACCCTGCCTCAGGTAAGATGGAAGATAAGAACAGACTCCAGAAGTTATCTTCTGACTTCCACATGCTGTGGTACCCATGTTCCTGTGCGCTCTCTTGCAATGCATTCTCTCTCTCTCTCTCTCTCTCACACACACACACACACACACACACACACCATTAAAAAAGAGAGAGGGGAGAAGAGAGAAAGGGCCACCAAAAACAACTCTGAAAGCTGCACAGCAGAGTCAGGGGCCATCCCGGTGCTGCAGACCTAGGGACACCCGAATGCCATCAAATGACAGTGTTTGGTAGGGATGTGTCTTCAAGAACCTCCAGTGGTGGTGTGACTCCAGATACTTCGGGAATGGTTGAATGCAGTATTTAACAGAGCAGATCTGAGTACGTTTGGAATATTGCCCCCATAGGGCAACATCTGAATGGTTGCTGCCCTCTAGGGCCACATGTCACCGCAAGGCCAGGAGAAGTGGCTGAAGAACTGTTATAAGCATTGGTTCAGGCTGCTTGGAGGTCCCAGGGCATCAGAGTAAAAGCAAACCTTGCAGTGCTGTTGATGTGTGGAAGGCAGCTATTTTCAGAGGCTCAACTGGAAAATTTACAACAAAATAAAAACAAACAAAAAACAAAAGCCAATTAGAAAGAGATGTGATTACCTGGGCATCTTTGCTATGCAACACTTTAGAAGTTTCAGACCTTGGCTCTTAGGTGATCTTCCTGGACTAAAAAGGGAAAATCCTGCCCGAGTCTCTAAGAACATAGAGAAGGCAGTGAAGAGAAATGGAACCTGAGTGTATTTCAGTACAAAGGATAGTTAGACATTATCGGTCCAGGCGAGCCTGGTGGCGCATGCCTTTAGTCCCAGAGCTCAGGAGGCAGAGGCAGGCAGAGCTCTGAGTTCAAGGCCAGCCTGGTCTACAGACTTCCAGAACAGCCATGGCTACACAGAGAAACCCTGTCTGGAAAAAAAAGCAAACAAAACCAGATACATGTTATTTAGAAGTGACAAGTGGGGAATAAACTATCCAGACATGACTCACTAGAGAGACTTCCCTGGAAACAAGAGAAGAAGTGCATGGAACCATTTAGAGAAAACATGAAGTAGCATTTTCACTGCAGTGTATTTGTCACTGAGTATCTATACTGTAGTCACCGCTGGGTGTGGATGTTGAGAGCTCTCCAAAGTGCAAAGCAAGCATTCCTCATGGCCTTGTGAGCATTTACATTTTTAAAGTGACAGAAGCAGGTTACTATTGATGCGCAACTATGAAAATTGAAAGGTAGGTCGGTGGCTCGGAGGTCAGAGTGTCTTGTCACTTCCTGGGTTTGCACACGTGGCCCCACCCATCATTTATCTGTTTTTAGTGATATATACTTTTGTGTGTGTATGTGTGTGTGTGTTTGTGTGTGTGTGTGTGTTTGTGTGTGTGTGTGGTTTTTTTGAGACCGGGTTTCTCTGTGAAGCGCTGGCTGTCCTGGAACTTACTAAGTAGACCAGGCTGGCCTATGAAGTCAGAGATCCACCTGCCTCTGCCTCCTGAGTCTTGGGATTAAAGACCTGCACCACCACTGCCTGACTGATACAAACTTTCTTTCTCAGAATGAATGGGCTGGTTAATGTCTCCTGTGTTTCAAACCCGGGCTGCTGCTAGCTAGGGGCCCAGGTACTCTGTTTCCACACAAGCAGTTTCCCTGATGAAACAGAGCTGACAGGTCCACAGGCTCTCCACCTTCCCCGGCTTCAGACAGAAGATATCTGTTAGTTAATTAGAAGTTAATTTTGTTTCCCCTCAAATATCTTGAGTGCTACCTCCTAGAAAATCAAGCGACATTAAAAAAAAACCTGTAAACACGAAAATGAATTTAGATCTAGGAAACATTAATGAAGAGCAGGATGAACGGAAAGGAGTGAGGCTGTGTTTCAAACTGGCCTTGGGCAGCTGCTGAGGGCTGTGAGCCAGGGCCTCAGAGGTGGCAGGGGAGTGGACGGAGCCACAGATTCTTGTGACATTCCCTCTGGGGCCAGGTGGAGAGATGGAGGGGACGCTAAGGCAGCCACCTGATAGATCCAGGGTGAGCGTGAGGTGAGGAGAGTCTGGAAAGGGTCCTCACCCCTGCTTACTGGCTAATTTCTAGGATCCCTTCTGTCCCTTGAGATTTCTGCCCCTTTGGTGCCAGCACCAGTAGCTTTCTTTGTAGCCCACAGAAAGTCCCTTGGCCTGCAGCTAGAGCTGTGACCAGCCTGCCACACAGAGCCAGTGGGAAGCCAGGGGAGCGCACAGCCCTCCAACACATGGACTGTGGAGTCAACTCACCATGAGTTCAGATGAGAAGGGACAGCTCACATCTTGCTAAGTCATTCATTCATTCATTCATTCACTCATTCATTCATTCAATTGTTTATTAAGTGCCTTCCTTCTCCTGCTGGGTGCTGAGTAAGATCTCCGGGAGCTGAGAGAAGGAGACGAAGGCCCTGTGAGCTGACAACACAGCAAGGAACAGATGATCCCACAAGTAAAGTCCAAAATGAGCGTGTTCTGTGCTGTAGAGACCACAGAGTGGGAGCTGAATCAAGAAGGCTCAGGTCCCGGTCAGCCTGGGCTACAGACTGGGGACTTGCTCTCAAAGAACAGAAATAAAAGTTATTTTAAAATAAACAAGGCTGGTTGGAGGTATTGCTTTACATGCACAAAGCCCTGCCTACCATCCACAGTGCCTACAGACTGGGCGTCATGGCACACACCTACACATGAAGGAGTCAGGAGACAGAAGCCGGAGGATCAGACATTCGAGGTCATCCTTGTCTACTGAGTTCAAGACCAGCCTCCAGCCTGGGTGATGTGAGACCCTGCCTCTAAATTAATAGGTAAAGAGATAATAAAGTCAAGCTCACAGTTATAATTCCAGCACTGCAATTGCTGAGGCAGGAGGAAAGCCTGGAGTTCAAGGCCAGCCTGGACTACACAGAGATTCTATCTCTAAATAATTCAGAGGAATGTCAGATGCTAGGTTAGGGGAAATAAGAAGACAGAACATGTGGCTTGGAGGTCTTTCACGCTGAGGCCAGAAGCCAGGAAGAAACCCTAGCCTGGTGAGCCCACCCTGGCTGTGACCCAGATAATGCTGCCAATCAAAGCAACCCACTGGTCTCGGCCATCCTGTATCATCTGCCTTGTGAAAGGCTCTTCCTTTGGTACCTGTGTGACAGACTTTCTGCAGCTGGGTACACATGTGTCCAGCCAGGAAGACACTGAGGGAGATAGACAGTTACAACAGGGCGTGACACGTGTTCCAGGGAAGGACTGAACAGAGGAAGGGTAACCAGGACTGGGTTCTGAAGGATGAAGAGGAGCTCACTGCAGGAAAAGATCTGCAAAGGTGGCAGAAGGTATCTTGTGTGTGGTGCTCAGCCCAGGGCTGAGCCATCACACAGCCTGGTCTGAGGAGCGCCCTGGGTCTCTGTCTCCTGACAGCACCTCCGGGAGGCCACAGTGACTTCTGTTCTGGCTCCTTCCCCAACTGTTTGCCCCTTAATGCTTTTCTTCATGTTGTCTTACTTTTCTTATTCAAATATATTCATTTTCAAAGGAAACGTTTGGCGTCCACGAGAATTAAACACAAAACAAAACCCTGGAGTGCGTACTACCCATCAAAGCTGGTCAGATAAAAGACAAGGGGAGAATTATCAGTGCTGCTGATGAGAGAAAAACGGGGAGCCAGATGCTGGGAGAATCTTGCGAATCATATTTGAAAAGATTATTTTTTAAAGTTTGCATTCTTGAGTGTTTTGCCTGTGTGCTATGTCTGTGTGCCACGTAAGTACACAGTGCCTGCAGAGCCCAAAAGAGGGCGTCAGATCCCCTGGGGTTCAGATGGTTGTGAGCCACCATGTGGTTGCTGGGAATTGAACTCAGGACCTCTGCAAGAGCAGCCAGTGCTCTTATCAGCTGAGCTGTCTCTCCAGCCCCCACCATCACATCCAGAGGAGACAGGAAACATTGATTCAGTAATAGAGAGACAGTTATTTTCTTCTCATGGGACATTTTATTATGGGTGGAGGTGGGGCATGTGTGTACCATGGAGTCTGGAAGTCAGAGGACAACTTTGTGGAGTGGGTTGTCTCCTTCCAACACATGGGTCCAGGGGGAACCGAACTCAGGTTACCAGGCTTGGTGGCAATCTCTTTACCTGCTGAGCCATCTCACCAGCCCAATAATTTCTTGTAGTTAGAAATGTTAATGTGTTAAAAGATATTCATCAGTCAACTCAATTAACACGGCAGCGATGTCTCATTACACACATTATATACAATGCGGACGGCTAAAATTAAAATTAACAAAAGCAAAGTTCTGATGCTACAGTCTTGATAAAGATGCAAAGCGACAGGCACTTGCCCCTGGCGCTGGTGTGAATTCAGAGTGCAAATTACTACGGAAAACTGGTCACTGACACAAGACAAAAAAACAAAAAACAAAAAACCTGTGTTCACGAAGACCCTCATCCGCACGGCTTTCCCATGATTCCTAACTGCTAAAAACTGGAAACAGTCTGAGTATTCCCCAAGCCTCTGTCCCTCCCTTTCATGGAATGCTATGCAGCAATAAAAAAAGAACATTACAGCAAGACACAGGAACCTGTGTGCATCTCAGAAGTGTCCTATGAGGAAAGGAACAGCCAGGGGTCGGGAGAATGGGACACAGGTTCTGATGGCTGTGAAGCAATGTGGTGCTAAAGGCAGGGACACTGCAGCACTGGCGCAGACGGGGCATCTTCTGTCGGCTGCATTGCCACGGCCAGGCTGTGGACACCTAAGTCAGGAAATGTCTTCCGTCTGTGCTGCAGCCAGGGACCGCACTGTCTGGGGTACGCACCACCATCTGGAGTTGGCCCGACTCGCTCTTGCTCACAGAGGAGGCCTGCAAGGTGATGATCTCAGACACTGGGTCCAGCTTCTCCAGGTCCAGGGAAGTAGAGCACCTGGGCCACTCCACTGGCTCGAACTCTCCCTGGGCACCACAGAAATCCTATGTCGCTGTGCACACACCAAGAGCCTGGCAGGTGAGGTAGGCGCTCAATCTGGTGTTCAGTCAGCTTCCCACTACTCCAAGCTGTCTGGTGGGTTGTCCTCTCCTCAGAATACATTCCTCCCACCACAAACCTGTGGCAAATGCTCATACCCTCCCCTGAGGAGCCTCGTACTATGAAGCCCTTCCAGTCTCTGTGCCTACGGCACCCTCCATCCAGATCTCTTCCCTTCCCTCCCCGCCCCCAGTCAGTCAGAGCCTTCCGTGTGCAAGAGGCAAGCTGGATGCCTGTGGAACCGGAGCTACTCAGGACAAGACTTCAGGTGGGGCTGCATCCAGGAGCTCAGATACTACCAAGCCCAGTTCATTTCTAGGGGGACCTTTGTCTTTGTGTTGGCCTTGGCTTGCTCACTCTAGAGCTGAGGGGGAAACTGCATATCCTCCAAAGAGTGTCAGCATGAGAGGCCTGGGGCGGGCTTAGTCACACGATCATCCTTGAACCAAGAGCTGCAGTGGGGTCCTGGTCCCTCACAGCTGGAGTGGGCACGGGAGGTCCCCGGGAAGAAAGGGATGTGCTACTGCCAGGGATAAATGGCCCTTGTGGGGACCGTGGCTCTGGCTACCATACCCTCTGACCTCAGGCCTCACTTCCCTGTCCCAGCCTCAAGGGCCTCCCGGAAGGCGGGCAGGAAGGAGCTTTGAGTCCCAGCATTCCAGCGTTCCGGGACAGCTGCCAGAGCTGGAGTCCCAGGAACGTTCTGGAACTTCTGAGGACAGGAGTAGGGTGTCAGTCAGAGCCCCGGCGGTTCCCGGCTTGGGAACACGCTTAGAAGATGACAATTGGGTCCCTTCGGCCGAATTCCACTCCGTGGGTACCCGTGCCAAGGAAAACAAGCCCAGGACCGGGCACGGAAGGCAAGGGTGCTTGACGGGGTATAAGGTGACACTGTTTACACAGGTGTGGGACGAGTCCCCTCACACCCTGCTTGCTTTCCTCCTTCGTTCTCCACTCTCTAAATTCTTTCCCCCAAGGGCGCTGATAGATGTGTCAGGGGAGCCAGTGGCTGGTGCTGAGGCTCTGCCCGGAAGTGGGCTGTACGGCGCCATGTTCCTGCACCCGGGGTGGCCGGCGACCTCTCACTCCCACTGTCCACCTCCAGTCTGGGGACACTCAGAACCTGGCCTGGGATCTCAGAGCAGCTAAAATTCACAGGCCCCAATCCATGCTTCGTTCCCAAGCGGGAGCATGGGACCAGGGGCATTCAAAGGGCTCCCAGCTGACCTCAGAGCCAGCAAAGAGAGAAGAAAGCCACAATTTCCTGAGCACCTACTGTGTGCCGGCCGAGCTCAGGGACTCACTGTAGATCAAACAGATGCGTGATGGGAAAAGAGCCCAAGTTAAACTAAGAGACACTCCAAGTGTGTGAAGGGCGTGGTCAGGGCTCTTTCTAAACTGAGGAGAGGTGGCCCTGGGGTCAAGAATGATGAGCCACTACCAGGGGGACGTCCAAGCAGGCAGCTCTGCATGTGCAAAGGCCCTGAGGTAGGAAGCACCAATGCTGGTTGAGCTCTGAGGACAGTGTTTTGCCAGTGCCGAGGGGAGGATGTTTGAATCACAGATAGATGTGTGCTTCATGCCCAGGGTAAAGATACAAAGGTAAACAGCAGACATTTTCCTGTTACCTGGAGAACAGACTTGTCTAGAGTTACACAGCAGAGTCAAACTCTGGTGCCGTCCATCAGCTAAGAGCCCCTGTCTGTGTGAGAACAGGAGGTAAGGACTCCTGTCGCAGGCCTGGCCTGGGATGAGAGGGGGGCACCTGGCTACAGCCCCGAGAGCGAGAGACAGCAAAGCAGGAGCGAACACAGCTGCTGAGTCACAGGGAACCACAGGCTCCAGCTGCAGTGGTCTCTGCCTCAGTTTACCTAGCTGTAAAAATGGGTTTAATAACATGTCTGCCTCCAGAACCTACTTCAGAGGGGCGCTGGGGAGGTTAATTGCTGGGATGAAAGGGGCAGGAAGTGGGAGCTGCCCACACTTCAGATAATTACCGAGGCCGGAGGGGGTGTCAGGGTCTGGTTCAACCCCAGGCCAGCTCTCTTCTAGAGAGGAGGGGCCTTATACACTAGAACCTTCTGGCTTGGGCCTCCCAGCAGCCCTGAGACCCCAGAAGCAGACGAGGTTTGAGTTCTGGCTCTATGTTCAGCCAAGACACCCCAAGGCTGTTCTTCCTCAGTTGGGGCCTCACCCCTCTGCTGCCAGCCACCCCCCTGTATCGGAAGACACCAGTTGACCGCACTGCTTCTCCAGGCTGCCCCTGTATTAAGCTATAGCAAGAGGCGGGTCCAGAGCCACCTCCTCGGTACCTCGGACTCATGGCTAAAGGGGACACGAAGGACTTCTGTGGGAATAAACAGATGCTTTTCGAATGTCCTCAGGAGGCTGAAGTGATTGGCTGTCAGTAAAGTGTTGTCCATACGTGCATTTTTTTGTTTTGTTTTGTATTTTGTTTTTTGTTTTTCGAGACAGGGTTTCTCTGTGTAGCCCTGGCTGTCCTGGATCTCACTCTGTAGACCAGGCTGGCCTTGAACTCAGAAATCCACCTGCCTTTGCCTCCCAAGTGCTGGGATTAAAGGCGTGCACCATCACCCAGCTGTCCATATGCGCTTGAGGACCTGAGTTGAGTTCCCAGCACCCACACTAAATCCAGGCATGATTGTCTACCCCCACTATTAAAGAAGTGCAGACAGTAAATGCCTGAGGCTAGACCACTGGGCAGCCTTGCCTAGTTGGTGAACTCCAGGCCAGTGAGAAACGGCATCCCAGAGGCACCCCAGAAAATGAGGTGGGTAGATCTAGGAAGACACCTGAGGGTGACCTCTGACCCCCACGGGAATACTCACATGTGTATGTACCCACACATACCTACATAGCCCACCTATGAGCATTGCATACCCCTACACAGACACACAGACACAGAGAGACACACACGCAGACACAGAGAGACACAAATATACATACACACACACAGACACACAGATAGAAACACACAGACACAAACACACACACACACAAATACACATGCACAGAGAGACACAGACATACACAGAGACACAAAGACACATACACACACAGACATACATACACAGACACACATACACACACTCACATACACATAGATATATTCACACACACACAGACATACATACATAAACCCAGAGACACACGGTCATACACCCACATACACACAGAGACATACACAGACACAGGCACACACACATACAAACATACATACACATAGACACAGTCACACACACACAGACATACACAGACACACACATACACACACAGACATACATAGACATCACACACATACGCACACACACACACACACACACACACACGCACAGTAAGATGGTGCAATGGGTAAGGCATTCTGCCACCAAGGGAAACTGACCGGAGTTTGATCCAAGACCAGCATGGTGGAAGGAGAGAAACAACCTGAGTAAGTTGACCTTTAACCTCCACACATGTGCCACGGCAAGCACACACTCCCACACGATTCACATATCCTAATTATATAAACACACACACTTCAGTGTAAAAGAGAGAGAGAGCACAAAACATTTTCAAGGACGCTGATTAAGGCTCGTGCTGTCCCCTCCCAAGGCCTCGACCCGGCTGAGTGTGCCCTGCCTGCCCCGTGGCTCCGCACGGCCTTGCTCACAGAGCCTCCTCACCGCACTCACACGCGTGGGCGGGACGCCTGGTCCCCTCTGCTCAGCTGTTCCCATCTCCCTGGGTTGGAGACAGACAGCAGAGCCGTGAGAGACCCCACCTCTCCCGTTCCTCTGCTGCACTGTGCCCATCCCGCAGTCAGTCAGGCACCCCAAACCCAGTGATAAATCACACTCTAACTGCTCTGACTGACTCCCCGAGGCTGGGAGAGTTGTCATGGAGACCGGGACTCCTTGACCCAAAGCTCCTGAGCACCCTGGCTTTGGAGATGGAACTGAGTCCCTGTGGGCCCCAGCTCAGGGCGAACAGGTGTCGAGGGTTATCCACTCCCAGCAAGGTGGGCTGTGGCTAGGTCCCTGCCAGATGTCTCAGAGGAGCCTCCAGCAGGCCAGGGTCTCACTGTCTGGATCCTGTCCTCAAGGCAGACGCTGGCTTCCCCTCCAAGGACCTCAGCTCCCATCATCCGCCTGTGCTGTCTGTCACACAGAGCCGGCCAATCACAAGTAAGATCTCAAGCTCCTGCCCAGGTGTGGGGGTGCACCCCTGGAATCCCTGCCCCGGGGAGACTGAGGCTGAGGGTCCTGGGTAGGAGGCCAACCTAGGCTACGGAGTGAGCCTGCCTCACACAGGCGCGCACACGCGCGCACACACACACACACACACACACACACACAGAGGAAACAGGCTGGACTAAGTTAAAGTGGCTCATTTCCTGAGGCCTGTTATCCTGAAAGATGGTACCCCAGGTGGGACGGCCTCTCCAGGGCTCTGCAGTCATTAGGTGACGTCACAACAATAATATTTACCCCCACCTGTGCTCTGCCTCACGATCATCACGCCCAGCCCCTGCCTCGACCCAGGATGCTGGTCTTGTGACCAACCAACCCCCTTTCCCAGTTAAGAACACTATAGCTTAGCCTTGGAGTTGGGGATGACTCCAGGCCACCAGCAATCTGGCCGCAGGCCAGTGGCTGAGCACGTGGCCACCAGGATCTCATGGATGGGCCCTTGAATTCTGCACAGTTCACGCTCCCCTGTGGGTCATCAGCCCTGCGGGAAGGTCCCAGCCACGCTGTGTCTGTGAGGAGGGCAGGCTTGGCGGCCGGCTTGTCCCGGGACGGGAAGGGACGGGACGCCAGGCAGCCGGGAGTTTCTCTCCCCGAACTTACTGTACGTGAGTCAGCGCCAGCCCGGGTTGTGAAATCTGGGAATCTTGTGGGCCAGGCCAGCTGGGGGATGGCCGTCTGGGAAAGGGAAGCCGGGAAGGGGTTAAGGGGTGGAAGCTAGGGGGCCCACGGCCAGCAGGCACACGGGGTACCAGCAGCAGCTCGGGCTGGCCGCCGCCTGTGGCCGGCTCTGACGTCACAGCTGCGTCAGCAGCCGGCCCAGCCCCCACTTCCTCCTCTGTGGGCTGAGCCCCAGCACTGTCCTCCCTTGGGAAGTGCGGTGAGTCCCTGCTGGGATGGAGGGAGGAAAGGAGGAAGGGGGGGGAGCATGACTTTGCATACAGGAGGCACTTAATAAATAACAGCAGGGATGCATTCTCGCCAAAGTTAACGCTAGTGTTGCACAGTCAGAGAAGACCCATCCAGTCACTGTAGAAGAGACAGAAGGACCCAGAGCCGGGCTTGCCTACAGTTTCCATCTTTCAGAGCATCTGGTTAAGACATAAGTCTGCACTGTCCTTGGGTTGATGTCCATGTCCCCAGGCTCATGATTTTCTTTCCCATCTCATTAGTTTGTTAAATAGGATTAAAACCAGTGGCATTTGTGTGCAGAGAGGACAGGCAGGGTCCCTGTCCCGCTGCGGGTGGATCAGATGTGGCTCGGTGACTCTGACTTAGGTAAATTCTGTATTTAGAGAACACAGGAGAACCAAAATTCCACCTGTGGGCCCTGCTCTGGGCCAGAGGTGAGTGTCCTGCCAGTTCATACTTCCTGTCCATTGCCACCACCGGACCTGGAGGAAGAAAGCCAGGTACAGGCCAACCCAGGACGGTGGGCCACACAGCAGGCTGTCCACACTGTTTCTAACAGCAGGTGCTGCTCTGCTGATTGCCGAGCACACCAAGCGTGGTTTACACACTGCCCCAAGGGATAGGCACTTTCACATAGGAGGAAACGGGCCCAGAGCGGTTGAGTAAGTTGCCTTGATTGTGCGGCAAGAGAGCGCGGAGCTGGAAAAGTCCAGCAGGTGCTTGGAAAGGAAAACTCTAAGACCCATGGCGGCTTTCACTGGCGTCGGCTCAAAGCCGCCTCGAGCAGGCCTGGCACAACTGGGTGAAGAGCCGCAGACGCATCTCTCCCAAGACATCATCGCCAGACCAATGGAAGCAAAAGATCAGAGAAGCCAGAGACCAGAAAAGGCTCAGGTGATGCCTGAAGTCACACAGCGCGTGTGAGCGGCCTCTGACCGCCACCTCAGCCCTTCTGCGGCCAGGGGCCAGGGGCCAGGGGCCAAGAGGAGAGGCCTGAGCTGGGCCCTCCCCAGGCCCACCTACTTCTCTCAGGCCTAGTTCAAGCCCCAGCTGTGTTGAGCGAGAGAGAAAGGGTGAGGCAGGTGAGGGCATAGAAGGATGCTTCTGGCAGTGGGGGCAGGGGGCAGCGACGGGGCGGGGGCAGCAAAGAGGATCATGGGAGAAGGATATCAGTTAGCTGGGTGAGAGTCTGGGAAGGCAGTAGGAACCTGAGTTTGGACACAGTCTCAAGATGCTGAAACCATGAAGATTGAAGAGAGCCAAATCCCCTTCCCTCTCTCCCCACTCTTCCTGCTGAGGACTGAGGAGATCCTCCGTTTCCCTGACAAGACCCTCCATTTCCCTTTAGAATTTTTTCCTTTAATATTTTGCCTTTAGTCCTTTAAAGTGTTTGGTTTTTTCAGATTTATTTTTACTTTATGTCTATGGATATTTTAGCCGCCTGTACATTCGTGCACTGTGTGTGTGCGCACGTGAGTGTGCATGTATGTGTGACGGTTTAGTCTGTGAAATGCTTGCCACACAGGTATGAGGACCTGAGTCTGGTACTCAGAACACACGTAGAAGGTAGAGCACAGCAGTACTTGTGGCAGTGCGTGTGGCGGTGTGTGTGGCCCTGTGATTACGTAACCCCCGTGCTGAGGAAGATCTCTGGGTAATCCTGGCCAACGTGGTGAGTTCCCGGCCAGAAAGAGACACTGTTTCAGAAAGTTAGTGGTGCCCAAGGAACACCGGAGGTGGACCTCCGGCTTCCGTCTGCACGCGTGCTCACGCGGACACACATGAGTGTGCACAAGCACACTCACGCACAGTCACATAAGTAGAATGTGGCATGTGGTGTTCTGGAGGTACTTCCTGTTCTCCTGCCTCCTCCTCAGAAGTGGGAGCTCTGTGGACACAGGGTCCTCAGAGCTGTGTCTGGCTCCTGACGTGCAGGAAGTGATCAGTAAGTGTTTCCTCATGAGTGGACTTTTCCCCTCAGAGAAACGTGGCCAGGACTTGGCCAGTCATGAGTCCCTTGTGGCCATCCTTTAGGCCTCTCATAGAGTAGCAGCGTGCCCAGAGTGACCCAGCACATGGGGACAGGTCTTGCCTCTGGGATCTAGGCATCACGTGACTATGGGAAGCATCCAGAAGTCGTGCATGCCCAGGCCTCTCCTTAAGCCTCAGCTTGAGGTGACACACCCTCTTTAGGTGTGAGTTCTGGTCCTCACTGAGCATCCCCTGCCACCCTCTGCCTCCCCACCCCCACCCCAGTGGTCCACTCACAGGTTAGGGATCATCACTGGGGTCCCTGGGGCCAGCATGCAGCCTTGCCAGACAACAGCTCAGCTGGCTCCGCCCCACAGCGCCCGCCCGCCCGCCTGCAGCACCTCCCAGCTCCCACATGCCTCAGGGATGAGCCTCAGCCTCAGCCGTGTGACAGGCCCGGCTGACACGTCTTCCTTGCTAGCAGATGTGGATCTGCCTCCCACAGGGCCCCAGGGCTCTGGCTAAATCTCAGCCCATCACAGTCCACCTCCATTCCCAGCACCCCAGGCTCAGCCCCGGGCCCTGTGGGGCAGAGCTATGATGAAGTCTGGGCAGAGAAGCACATTTAGGCCCCATGGGTGACAGAGGGACAGGAGACAGGTTCAGAGATCCAAAACCCCAGCCAAGACCAGGCCAGGGTTCAAGTGGTGCAGTCATTCCTCCTTAACATCTGCACTGGGGAGATGAGAGGGACTGGTGGAGAGTAGGGCCCAGGCCCTGTCTTTAGTACACTTAGCTACAACCAAAGGATGGCCCCCTGGGAACAAGGCCCAGAACTGGCTGTTCTAACCTTCCAAGGGGAGCTGCCAGTTTCTGAAACATCTGCAGGTTTTTGAAATCTATCTCCATTCATGAAAGGCTTTCTGCGGGAGTGGATGTGACAAGCCGACCCAAGGCCAGGCGCTAGGCCTCAGCCAGGCCCTAGGCCTCAGCCGGGCCCAAGGCCCGTCCCAGGCCAGAGCCAGGGCCTGCAGGTTTGAGAGATACTGGTTGGATGCTGTGCCTGGTCCCCTCTACAGCCCACAAGGCCCCTCCCTGGGGAAGACTCCAGCTGGGTATGTTGGAAAGGCCTTGGGCAGGGACTGAGTTATTCTTCCCCACATGGGATGCAGATGTGCGTGCGTGTGTGTGTGTGTGTGTGTGTGTGTGTGTGTGTGTGACCAGTCCCTGTGTCTCTGCAGCACAGTAGTAAGGTGACTCCCACTGGCTCAAGTCCCCGACCCTGTCCCGCTCTCCCAGACTGGGCTTTCCTGGTGCCACTTTGAATCTGCCCTGCCTTGTGATGACAATTCAAAAGAGAACACTGTGTTTTAGAGGAATTAAGGACCCAGGCAAGGACTTCCAGGGACATTGGAGTGGACCTTATACCAGGCCTTGCACTGGGTCACAAACCTGCCCGACCTCGTCCCTTCCTGTCCCAGTGTCCACACCTCTAATTCATGTGGGTGGTTTGCTCCGTGTTCCTGGACTCCATCTGCCTCTCTGAGCCCAGCACGCGCTCTCACCAACTCTCCTAAGGAGATCTGTGTTGCCTTTCGCTGGGTCCCCTGCCTTGATGTAGCACAGCAGTCTCGATGGCTGGAGACAAGCTGAGCTTCCCTTCAGCCTCCCAGGGAAGTGTCAACACTCTCCTGGATACAAAACCTGGAATGAGGTGTGTGTGGACAGCCGAACCCTGAGCCGTTTCCCACCCACTCCACCCTTTGTGAGAAGTCCCGCGATCTTCATAAGCACCTCGGTTTGCTTGCCCTGGCCCTCAGCACCTCCCAGCAGCAATGGCTACAAAACGGGACTAAAATACATACAAAGTCTGTCTGCTCCCAACTGTCCACAGACCTGCACAGGGTTTCCCAGGCCTGCAAGCAAGGGACAAAAAGGCTAAGCAGAGAACAGAGTTGTAGACCCTCTGGGAGGTCAGCCCCATTCAGTCCTCTGCAGTCCCAAGCTTGTGACCCTTGAAAGAGGCTCAAGGAGTTAAAATAAGTCACTGCCCAGAGCAGAGGCTCCTCAAACCCCTGAGGGGCTCCTGGTCTCATGATCTCCACACCATGAATCTGATCTGTGTGTGTGTGTTTGTGTGTGTGAGTGTGTGTGTGTGTGTGTGTGTGTGTGTGCGCGCGCACACACACACTTGTACACACACGTAATTTTCTGCAGTGACAACTCAACATTTCCTAACTTCAAAACACCAAATGTCAACATACTGCTGTGTCAAAGAGGAACTCGGAGCCCTTCTTGTCACCCTGACCTCAGCACAAGCCTCTGACGCCGCAGGCATCTGCGCGTGCACCGGTCCACCCAGCTGTCTGCGCTCTTACCCGTGTACCCATCCATCTCCCACGAATTCATCTATCTGCTGTTCACCACCCACCCATCCATCCTTCACTCACTCGCCGCCATCCAGCCTCCCAGGCATCGCCTGCCAGCACTCGCCTGCACTCTCTCTCATTCCTTCACATTCGTTGCTTCTTTGCCACGTTATTCACCAGTTTTCCCAACTGCACTCATCTGTCCATCCATTGATCCACGGGTCTCAAACCTCACCATCCCATGCACTGGCCATCCATTATTCACCTGCCCATCCATCAAACCATCCACCCATCCATCCGTCCATCCACCTGTCTGTCCATCCGTCCATCCATCCACCCATCATCTATCCATCTGTCCATCCATTTGTCTGTCCATCTATCATCCATCCATAACCCATCATTTACCCATCCGTCCACCCATCCACCCATCTGTCTGTCTGTCTATCCATCTGTCCATCTATCTATCCATCCATCATCCATCCATCCATCATCCATCTATTCATCCACCTGTTTGTCCATCTGTCCATCTATCCAACCATTGTCTGTCCATCTACCCATCCTCCATCCATCCATCCACCATCCATACATCCATCCACCATCCTTCCTTCCATCTATCCATCCATCCTCCTGTCCTACAATCCATCTGTCCATCCATCCATCCGTCCGTCCAACAATCTGTCCACATATCCATCCATCCACCCATCTGTTTGTCCATCTGTCTGTCTATCCATCCGCCCATCCAACCACCTGTTTGTCCATCTGTCCATCCATTCATCTGTTTGTCTGTCCATCTATCCTCTATCCTTCCACCTTCCTTCCATCTATCCATCCATCCATCTGTCTGTCTATCCATCTGTCCATTTGTCTGTCCATCCATTCTCCATCCATACATCCATCCTCCACCCATACATCCATCCTCCATCCATACATCCATCCACCATCCTTCCACCTTCCTTCCATCTATCCATCCATCCACCTGCCTGTCCATCTGTCTGTCCATCCATTCATTCAATGTCCTTCTGATGCCCTCTCCCATGCTCTGTTACCTGCTGCTTCCCTCATCTCCCCTCGTGCTTCATTCATCCGTCCATCCACGGCTCCACCATCCACCCACCTGCGGACCAGCTATAACACCCATAGGACCGTGTGCCTGTCTATCATCTTTCCCCCTCCTCATCTGAGTTCTCCACCCCACTCTGTTCCCTGTACTCCAACTAAGAGATGAGTCACCGCACCCCGCCCTTGCAAGGGACCAGAACAAGGAGTTCGCATCAATGTGGGTATGGTAAGGTCAAAGGGCACCACAGGTTAGTGCTGGAAGGTGGTGAGGGTGATCGCACGGGGACCCTCCATGGAGTAACTTTGAGGAATGAGTTCTGCACACTGGGACTGTGCAGTCCCCAAACCCACTGGGCTGTGGAACCTTTTCCCTGATGCCCCAGTTCCCCAAACAAAACAAACTGTACAGACCTGCCGCTGTCTGCAGAGCCAAGCCGTGCATTTCATGCAGTAGGTGCTCAATTAATGAGTGTCAAAGAATGTGGCTCTCACTGGAAATGTCATGCTCCCTAGCGGCCCTGTCCTTTCAGTTCTGCTCCTGGGGGCTCCCGTGTGACCCCAGCCAACTCCCCAAGTCCCAGCCTCTGCTTTTGTATCTGGGAAATGGGCCTTGGGATCTCATGATACAGACCTTTAAGGAAAATGTGGAGACGCATAATGGACGCTCTGGACACTTGTAGAAGCTGTGGCTGACCCCTGGCTGGAGGGAAGCAGAGGCCCTGGGGCACAGAGCCTCCAGCAGTTGCTGGAGACCTGGAGGCCCAGCTAGTGCCTTCCTCCCTCCCTCCCTGTCTCCCTCCCTCCCTCCCGGTCCTGCACAGCTCCACTGGAATTTCCCGGCAATTCACACTCATTAACTGATGCCGCCCCTCCCCCTGCACTCCTGGATCTCTCCTCAGCTCCCAGCGCCCCAGGGAGTCCCGAGGAGGAGTCCGACCGGTTTGGGAGGCCGAGCCACCGCCTCCCACCCACCTGCTGCCTCCTCGGCTGCACGGGTGGCGCATCTAGGAGCTATGGCTAGTTGCCCACAGGGCGAAGTCAGGGCAGCCGGACTCCTCAGCCCACACCTGAGACACGTGGTCCCAGGACAAGACAGGGACGCCATTGGATGCCCTCAGCCAGGCCACCTGCCCTCCAAGGCTTGAGGACAGCAGTCCTCACATAGCATGGATCTCTTCTGCCCTGTGACTACGGCTGAACCTCCCACGGGACACAACCCTTCTTCCCCTGCTCAGTATTTATTAGGCACTTCCTGTGTGCCCAGCCCTGTACCAGGTGTGAGGACACAGAGACACCCAAGAGCGAGCTCTGGGCCCAGCTTACAGCCTGACTGGAGGAGGAGGGACTAAGGTCGTAACATGCAAATGACCTAGGGTCCCACGCCAACAAGAATGACCCTCTGTGGTTCCACCTGTAGAAAGTTCCAGAGAAAAAGCCCCTCTGTAGCAATATTGGGAAAGCTGAGCAGAAGGACACAGCCTGACTTTGGGGTTGAGGACCTGAAACCTGATGGCACTGGTGGGTCCAGGGGTGTGGCTCACCATTGTGCACCCTGGGTCGAGTTCTTGAAATGTGTCTGTGAAGTGTGAGACCCTGGGACAGGCAGTCAGGGAGGCCTTCCTGGAGGAGGCAGCTGTTAAATTGAAAATGAGTGACCCAAAGGAAGAAAGAAAGAACCTGTTCAGGTCCACGTAGCCTAGGTTCAAATCCTCACTACTCTGATTCACTGAGTGGCTTTGGGCGAAAGGCTCAACCTCGTCTGTGACACATCTCACTGTAGGATGGGGCTGATAGGGCGATTTAAGCTGCAGGATGTCCGTGGCCTGGCAGATAGCAGTGACAGTGTCCACAGAGGCCCTGAGGCAGGAGGACAGCACGGAGAGAGGCCATCATCCCAGCAGGGAATCGGGCAGTGTTGGTGCCCTGGAGTCCTAAGGGGTCGGGGTTGAGGTTTGTGGGGTCTGAGGACTGGTTTCCAGAGTGGAGGCCGAAGGTGGGTGCAAAACTGGGATTTCACCCTGAAGTCGTCCCTTGAAAGGGCTGCTCTGATCTTAACACTCCAGCCATAACCAGTTCCTGCTGGAGACCTGAGAACTGAGACCTGAACAGAGAAGGATTGGACCCCAAACCTGTGGCATCATGGGACCAGAAAAGAACCGTCCCCATCCCGACTTTCTGTGGACTAGCGAGAGGCTGAGCCTTCTCTCCCACCTCTCTGTTGGGCAGTCCCTGGGCCCCTGAACAGGAGCCTCACCAACTGGACAATGCCACGGCCAGGAGGAGGCCCCACTGAGGCTCCCTGCCTCGGGGCTGTGGGCTGCCATCCTTTCCCAGGCTGTCTCCCTGCTCCTGAAGATGGGCTGTTCACAGCCCTCCCTCCCCAACGCATCTCAGGCCTGTGAGGTGCCTGACATGGCTGCGGCAGGCCCGAGATGCCCTGTCCCGCCCATCAATTCCCATCTGGGGGGCCAAGGTCGACCTGGGGGCAGGCGGGCTGGGCCCTGTCTGGGGATAAAGGCAGGCGCCCCAGGGTGCAGCCAGCTTAATAACAGGCTCTGGGATCCAGGGGTTTGAACTCAGGCTAATAGGCTCAAACACAAATTGAACAGCCCACGGTTCCATCAGTGCCTCTGACAGTCAGCTCTTCCCACACTTGCCCCTCCCACCCGCCCTCACTGCCGGAGCCCCCTCTGTACGCCCAGCATGTAGAGCCCCCATACTGAACAGGAACAACCTCCCCATCCTGCCCTGGCCCTGTGCGCCTCAACCACTCCTCTTGCCCTTCCTCTTTCAGCCTGACCGTGGCCTGCCCCAGGGCCTTTGCACTGACTGCACCTCCTGCCCAGAACTCTCAGTCCCCGTTCTGGCCACAGCTGCTCCTTGGTGGGGATCTTGGCCCCACCCTGCAGCTCCTACAATCTTGCTTCATTTTCTCCATCCCTATCATGGTCCTGTTAGGGTCAGGGTCTACATCTGGAGAATTTTTGTTTTTGTTTTTCTAGTCAGGGTTTCTCTGTGTAGCCCTGGCTGTTCTGGACCTCACTCTGTAGACCAAGGGGATCTTGAACTAATAGAGATCCACCTGCCTCTGCCTCCTGAGTGCTGGCTTAAAGGCGTGAATCAACACCACATGGCTCTCGAGATCTTTTTAAATACATGTATTTTAAGTTTTTGAGATGTATTTATTTTTATTTAATGTGTGTCAGTGTTTTGCCTGCACACCCTGGAGTTATCATATGGGTGCTGGGAATTGAACTCAGGACCTCTGAAAGGGCAGCCAGTGCTCTTAACCACAGAGCCCATCTCTCCAGCCCCTTATAATATATATTTTAGTTTGTACCTAACATGTACATATTTATAAAGCACTGTGTGACACCTCAATGCAAAATCAGTAACTGTCCCTGCCGCTTAAATGCAGAAACCAGAGTTTTAGACTCAGCCAGTAGCGCCAAGGGTTAGCATTCCACAAGTGGGCTGACTGGACAGAGCTGTGCTGGACTCATCGTTGTCATTGTCATTGTCGTGGTGACCTCTCACCTCTGCGTGTCTGGATCTCCATCCCTGCGCACCTGCACCGCCCCCCCCCGCCCCTCCTTGCCAGCCTTTGGCACCCAAACTTCTCAATTTTCCCTTCTTCTGTGGGCTGCCAGCTGGCCCCCCGCCAGCCCATTCCCCCGCCTGCTGCCCTTCCTGGACACAGGCCCGTGAAGGATGAGGAAGGGCCCGCGGTGGCTGGCCCGGTGCCATGAGAACGCGGCCCCTGAGGCCCAAGTCTCCTCGCTGCACTGCCAGACACCTGTGTAATGAGTGCCATTATGGGGACCTACCTGCCAGGCAGGCCCCGGCTCGCCCTAGCCACCCAGGCTGTGAGGGTGATGCAGTTGGGGTTCAGGGAGTGTTGGTGGTACTGTGTGTGTGTGTGTGTGTGTGTGTGTGTGTGTGTGTGAGAGAGAGAGAGAGAGAGAGAGAGAGAGAGAGAGTAAGGGAGTGGCCCAAAGGTTCTGCCCTACGTTTCTGGATAGGCCAGGCCTGACTTCCTGTCTTCTGCAGATCCCAAACCTCAGACCTCACTGTCTAAGCTGGAGGAAAAGCAGGCCAAGAAAGACAGGCTTTTATTGAGCATTTACTGTATGCCCACTTGGTCTCACGAGCTGTCCCCTGTCCTGTCCCATAGTGGGACATTCACCTGTGTTCTGTTTATCTTCCCTCTCTTTCCATTGGGACATGGATGAGTACCTACTGTGTGCCAGGCTCGTGCTTCCTGTGCAAACTCATTTATCTTTAGTGTAGCCCTACAGAGAGAATGACGTAATGAACTCGTCTTACAGAGAAAGCTCAGGAAGGCGAAGCAACTGGTTCGAAGTCACACAGCTGATTAACTGCAGAAGCAAGAACAGGCCCAGGCTCTCTGGTCCCAGAGTCCACATCCCTAACTACAGCACACTATGCCCCAGTCAGCCCACATGGGCAGGGAGTATGTCCCTACTGCATGCTCCTTCCCCAGCCCAATGCTGGCACATAATAGGTGCTCAAAAAAAAAAACAAACAAACAAACAAAAACAAAAAAAACAAAAAACAAAAAACAAAACAAAACAAAAAAAAAAAACTTACTGAGTGAGGGCTGGCAAGATGGTTCGGTGCTGCCAAGCCTGACAGCCTGAGTTTGATTCCCGGGACCTGGAAGGTGAATGACCCAACCGCTGCCCTCTGACCTCCACACCATACTGTGGAATCCAAATGCGTGTGCACATGTGCGTGCACACACAAATAAATATAAAAAACATAAGTACCGAGTGAAGGATGGGTGAACGACACGGTGAACTGAGTACATCACTAATGAAGATCTAAGGCTCAGAGAGGTGAGGTGATTCACAGGAGTCACACAGCACGGTTGTCACAGACTCAAGATGCACAGGCATGACAAGTCCTGCCCTTCCACCCCCCTGCCCCTGCATCTCTGACCCCTCTCCAAACATGCTGTAACAAACCATGCCCAACAAAAGCAGACGGGTGCCTGCTCCAGTCCACGTGGGGAACCCGATCTCTAACCTGGGCCTGCAATTGTAGGTCAGCCCCAGACTTCAGCCCCGCCCCTCTGTGTTCTCCCATCTCAGGAGCAGTAGAGAGCTCTCGCCTGTCCCCTTAGGGCCTCTGTGTCTGCCTCTCCTCTTCCAGGGACACCTCAGGTCTTGCTGTCTCTCAGCAGTGGTAGCAGCCGTCCATGCTCCCCACAGCCCTAGCTTCTGGCTACAGCAGGCCTGGTCACCCTGCTGGGCCATCACCCTGGCCGCCTCTGATCTCACTGGACTCCTGAGCGGGTAACCCTGCTGGGCTTCCCTCCCTACCTGTCTCTGGCCTCGAGGGCACCATGTCCTGGCCCTGGAAGACAGAGAAGATGAGCCCTGTTGTCCTCAGAGCATGCGCAGTGGTCCCTCTCTGTGCGCTGGGCCCTGGACACTGTCGACGTCTCTCCCTCCAGCGACCAGCATCCTTGTCTGCCGCTCCCAATTACCCAGGTTGTCTCCCCCAGAGCCTTCACCCTGGCTATGCGCTGCACACCCTCCTGCTGGGAAACCCACCACGGCACCCGCTGCCCTGCAAGTCCCCTCAGGAGGCCTTCCCCACGACCTGTCATCCTCTGCCTGTCCACCATGGTCCTAGCCCATCCGTGTCTTCCCCTCCCCCACTGTAGCTATCTAACCTACCCAACAGCAGACAGACCTGTATACAGAAGGTGCTCAACAGCAGACAGACCTGTATACAGAAGGTGCTCAAGCAGTGGGCTGGGTAATGAAGCAAAGAGAGTCAAAGAACACCTGCAGTCCCGTGTACTCCAGCCCGGCTGTGCAGCTGGGAACCAAGAGGCCCCCTCTGTACCCCACACCTGTCTGGTTCCCAGCCTTATAAAAACCACCGCCTCCACCTTGCCCTGGGCTGACCCAGGGTGCCCAGGGGGCAAAGCCTATGCTGACCCCAGCCTGGCTTCCGAGACCTGGGCCTCAGGACACTGCTAATTGCTTGGGTGAGATACTCTCGGCTGGACTGCCACCTGTCCTCAGGGATTCCTGAGAACTGGAAGCTAAGTGCCTCCACGGGGAAACTGAGGCATAGTACATGTGTCTACGTGACCAGCTATGCAGCCTGCAGAAAGCAGGCCTGAGTTGGGGGCTTTCTGGATTCACGCTCATGCCTCAGTCCCCTCCCCCTTCCCTACCCCCCACCTCCCATCCCCACTGTGAAAGAATCTTTTCTGAGGTAAACTCAGTCCTGCCCCACATTCAGAGCTTATGCCTTCTCCATGAGCCTCGGTTTCATTATCTGTCAAACAGGAGTACATTTGGCCCTTTTCTGGAAAGCTAAGCCGCCCATAGCCAGCTCTGGAGAGAGGCCAGGGCCTCGCGTGAAGCCCCTTCAGCGGTCCCAGAGGGCAGCTCTGGGCACCCACAGCTTCCGCCGTGTCAGTAAGGCAAAGGCTGAGGGGTCCTGGGTGGTCCTGGCCAAGGTGGGGCGGGCGGGCTCGGGGAGGCCACAAGTGACCAGGATGGGATCTGCAGCAGGCCAGGGTGACTCACCCGCTGGGCAGGCTGGAGGCTGGGCCACAGCCCCCACGCGCCCCTCTGGGGCTCTGCCTTGCACCCAAAAATGCTGTGTCATGCTCCGTCATGTGGCTCCGGGTCATTAATACCCGAGTTCTGGGAAGCTTGGGCCGTGTTCCCGGAAGGGGTCAGCCGGTTCAGTAAACAGATTGGCTGCCTCCTCAGCACAGCCCGGAGCTCTGGAGGCTGGATGGAGGTGGAGGCTGGCGGCCAAAGGGACAGAGCAGCAGCCCCTGGCCCCGCTCGAAGCTGGCACCTCCCAGGAGTCACGGCTTGACAGATTTGTAAGGAACCCAAGGCCTGATCAGAGAAGGCAAGGCTAGCCAGAGGCCGCACAGGGGCCAGGGTTCAGACCTGGAATTCTGGTCTCACCATCCAGAGTTCAGGCCCCACACTGCCCTCCCTCCCCCAGTCCCCCTCCCATTCCTAACAAACCTTCCCAGGGCAGATTGTTGGAGTCAGGAAAGCTGGGGCGGGGGAGGGGGGAAGAGGGGGAAGCAGTTTGGGAAGGAAACAGGACTGAGCTCAGCTGGGCTGGGTCCAGGAGGGGTGTCTTACGACAGTAACAGTAGCCCGAGCACCCACTGTAAGCCTCTGTGAACTTGTGTCTTCGATGTGCAGCCGCCTTCAGGGCCCCTATCTTTTAAAGCACCTACTAAGTGCCCTGCACTGTGATTGAAAGTCCAGTAGAGGTCAGTGACACCAGATAGGCTCCATTTTTGACCCCATTATCAGGTGACAATCTGAGAAAGCGAAACAGTTGCTCTATTTGGGGACAGGGCAGGCTCCAGAGCTAACGGATTTGGACAGTCAAACCTTCACTTCCCCATGCCTGCTCTGGGACCCCACACCAATGACTCAGCTCCCCACAGCCTCAGTTTACCACCTGATAAACGGAATGGGTAAAGCGTTCACATCAGGGAGACCCAGCCTAGGTGGGGGTCAGGGCTTGGACTTAGAGTTCGAATCCTGTTGTGTGGTTCCTGGCCGTGTAACCGTCGCTTGGTGTCTCTGTTCTCTGTATCCTGTTGTGAGACAGACAAGAAGAGGGAGTGAGCTGGCCCCCTCCTGAGCTTTCCCTGTGGGGCTCCGGGGTACAGCCTGGGCATCCTCCCGCCAACCCAGTCACCTCACTGCATGGCGGATGCCACGTCCCCTTCTCTGTTCAGACACTTCTAGTCACCAACTGCCTGTCACCCATGTACCCTGCTCCTCAGCCTGCCTAACGTGGGCCTTGTCTTCGGCCTCAGGAACTGACATTGTGACCCGGAACCAGCACCTCTGCCTGGTCTGCATTCCACACACCTGAGCTCCCTCCTCCAGGGAGCCCACCCAGATGCTCGCACAGAAAGCAAGTACCCCGGCCACCCGTCAGAAGTCACCCTCCTTCCGCCATTGCCATTACACACAGCTATTTCACACGTCACCTTGAGTGTGTGGCCATGGAGCAGATGGCTCTGTGGGTTTTAGGGTGAAAGAACTATTATCTCTAAAATCCTTAATGAAGCCTATAAAGTGGAAATCACCAAATTGCTATTTAATCCATTCAAACTTCACAATTTGACACATGATGTCCCACCAGGGGTTTATGAAAATGTTTGTGCCATTGGTGGACAGTCTGCCTTGGAGAACGTCGCTGGCCTATTTACCATAGACTCGGGGTTCTTGTCTGCCTTGGAGAATGTCGCTGCTGGGCAGACCAGAATCCCGAGTCTATGGTAAATAGGCCAGTGACAGCAGCCAGCCATTTTGGAAGCAGGTTCACTAGCACTGCAGGGCTATGGAGATATGCTTTGGGTCTAGCCTGGCCTCTCTCTGCTTGTCCATCAGGCCCCACTGCCCTTTCCCAGCCTCCCCTCAACCCCCACCTGCACACCAGGCTAGGCTGTGCCTGTCCTGCTCCTCCAGCTTCTAGAAGACCTCTTGGGGGGAAACTCTAACGCCTCTCAGCTGAGTTCAAACCCCCCTCCCACCACATGCTTGACCCCTAACCCAGACTCGAGCCCAGGCTTCCCAACCTCTGCAAAGGTCCTTCCCAGGAGGGGAGTGGGCTGCCAGGGAAGGGTCTCAGACTCTCAGTCCTCACGCTAGAGCTCTTTGCTCTGCACTTAAGAATCCATTTGAGGTGGGCTGGAGAGATGGCTCAGCGGGTAAGAGCACTGACTGCTCTTCCAAAGGTCATGAGTTCAAATCCCAGCATCCACATGGTGGCTCACAACCATCCATAAAGAGATATGACACCCTTTTCTGGCATCTGGAGACAGCTACAGTGTACTAACATATAATAAATAAATATTTTAAAAAAAAAGAACACTTTAAAAAAAAAAGAATCCGTTTGAGGCTGGCAAAATGGCGCAGTGGTGAACGTGCTTGCCGCCATGTCTGACAATCTGGATTGAATCCCTGAACATCACATGGTGGCAAGAAATTATTGAGCCCCACAAACTGTCCTTTGGCCTCCATACATGTGCTATGGCGTGTGTGTGCATCACACACACACACACACACTCACACAAGCACTAGACTTTTCAAATGAAAACGAAGCCACAGGTTTGAGGGTGGGTTGTAGCACAGTTGTTCACAAGGCCCTGGGTTTGATCCCAGACCGTCGAACCAGTTGTGGCAGCACACACCTATCATCCCAGCACCTGAGAGACAGAGGCAGGAGGATCAGGAGTTCAAGATGACCCTCAGCTACCTAGTGAGTTTGAGGCTAGCCTGAGCTATATGAGATCCTGAGGTGAGAAGGACAGAGGAAAATTATCACCACGTGAGATATGGGATGACCTCTTGCGCTTCCTGAACATCTGGAATCCAGGCCAGGTTCTGTGCACCAGGAGCCTGTGGTTCCCTCCACCCACAAGGAGCCATCTGCTGTCCCCAGGACCTGAGGAGCAGCAGAGAACAGGAGGCCACAAGCAGGATGTGAGGCCTGGGTGTCCACGTCATAACCCTGCAGAGATACTGAAATCTCCCCCACACACACAGAAGTGGCCTTGGGGTCTCTGTAACCCTGAGAGTCTCTTCTTTTTCAGCTCTTGGATTTCTTCACTCTTCCTACACCCCAGGGGCCTAGCCTCAAATCTTTAGTTTGAAAAACACTGAAGGATTTCCTGCCCCATTTTTGAAACATTGTGTGTGCGCGCACACACACACACACAGAACACAGCAGACACACAAATACACCCATGCACAGAGAGAGAGAGAGAGAGAGACAGAGAGACAGAGAGAGAGGGAGTCAGACACACACACAAACACAGACATACGCACAAAGTCAAAATATCCTGGTTTTTAAATAACGAAGAATCTACTTTATCTCATGGAAAATTCTCCCAAACAGTCGGAACACACGCACAAAGAAAGAGAGAACGGGAGGAGCTGTAACTGGCTTGTTGCTGGGGACATTGGTCAAGGCTGGTGTCACCCCAGAGGTCAGAGGCTGTGGGAGGCAACCCCTCACCCTGGTGACCAGGGACATGATGGGTGTGGGTTCAGGAGACACTCTGGTGCTCTGGAGTGGTGACCATGGCTGGGGGAGGGGGAAAGAGCAAACAACTCGGCCAGGGACAAGGCTAGCTCTTCTAGAAACTTCTAAGCAAGAAATGGCCAGGGAGGCCACGTAGAGGCGCACACTGGAGTTGTGTTTGTTTGTTTTTAATTTGATTTGCTGACCTGCCCAGCATTTAGAAATCAGGAGTTTTCACACATGCCCTCAGACTTCTGGTTCCTCTTAATACATGGAAAAATCTGGGCGGCATGCGGTTCAGGGTGCCGCCCCCAGAGGAGTCTGTCCCCAGCTCCCGCCTGCACCACCGCCTCCACCGTGGTGTCGCCTTGTCTCCTGGGCTTGAGGTGTTTGCAAGTTGGCTCTCCTGATGAACCTCACTGAGGAGGACACTGGCAGAAGCCCTAAGATTCAGATAGCTTCCCCAAGAGCGAGGCGACAGCCAGAGCCTCCCCCAGGAGCCCACCCTGTCCTCAGGAGCTGCTGACCCTGGGCCTGGGCCTCGGGTCAGGGAAGGCCCCGTCCTGTTTAGGTTTTGTGGTCTCGTGAGTAACCGAGTGGAAAAAAACAAGGTCGAAAAGATAACAATTACGACGAAATTAAATCAAATCAGGCCCGTGACTCATTTATGGAGCCGTAAAAACAGAAAACAAAAACAAGCTGGTTCTCGAAGTGAGGGAAGCTGAAGTGAGTGAGGCGGGCGGGCAGGCAGGCAGGCAGAGAAGACCCGGAGGGAGGGTTGCAGGGTAACCACCACTGAGGGGCTCTGCAGGGCCATGGGGAGCTGGGGACTCGGGGACCAGGGCCACCACAGCCAGGGACCCAGGCCCAGAGCAGGCTGAGGACCTCAGAACCCGCAGGGCTGGCCTTGTCCTTCCAAGTACCTCAGCAAGAAAACTGAGGGGTGACAAGGAGTGTGACGTGACAAGGAGTGTGGGGTGACAAGGATGGGCCCAAGTCACCAGACAGCCATGATGGCACCTGTCACTGCAGCCTGCCACAGGCTCCGGAAAGCCAGTGTAGAGACCAGGGCCAGCTCATAAACAACAAAGGGGCCCCAGAGGACCAGGCCTGAGACAAGGCCCCTCGGCCAGTGAGGATCTGCTGTCCCCATTTGACAGTAATGGGGTCCCCCCCCCCATGATGTGTTAGTAAGCTCCAGGAGCTGGTGGCCCTGAAGCTTGGCTCCCTGTTCCCAGAAGCCTCAGCCTTGGTCCTGGAGCTGAGAGCTGCCCTCAGCCTGGATGCCCCAGAGGTCACCCTGACCCAGAACCACACTGTAGGGGCAGCAGGAGCTCGGAGAGGCAGTGGCTGGGGAGGGTTGGCTTGGAAGAGGCTGGACTCAGGGAATGCTGGGTGGGGGCCGTGGAAATCTCGCCCACTCCCGCTGTGAGGCACTGGGATGAGAGCTTCCTGAGGCCAGTGCGGAGCTGAGTGCCTTCCATTTGTTCCTTCATTCAGTCTCTGGCGCTTACTGATGGCTTTCTTGTGCCTTGCCTTTCAAGAGGGCAGGGGACCCAATGGTAAGCAAAAGGGACAAAATGGAGGTGAGCCTGGGGACATGAGGGGCAAGCAAAGCCCCCAAGCCTACAGCAGTGGTTAAAGCTATGAAAATACACAGAACAAGAAAGGAGTGTGGGGCAGGGGGCAGGGGCTAATCCTTTGGGGGAAAGGGCTTCCAGGTAGACAAAATATAGGTCCTGTGCAAAGGTCCTGAGGTAGATTGTGCCCACGTTTCTGAAGAATGGCCATACTACCACCTAAGTGACAGAAGAAAAGACATCTCCCAGCACCCAGCAGGGAGGCTATCTATCTGTCTTTGCTACCAGAAGAGGAACTCTGGGTTCAGAGAGGGGAAGTGACTTGCCCAGAGTCACACAGCCAGGAAATGTCAGGCTATGCAGGGGTGTGTTCATGCTGACTGAGGCCCTGTGCATATAAACCAGGATGCATGGTCCAGGGGTGGCTCCCAGGGAGTGTGTCACCCGCCTGGGTCACAGCCGTGGGTGGCATGATTGTGCAATCCTGAGCCCTATAGGGAACCAGGCCAGGGCAAAGGCTGGGATGCAAGAGCCTGGCCCCGCCCTAGGCCCCGCCCTGCCTTCTCTCGTCTCCCAGGCCTTCAAGATCTAGAAGTCACCAGGTGACCAAGAATCTGGAAAGCTCATTTAGACTGAAGTGTGAGTGACTGCTAGAACACACACACACAGACACACACCCTCTTCTCCATGTTCCTGGCATAGAAGCAACTTCACAGTCGTTGCTTTTCATCTGTCAAATAACGGGTCCACTCAGGCAGCCTCCGACAGCTGTTGTAGCTTCCTGGGCCAAGAGAGACACAGCTTCCTGAGGTCACTCCCAGAAGCCCCAGCCTGCTCTCCCCTGCCCACTGCACCCGCATGTCACTCCTGTGAGGTGACACTCCTGTGACACTCCAGACTTTTGCACACCCATCCAGTCTCTGGGACTCCCATGCCCCTCAAGAGGAAAACTTGGCTTCACAGTGGGAGTCAGTAGCAGGGAACACAGGATAGAAAGGGTTAAAAAGTGGCATTGACTGAGACCTTAGAGAAAGGGGAGCAGCTTGGGGACACACTGAAGACTTGGGCCTCTTGCAAGAACAGACTGTGCAAAGGCCCTGAGGTTCATGCAGAACAGCAAAGAGGCCACTGAAGGGTTAATAGTGACTGGTGACCACCAGGGAGCAGAGGTAGTGAAGGACAAGTCAGACCAGGTGGAAACTGAGGGTGGGGGGCAGGTATGGGAGAAGCGAGAGGGGGGCCATGAACGTAGAGGGAGACACGGAGGTTGGGAACTGCCTGGAGACCATCTGAAGCTCATAACTCCTGGCGGCCACCCCGGTGGGGGGAAGGGCTGGGCATCTGTAAAGCAAACAGCACAGCAGTCCTCTTCTGTAGAGCCTGGTGACAGTCATCCCTCAACCCCCGGGTGACCCAGCAGCCAGACATCGAGAAGGCACAGGGGTCTTGGACAGGCCCGGCAGTGCCTGCAGCACAGGCTCCCAGGTATCAAAGTTGCTGTTTCCCAGACAGCAGCACTGATGGGTCCTGGGGCCACTGGGAAAGGGCGAGCGACAAACTGGCAGATCTGCAACCCCAGGCAGAGGGAGGGAGACTGTGAGGAGGCTGCAGCGGGTCTCTCTGACTCCAGGGCATGCGTGCACATGCATGAACGTGCACACACACACACACACACACACACACTCCCGAAGCCACCCCTTCACTCAGAGGCCAAATACCCGCAGTCCCTAGGGTGAGAATGTAGCAAACCTACAATTTGAACCTGGGTCTTGAACTTGGGTCCTAACCACTGAGCTGTGCTGTCTCAGGCTGTTCCTGAGGTGTGGAGGCTGAGGCAGGGTCCTGGGCTTCAGGATCTGTCAGATTCTTTATCGAACCCCAGAGGGGGACCCCACAAGCCCACTCCCCACCCAGATCTGTACCTGGTCCCTGTGCATCAGGACAGTCACTCAGGGAAGGAAACTGAGATGGTGCTGAGGACCAACGGGACCTAGAGGGATCAGAGCACAACTCCCCACTGTCTTCCGTCCCCCGTCTTCTGGAGGAACTGGATACCCCAGCCCCTAGCCCCTAGCAGACCACGGTCACCACCAAGGTCCCTCTGTGTAAATGAATGCAGCATGTCTCTTCCACTCTCCTCCCCATCCCTGGCTAGCTGGACCCGCTCTGATGCTGTGTGACATTAGAAAGGTGATGTCCCTTTCTGGACACAGGGAGGTGTCAACCCTGTGCAGCTCCGTGAGGCTTGACACCAAGCAAAAGCAGAGTGCCTGGGCCACCCTCTCCTGGGCTGAACACGAGGTTCCTCTCCCCCAAGGTTCATTCATTCATTCATTTGACATTTACATTTACAGAGAGCCTACTGTGTGCCAGACACTGTAGTAAGCTCAGGGGACATTGCTGGAAATAGAGCTGATGAAAGACCAGGCCGCCATCAAACAGGGGAGCCACGAAGGAGCAGGAGGGGTGGCCACAGACGGGACAGGAAGCAGAGGAGGCATGAGGTATAGAAGTTTCTTTATATCATCACCCTTGGAGGCCATGGTGATTCTTAAACCTCGGCCTGTTGATGATGATGTGTTCTCTTTACCAGGTGCCTCCTGAACTCCTCACTGGGTCTGGGACTGCTCTAGTTTATCACACAGAGTCTGCCACAGTCTCAGGAGATGGGGCTTCTAGTGTCCCCAGACAAGGACAGAGACCAGAGAGGTGAGGTGGGCAGCCAACGGTCACATGGCCCGGAATCAAGTGGGAGGAGGGAATAATCGACACCAGGTAGGTGACCTGAAGCCACTCCTGGAAGGCACCAGGCAGGGCTTAGATGGGGTCAGCTGGACAGAGAGTTGGGTTGAGAGCCAGCTGGGACCAAAGCCTCGGCAGCCATAGGTTCTGGCCCTTGGGCCCCAGATAGGGTGACAGCCACACCCAGGCTCGGCACTGGCCACGCCGCCTGCTGGAACACAAAGTGCTCAGACCAGAGGCTCAAAATAGAATGCACCAACCCTGGGGGTGCCTGGGCTCCAGGGAGGGGCAAGCCAAGTCCTGCCAGCCTGGGGCTGTGGCTGGGGGGTCTGGGGGACCGTGGCTCAGATCTGGCTCTCCTCTGTGCCATTGTCCTGAAATTATTCCCAGGATGTCAGTGCCAGTCCTGATGAAACCGGCTCCTCCTCAGCTGTGTGGCCTCAGGTCCAACCTCTGTGAGACTCCAGAGTCATTATCTGCCATCGGCACATCCAGTCTGTCACCTGATCATTTAACAAAGCTTTGTGAGTGCTTACTGTGAGCCAGGACTCACTGGAGAACAAAGTGGACCCTAACCTCTGGCAGAGAAGCCAAACCTATAGGGTGGGTACCCAGGGTTACCGAGTCCCTGGGGTGGGTACCCAGGGGTACCGAGTCCCTGGGGTGGGTACCCAGGGGTACCGAGTCCCTGGGTTGGGTGGACCTAGCACAAAACAGAACACAGAGTGCTGAGGCAGGAGACAGTTACAAAGGGGTTCAGGGAAAGTTTCACCCAGAGAGACCAAGACACAGAAGGGAGCATGCATCTGAGGGAAGTGTGTTCTGAGTGGCGGCTGCGGCAGCCAGTGCAAAGGCCCTGGGTAGCATGAGCTTGACCAGTTTCAAGGACAGGGCCTGCATGTCCAGAAGATGAGTGATGAGGAGGTCTGGGGGGCGGGGCAGATGGAGCCGAGGGGTGGGAGGGGCTTGGGAGCCGTGGGGACACTTGATGTATTTTTGGAGCAGTGGACGGGCAGTGGCCTGTAGTTTTGAAGGATGCCTGCATGGAGGGTAGAGGGGGATGGGCAGGGGTGGCAGCAGAAGACAGGAGATCCTAGAGCAGTGGTTTTCAACCTCTGGGTCTTGACCCCTCTGGGAGTCAAGTCTGACCTTTTCAGAGGGGTCACATATCAGATATTGACATTATAAGTCATTACAGTAGCAAAATTACAGTTACAGAATAACAACGAAAATAACTTCACAGTGTGTGCGGGGACATGAGGAACTGTGTTAAAAGGTCGCAGCATCAGGAAGGCTGAGAACCACTGAACTACAGGCAGGCTCACAGCAAGGATACCTCAGGGGGGGGTCGGCAGAGGCCCCTCCCACCCTCGGCTTCCTGGAGCCCCAGTTATCAGTCCAGCCTGAAACCTATGATCTCCCACCCCAGCCACAAAAGCTGGGCTGACAAAGTTGCCACCCGTGTCAGGACACTACCAGGAGTGTAAGCTTCCAGGCCTGCATGGACAGCACCCTGAGCAGCTCAGGGGGGCGGGCACCAGACCACTGCCCTGCCCATGCATGGAATCTCTCAGCCCATTGAGCAGGGTAGATGGCGTTTCCGACCCTGGAATTGGAGGTGGGCAGGCTGGGGTTGGCGATGGCACACAGACCTCCTGTGCTCCATCCATGTCTATATTCTCTTTACAAAGCAGCTACTCTGTGATTTGCCAGCACCTCCCCGGGTCTGCAGGTACCACAGAGCCCACCCCCACCCCCACCCCCACCCCCAACACACACACACACACCCATTGCACAAGAGGAGACTGACTTGTCCCATAGCACATACACACCAAGCAGGGGAAGGGAGAATGTGCCTGTGAGAACAGCAGAGGTGTGGGCAGACAACATGCAGAACTGCTTCAGGAAGAAGCATACGGTCCCTCATTCCCATGTGTTTGCAGGCGGCAGGGGCTGAGCTGGGAGGTGGGTGTACAGCTGAGAACAAAACAGCCAGATCCCCCCCCATGCCATTCCAGAGGGGGAGATGGAGGAGACACTGGATAAACAAGAAGATAATTTCTAGAAAGTTCTAGGTAGGGGGCAAGAAGGGCTGGCCAAAGGAGAGCCTCTGTGAACTGCAACCTAGATAGAGTTGGCAGACCAGCATGTGCAAAGGTCCTGGGGCAGCAAAGTGGTGTGTTCAGGGGTGACTCGAGTCTGGTTATGAGGAGAGGATGAGATCAAGAGCCTGAGGGCAGAGCCAGGACACAGAGCCTTGCAGCCTCTGTAGTCGGTCCCTGTGTTCTAGAAGAGTAAGAGGAGAGGCAGGAGGACCTGCCGCAGGCCGTGGTGCCGAGCCAGCGTGGGCCGTGAGACCTGTGGGGGAAAGGAAACACAGGTGCGAGGCCCCAGGTGGCGCCAGTGCTGGCTCTGCAGGCTGGGGGAAGTCCCTCAGTATGGGACAAACAGAGAGCTCTCTCAGTGTACAAGGCCTCCCTGGGGATAGGGAGTCACACCATCCCCACTGCCCTGCCACAAGCACAAGTCAATCAAGATCCCGGGACAGGTGGCCTGGCTGCTGTGACGAGGTGTGTCCGTGAAGTGAGTTACACACTGTCCCTCTGACTGCCCAGCTCGCGCTCTGAAACCCACCAAGACTTTGTCCATGGTCTCGCGGCTCCCAGGGCCAGGACGGGATGAACAGAGCCCTGTGTCTTCACGCTGCTTCCTCCTGACCTCTGCCACGGTGTCTCCTGCCCTGCCACCTGTCACCTGGCTCTGTCTGCTTCTCACCCCACCTCACCCCAGAAGCCTTGACTGTCCCCCACCCCTCGCAGGCCAGCACCATCTATGTCCCCTCCCACTCTGGTCACCTGTTAGCTCTGGAGGTCACGAGAAAGCTCAGTGGCCATGCAGGTTTCCAACTCGGTCACCCCAACAGTGGCACCACCCTGGGGTTCAACTGACCCCAGCTGGGCCTGCTAGCCGATGACAGTGTCAGCAGTAAGGTGGTGACACAGAGAAGGCCCCTCTGTCACTCTGTCCCCAGGCACCTCTGGGAAGGTCTAAGATGAGGAACTAGGGTCTTCACCCGCTTCCGTCAGTCAGGGCCCCTCACTCACAGCCCAAGCCGTCGCCCGAAGTGGCCACCACTGCCCACTGGACACCCCGCCGTCCCTGGCTCCTTCGCTTCTAGAGTAGCCTCTGTCTCTCTCCTCCATACTGACACAGAAACAGCTAGAAATGGAACAGATAGGGAAACTGAGGCTGAGCGGGAGAGTACACCCTACCATGTCCCCAGAGAGCATCAAGTCTTCCCTCTGTCATTCCTGATGACAGTGTTCACCGAGGGGCATGGTTAGCCTTCAGGGCACACGGCACAGTCATAATCTCAGGCAGATTGCTCCATGCCCGGGGCCTCAGTTTCCCCATCTGAGAAAAGGGGTTATGTTGAATGATGCCTCGTAAAGTAGGGTTTGTGGGGAGGTTTGATGAAACTGCTGTGTGGTTAAGGCTCGCTCGGGGCCGCCGAGCCTTCAGGGCCAGGCTGTGACAGTAAAGACCCCCTAGTCTCTTGCTCAAGGCTGACAGAGGAGTAAACGGAAGGGGCGGGGGCCGTGGCCAGGCCTGTGACTGGTAACTCCGGGCATCGACTGCACCCAGCCCCTGGGGCCACTGCCTGTTCCACGAAGGGAATACCACATCTTGCACAACACAGGAAGTGGGGCCTGGACCCCATGTCCACCCGGCTGCAGACAGGACAGTCAAGGGAGGCCCCCGCCAGGCTTCCTGTGTGCTGAGAACATTGGACAGAAAGCAGAAGTGAGGCACAGAGTCACAGGGCAACCCGGCAGCACCATCCCCTCCCTGGCCTACTGTGCTGCCTGACTCAGGGGGTCCCAGGTTCAAATCCTAGCTCCACTACTTCTGAATCCTGCAGCGCAGTAGCCCCTTCAGTTGCTGGGAGGAAATACAGCCTGCCCCGAGTTTCCCCGTTTCCTGTGGGACATTGTGGTCACCGTCTTCATTTCAAAGTCCTAGATAATTGCCTGCTATACTTAAAAGATGTTCAGGTACTTCAGGAGAGGGTAGATTGAGGCCCTACTGGATAAACAGACATGGAAAGGAGACAGTCGAGACTCCATCCTCACTCCCAGGCCCACATCAGGCATAACTAATCAATAAGGATTCAATTTCCCAGGAGTTGTGACACAGCCTCAGAGACTTGCTGCAAGACACACTCCCACCGCTACCAACAGGAAGAGCACAGTGTCTCTGTAACCACGCATCTGCTGTCTCTGATGCTGACAAAAGGGATGGAGGAGACGCTGGACTTCGTACTGGCGGGCTGGCTGAGGTCCTTCCTGCCATCACATCTACCCGGGACCAGGCTTCTTGGAAGCAGCCCAAAGGCAGGCGTGGGTACAGGCTAGACCACAGGAGGACTGAGGCAGGGAGACAGTAGTTGCTTGGTCTGATGGGGGGGTCAGGGCTGATGCTAGACAGCTTACTGGCTTCTTCTTGGCAGTGCCGGGGAAAGTCCAATGACCCACAGCCTGTGACTGGTTTTGTGAAAGGAAGACAGAGCCTGGACTCTCGCCAGCCCTGGCCACGTGCCCTGTGCTCCTGGCTTTCTCCCGAGTCCGAGTCAACGTCATCGCCGGCCTGGACACTGTGGTCATCTTAGTCTGTCTGTCTGCTCTGCCTTGTCCCCTACACTCTGCCAGGAAGATATGGGTACAACCTCCTATAACTGCCTTCCCTGGTGCTCCCCAGATCTGAGGGTCCCTTATGTGCCCACCAGCTCTCTTCTCGTCCCCTTGCTGGTCCCTCTGCATGTAACACGCTGTTTCCTTCTCTTTTGCCTGGCCCCGCTACCCGCCAGGAAGTCCCTGCTTCCATGTCTGGATGGATCTGTGTCAGAAGTTATCACTGTGTTGTGAGCCCACCGCACAGAGCAGATAACTTGGCGCTCAGGTGGTCGTGTGGACCAACCATGCTTAGAACTGTGACTCTGTCTCCCAAGCCACTTGGGCTACTCTACCTCAGGGGTGGTGTCAGGTGCATTCTGGGAGAGGAAGGAGCCGGGAGAGTTGATACAGACACAGCACAAAGCTTCTGTTTGTTTTGGTTTTGTCTTTTTATTTTACAATTTCACTTATTTGTCAGAAGGCCTTGTTCATGCCATGAACCCAGAGGCATGTGGGGGAGGGGAGGGGTGACCCTACGGGGTGAGCCCAGAAGACATCTTGCAAGAGTTGGTTCTCTCCTTCCACCATGTGGGTCCCAGGGATCGAACTTGGATCCTGAGACTTGGAAGCAGGCACCTTTCATCCACTGAGCCTTCTTGCAGAACTTTGGTTTCCTTGTTTACAATAAATCTCAGCCTGGGCTGGCCTCAAGCTCATGATCCTCCTGCCTCAGTCTTTCCAGGGTTGGGAGTGTAGGCCTGTGCCACTATACCTGGCCAAGCACAATTTATTTTATTTATTTTATTTTGAGAGAGAATCTCACATAGCCCAGGCTGTCTGAAATCCAGAGAGAATTGTGTCAGACCAATTCAGATTTGACCAGAGCCAGGCACGATTGTACATGCATACATGCATACATACATAGTATATACATACATACATACATACATACATACATACATACATACATACATGTTGGCTGCACCAACCTTGCCAGAAGGAGAAACTGAGGAGTCTGGGATCTTCCCAAGGCACCACCCATTTCCTTCCACTCAGAGAAAGGGGAAGGAGGCAGTGGTCAGCTGGGAAGAGTCTGGCTGGGAAGCAGCAGGGTGGAGATGGAGGGAGGCCCTGCTTCCGTTTAACCACAGCCCGGGGACAGTCCCAAAAGGGAAGCAAGAGTTGCCTGTCCTCATGTCCTGTACCCCAGGGAGGAGGCTGGGGTACCTGGTGAAAGGCTGGGGTCTTCGGAGACTGCAGCCACATGACTGTCCAGCTGTTCTTCCCGTCTCCACCCAGAGAGAGCTCCTGTGTCTCCACCACAGGACCTTGGCCGTGCTGAGGAGGCCTGCTCCATCTTTCCGGTCTGCCTTGCCTCTGCCTATCTTCTTGTTCTCAGTTCAGCTCCTTCCTCACCCCCATCCTTCTCCCCATCACCGTGCACTGTTTCCGAGCTCACACCTCTGAAGGAGGAATCATCAGCTGGCCAGACTATGTGTTTCATGGATGCTGACTGAGTGTATGGACGGACGGACGGACGGATGGACGGACGGACAGACAGATGGGTGGGCAGATGGATGGATGAGGAGGAATAGGATACAGGTCACCCCTCCCCCACAGCCCACTCTGGCCTTCATCTCTGCCCTGCCACCTTGGTAGGTGCCCTGCTTCTGCAAGGCCACCTCTGTCACTCACCCCTGGTTCCCAGCATGCCTCCTTCCTCACCGCTCAGCCTATCCTTCCTGGGTGGAGACAGCTCAAGCTCCAGTCAGGGGCATCTGGAAGGTTCCAGGGCCTGTTGCTTTTTCACAGATTCAGAACTCCCTTCCCTCTACCTGGGATACTCCACCACCCTCAGACAGTGCCCTGGTCCCCTGATTCACACACTGTGTTCTGGACCAAAATGACACCCAGGCCCTGCAGGAGCTCTCCCAGGGTGGGCTGGCCCAGAAGCCGGTAGGACCCAACACTTAGATGCTTGGGTTCTATGGGAGCTGCGTTCCAGCCCAGGAACTCCAGGCCTGTGTGAAGAGTGAATGGAGCCTGCTAAAGAGACCTATTTGTTGTTTTAGCTTTTTTTATTATTGGTATTGTTTTTGTTTTGTTGGTGGTGGTGGGTTTTTTTGTTTGTTTGTTTGGTTGGTTGGTTGGTTTGGGTTTTTTGTTTGTTTGTTTGTTTTGTTTTGTTTTGTTTGAGGATCAGGATAGCCCTGGCTGTCCTGGAACTCACTCTGTAGACCAGGCTGGCCTTGAACTCAGAGATCCTCCTGCCTCTGCCTCCCAAGTGCTGGGATTAAAGGCCTGCGCCACCACTGCTTGGATTGCTTTTGTTTTTGAGACAGTGGCTCACTATGTAGCACAGGCTAGCCTCAAATTCATGGCAATCCTCCTGCCTCATCCCCCCGCCCCCCAGGGCTAGAATTATGTGCGTGTACCACCATGCTTGACTTTGCGAGCCCTTTGAATCCCTGATAGATGATTTCTGCTTCTGGCTCAGTGTCCCTGCTGGGTGGAGGCATGTTGCCTGTGGTCCAGGTGACAGTGGCAGGAAAGGTGTCCTCGGACATCAGCACAGGGACCACTTTGTTCCCACACAGTTCCACAATCGGAGGTCCTGGGGGGACACAACCACATAGAGGATGGCGGGGACAGTAGGAAGCATCAGGATAAGAACAGAGAGTGACAGGCTTGTTTTAGGGAGACCTCGGAGCACACACCTGTGAGGATCGTGGAAGGATCCAGAACACATTTTCTGAGCAGAGCCACAACAGAAGCAGAGGTGTCAAGGAAATGAGTCTGAGGGTGAAGAAGGAGGCAGGGCTCAGGGCCAGTCCTGGGCCAGCTTCCCAAAGTTAAGGTGGGGCCATGGCAGTATCGGAGCAGGGCAGAGGGTGAACCAACCAGGTTCTACAAAACCCCGTGGGGCTGAGAGGGTGAGCCGGATATGGTGAGGGAGGAGGCGAGGAGGCCGGCTGAGGGCCTAGGATGGATGAACCTTGAAGGCCAACCAGGTGAGGCAGCGATGGGGGAACCATGGGGATTTCCAGAACCCCAGGAAGGCAGAGCCAGAGGGATTTGTGGGCACTGTGGGTGTGGGGTTGGGGAGAGGGTGGCTGAGTGGCTTTGGGGTGAGGACATGGAATTTGTGGGCTGAGTGCTGTCTTCTGAGCCAAGGAAAACAAAACAACTGTCCCTGCTTGGGTTGAGGGGCTGCCTCAGACCCAGTAGGCAAGTGGACATACCCTACAAGGTCCCAGAAGACCACACGGGCCTGAGCACATTGGGCCAGTCTCGGCAGGGGAGAGCCTGTTCAAGATGCTTGAGGGCAGTGGGGTAGAGAGAGGAGACCCCAGCATCCTGGAGGAGGTTGCCTGGCAACCCACTGAGGAGAAACCAGGGAAGTGGGCAAGGCCAGGTCACCAGGACACGGCTGGAGGAAGGGGTGTGTTGCTGAGATGCCTATGAAATACCATCTTGATCAATAAAAGATGAGGCCCTGCCTTGTCAAGGTGTCATGTCGTGGAAGATGCATGTAGCGCCTCAGCTGCCACCGGGACCTAGAAGGAAAGGAAACGTGACAAGGTTTCAACCCGAGGCTCCAGGAGCCATGACGCGCCAGGTGTCTCTCTGTAAGATTTAACTGACCTTGTTCTCCCTGTCATGAAGATGGGACAAGGGGACAAAGGGGAGAGGCCTGCGATGGGGGAAATGGAGAGAGAGGGCTAGGGAGCATCAAGGGAGGACCAGAGCCTCCCGGCGCAGGGCTTGGTCAGCGGCCAACTTGAAAAGCCCACACTGCTATCCACTCTTGTTCCCGAGCACCCATACAGTTGACAGGCAAACCCCCAGGCCTCAGCTGCTCAGGGCAGGCCTGTCTGCTCCCCAGTTCCCACGCCCAGCTCCACGCTCAATGAAGTACAGGCTTTTCAGGCCAGGAGACCCCCTCAGATCCAACTTGCCCATCCAGGTGAGCACCGACCGTCTCCACAAGACCTCTGTGCTCCCCTGAGTCCTCTCCTCTGTGGACAGCTCACCATCTGAAGACCCCCTTTCCCAAAGTGTCTTGTTCCCATGAGGCAAGCGTCTTGTTCCCATAAGGCCTCTACACTCCTACCGTCCATCCAGTCCCACTTCCTGACTCTTCATCGAGGGGGGGTGAGGCTGAGCTGGACTTGGTGTTGGGGCCCCAGTACTCATGACACACAGAAACCCAAGGCCTAGCAAGGCTGGCTTTGTCCCTACCTGGGACAAAGCTTGACAGTTGGGAATACAGCAGTGTGGGGTCCCAACTGCAGTGTGGAGGCCAAAGCCTCCCAGCCCGCCTGTGGCCCCAGCTCACAGGGGCCACACCCAGGCCGCCACCACCCTCTCAGACGCTCATTGTTCCTGCCTGGCCCAGCTCCAGGCTCTGGCCCCACCCCAGGCTCCCACTTCCCTCATGGGATCCCCCAGAACCCTAACCCAGGGCCTCCCGGGGGCCTAGTGAGGCACTGGCGGAGGCCGCCCCACTGAGGCCCATAGACAGCTTCCCCTCTCCGGGCCTCTGTTTCCCCACTGGCAACGTGGGGTGGCAGAACCTGAAGGGAAGGAAGCACAGAGGCTTCTCCATGTTGGCTGGGTGGCTGAGCGCCAGGCAGGGTGGGAACTCAGGCTCAAGCTGTGTTCTGCCCACGTCCTCTGCCCTTCCTGGACTTGGAGGGCCAAGCCAGGAGCAGCCATTGCAGAGAGTGCTAGAGGCCATGGCAGGTCTCCCTTGAGCAGGCCCTGGGAGTCTCTGGGCCTCAGCAGAGGGAAGGTGGCAGCTTTGCTCCCCCTCTGAGGGAAGGGAAGGGAGGAGTGGGGCCAAGTTTCCTTTTCTTTCCTTTTCTATTTTTTTTTTCTTTTTAGTACAAAGGGCTTGAATGAAAACCAGCTGTAGACAGAGATACTATTGTGAAGGGCCGGAGACTCCTGAGCAGGCAGAAGAGCATCCTGGGTGTCAGGCTGGTAAACAGAGGCAGGGGCCAGCGGCACAAGCTGGAGGCGACTGGGGGTCTTCCATGCTTCCTGCAGGGGCCTAACCTGGGCGCCTGCAGCCAACCCTGAGTGTTCCCTGTGTCCGGGTCTGGGCAGGCCATTGTGCCTCACCTCTGAGAGTCTCCATTCCCATCTTGAAAATGTGCACAGGGCATTCCCGGGGCAGAGGGATTCATTGTTAAGGCCTCTAGGACGCTTGCTACTGTGTGGCTTAGAGTAAGTTGCTTGGCCTCTCTGTGCCTCTATCTCCCCTGTGTCAGATGGGAGGCACCCTCGCCCTCCAGGGTTATGAAGGAAGCTGGTGGCAACTCCTCTCCTGCCCATCCCCCAGGCTTCCTGACCTCATCCCTACTGTTCCCTGCACACACATTCAGCCCAGCAGTTGCAGAACATACTTTAGCCATCACCTACTATGTGCAGGTCTGGATGCAGCTGAGACTCTGGGTAGAGAAGGAGTGTGCTAAGGACCTGTATGCAGAAAAGATGCACAGGAAGTGCTGGACACTGGCGCCTGCAGGCTCTGTGGCTGCCAGCCTCCTACCACCTTAAAGGGGGAGGGAGGGTTAGAAAGGCTTCCTTCTCCCATGTCTGCAATCAGAGGCACACACACAGTGTGACCACACAGCAAGGCCAGCAGAGCTGAAATTGACACTCCGAAGTGAAGTGTAACCGCCTGCAGTGCTCCAAAGCTCAGACCTTTGTTCCCACAGGGACCTTCTGCCTCTGCCCACCTCTTGATGTCCTGCCCGGACAACTCTTGCCGAGCCCTTCCCAACATCCACCATGACCCAAGGCCTCAAGGCTCCCTGAGGAGAGGAGGGCGACCTTGGCCTGACTCGCTGATGCAAAGGAAAAGGGGGATACACATCCCAGGCCTCACGCAACCCTCACAACTCAGAGTGGCCCAAAGTGAAGTGAGGGAGAAGCCCTGGGTGCTCCTAGGCACTGCCTGCCCTGCACCCCAGTCAAGGAAACAGACGGAGCCCTTGTGAAGTGTCTCTGGGCCTCAGTTTACTATTTGTGAGATACGACTGCAGGCTGAAGCCCCCAGAGGCTGTATGCAGGCAGGGTCCCCAATGGCTGTACCTTTGCTTCTGTTCTTGTGGCTGACGGCTGGTACTTGCTCCTGTCCTTGTGCCCCCTGCCCTTTGCATTGTCACAGGGTCACACTGCAAAGCCCCCTCCTGATTGAAATCACCAGGCCATGCCTCAGTCTAGCCTGATCGCTCAATTATAATCCTTAGGGAAAGGAAACCGCCCCCAGGAGCCACCAGGGTAACCCGACGCCCCTCAGTGCCAGGGCCTAAGGCCCTCCAGGCCTGCCCAACGCTCTAGCTGTCCAACCTGACTGGGCCTGGCACAGGCTCAATGCTCACATTGTCTGGGTGGCCCCCTCCCCCGGATTCATCCTTCCTCCAGCTGGGGATCCAGCCCAACCAGGGAGGCAGTTGAAGGGAAATCAGAAACCCTGCAGGGCAGCTGTGTGAGGTGGCCAGGTTGCCTCCCCTGGACCTCGCTGTTGCCGCACTAAGCTTCACCCTGAGAGAGCCTCATACAGTGTGCATTTTCCAGGAAGAGAGAGGCCTGGAGTGTGAAATCCCAGCTCAGGTTCACACAGTGGTGTGGAGGCTTGGGGCAGCATGTGCAGGAGCCCTCCCCAGGCAAGATCAAGCGACCCCAGCCGCTCCTGGGGACAGAGATGGCACAAACTTGAGGCAGAGGGTCTTGGTCAAGGCTCATGTGCTACAAATTCAAAGTCAGCCATGCACTTGCCTCACACAAAATACCTGGTCTCCTCTGAAGAAGGCTTTCCCCAGCCATGGCTGCTTAGACTCCTTCCTGTCAAGAACAAGAAGTGCTTTTCAGATAGTGACAGGTGAGCCAGATAGACTCGAAAACCCAAGCTTGAAGGTGGCACATGCTGTGAGGAGGATCTAAGACAGCCAGGTCACCCCTGCTGAAGGGACAGAGCTGGAGAGGAGCAGGAGGCGAGCAAGGGAGACCGGGTCTGGATGGAGTGTGCGCTGAGCGAGGACCCAAGGTCAGCCTCAGCACTCCAGAAAGCCAGGCAGGGTGGTGCCTAAAACCCATTCCCTGGGACATCAGGGGCAGGCCAGTCCCCAGGGGTCGCCAGCCGGCCAGCCTAGCCTAGAGCAAACTTCTGGTAAGCTAGAGACCTGGTCTCACAAAACAAGGTAGATGGCACCTGAGGAACAGCTCCTAAGGCTGCTCTCTCTCTCTTTCTCTCTCTCTCTCTCTCTCTCTCTCTCTCTCTCTCTTTCTCTCTCTCTCTCTCTCCCCTCTCTTGTTCTCCTCTGTCTCTCTCTCCTGTCTCTGTCTCTCTACCTCTATCTCTCTCCCTTCTCTCTGTCTCTCTCTTCTCTCTCTTTCTCTGTCTCTCTCTGTCTCTTTCCTCTGCCTTTCTCTGTCTGTCTCTGTCTCTGTCTCTCTGTGTCTCTCTCTGTCTCTGTCTCTCTCTCTGTCTCTTTCCTCTGCCTTTCTCTGTCTCTCGCTGCCTCTCTGTCTCTCTGTCTCTCTCTGTCTCTCTCTGCCTCTCTGTCTCTGTCTCTGTCTCTGTCTCTCTGTCTGTCTGTCTCTCTCTCTTTCTCTCTCTCTCTCTCACACACACACACACACACACACACCACACACACACGCATGCTTTAACATTTTAAATGCCATAGTACAGGCAACAGGGCTGTTGTCTCCTCAGCCATGGTGTGACTAGGTGAGAGGTGGCCTCCAGTGGGCTCCTATCCTTTCCCCCAGACTTTGATCTTCCTCTTGCTCTGTGGAGAAGCTGCCAGCTGCCTGCCTCCTGCAGTGCTGGGCGAAGGAAGTGCCAGCTGGAGAGGAACATGAACTTCAAGTCTCAGCTCCTGCCCATGGCCTCTCTGTGACTCTTTCTGGGCCACCCATGTGACACTCATCAGTTCGACACCCTCCCCATGTCTGCTCTGACCCACTCTGTTCCACGGCCACCCCATGCCAGCCCGGGTCCCACTCTGGCCTCCATGCCCCCTGTTCCTCCGTGCCCCCTGTTCACAGCTCTGGAAAGTGCACTGACTGATTCCTGGAGCCACTCAGTCAAGTGCCACCTCTCTCCGGCTGGCTGCTGTCCATCAGAAAGAAATACACAGTAAGTGGCAGTTTTGACAAGCCAGGTCACGGAGACCTGGGGACTCACCACACCCTCCAATGTCCTGTTCTGTGATTGGGACTGTCCCCGGGATAGAGCAAACTCAGCCAGGAGTGGGCACCCTAAGGCTCTACATAGAGTTCTTCACTTCCCCCGCCCCCTGCTCTTTACTCTGCTAGGACACACACACACACTCACATACATGCACACACATGTACACACACAGACTGACACACATGCACTCACATACATGCACACATGCACATTCACACACTCACATACATGCATATTCACACACACTCACATGTATGCACACACATACACACATGCACACACACATACATGCACACACATGCACACACATACTCACAAATGCACACTCACATGCACACATACACATGCACACACACACACACACACATATGCGCACACATAAACTGTCCCCTGTCTCGACATCTCCCTGTACAACCTGAAGCTCTGCACCAGGAAAGAAACATGGCTTCCTTGGGACCTGACCCTAGAGTCAATTGGGGAAGAGGAGTGGAGGCCCCTTGTGCTAAATACCCTCTTCCCTTCAAGCCTCAGTTTCCCCACCTGACCCTACCATGCAGGGAACATTTGGGGGCTTATTTTTGTGTCTCCACACAGGCTGCACCTGTCTGTCACTCAAGCCTACGTGTGGTCCTTGCGTGCTGACTCGGCCTTTCTCATGACACCTTTCGCTCCCTCAAGCCTCCCCCCTGGTGCCAACAGCTATGAGGGGACTCTCCCATCAGCCATTGGAATAAAAACCCTGACCACAACATCCGTGGAGACAAAACACTGCTTTCACGAGTCAGAATCTTGGTCTAAGGCCCTCAGTGTGTCTTGCATTCAAGATCTCACTCAAAAATATCCATGCAGGGGGGGTGGAGAGATGGTTCGGTGGTTAAGGGCGCTGGCTGCTCTTCCAAAGGACCCAGGTTCAATTCTCGGCAACCCACAATGACTCACAACTGTAACTCCAAGATCTGACACCCTCACACAGATACACATGCAGGCAAAACACCAATGCACATAACATCACACACACACACATACATTGTATTCATGGCAGCCATAGCCACAGCAGCCTAAAAAAAGAACTACGGGGCTCACCATGGTGAATACAGGGGCAAGATGCGGTTGCCTATAAGAAAGAACATTACTTAGCTCCCGGCTACAGTGTGGAAGAGTCACAAGGACGCCCTGCATTCTGAAGGGCAAAGAAGGCCACATGTTGTTCGGCACCATCTATGACCAATATGTGGCACGAAAACTCCATAGAGATTGACTGACTGGGGCTTCCCGACTGGAGCAAGAGCCCAGAGTCGGGGAGGGGTGGACGTGAAATGTTTGTAACTGGAGATCTGGGCATGCTCAGCTGGTGACAGGACAAAATGGTTACTTGAAATGATTATTTGTGTGTTACTTAAGAGATCCTTAAAAATAGTTACATCTTACTTTTTCCAGATAGGGTCTCTGGTAACTTAGACTGGCTTTGAACTTGCTACACTGCGACACTGCAGCTCTTACCCTTCAACCCTTAATCCTTACCCCCTCCACCGCCCATGTGCTGATTACAGGCTTCTCCTGCCATGCCTGGCTTAAAACCGTTACTTTTGTAATAAGTGGCTTTTATCTCAATTGAAAACAAATCTCTAATCTTTTAAAGCCAGGAGATGGGGGCAGAAAAAAAAAATGCTGGATGTATCCTGGTTTGTTTGTTTGTTTTAATTAAAAACAAATTATAGAGGAAAGACAGCTTACAAACAGATTTTAAAACAAACATTGTGGTGACCATCAATGGCCCTTCTTCAAGGCTGCATAATATTCCCCATGCGAATGCTGAGCAGAATTCTAACCCTTCCTCCCAGCTGACATATGGACAGATGGACGGATGGATGGGGACTTTCACTCGGGCCCCCACGCCATGGCCCAGTCCTATCTTTTCCTTTCTTTGTCCCCTGAGAAAATGGAAGCTTACAGAGTTCTGAATGCTAGAACTCGAACCCAAGTCCGGCCTCACTGCCTGCTAAGGCCACAGCACACAATGGCAGAGGCCTGATTTCCTCACAAAGACAGCAGAGAACAGAGGCAAGTCAGACAGGACCATTCCCAGATGCCCAGGATGCTCACAGATGTCCTGACTCGGGGAGAGACACAGATGGGGGTGGGGTGGGGGTGGGGTGGGGTGGGGACGGGGGTGGGGCAGTGGATGGAGGTTTAAACAAGGCTATCTGTTTGGGAAAGGTCTTGCTGGGAAAAGCAAAGACAAAAGGAAGGAGGGAGAATCTGGGAACAGAGTTCCAAGCAGAGGAACAGCACATGCATGCAGGACACCGGAGGCAGGAGCTGCAGGGGCTGCAGGGGCTGCAGGGGATGGGGATGGGGTGGGGTACGGTTGTGGGGTGCAGGATGTTATAACGGGGAGCTGGAAGTGTCTGCGGGTAAGGTGAGACAGGAGACAGGACAAGCCTCCAAGAGCTATGCCCTGGCTTAGGTGGCTTATTCTGGAAGCCATGTAGCACCTTGGGACAGTTTGGAGGGAGCTAGGGCGGGGCACACCAGGGCTCCCTGTGCGGGGGAGGGGCAGGAGGGGGCAGTGCTGGAGGAGGGGGCAGGAGGGGGTCAGTGCTGAAGGAGGGAGCAGGAGGGGGCAGTGCTGGGGAGGGGGCAGAAGGGGGCAGTGCTGGGGAGGGGGCAGAAGGGGGCAGTGCTGGGGAGGGGGCAGAAGGGGGCAGTGCTGGGGAGGGGGCAGAAGGGGGCAGTGCTGGGGGAGGGGGCAGGAGGGGGCAGTGCTGGGGGAGGTGCCAGGAGGGGGCAGTGCTGGGGAGGGGGCAGGAGGGGGCAGTGCTGGGGAGGGGGCAGGAGGGGGCAGTGCTGGGGGAGGGGGCAGGAGGGGGCAGTACTGGGGAGGGGGCAGGAGGGGGCAGTGCTGGGGGAGGGGGCAGGAGGGGGCAGTGCTGGGGAGGGGCAGGAGGGGGCAGTGCTGGGGAGGGGGCAGGAGGGGGCAGTGCTGGGGGGAAGGGGGCAGGAGGGGGCAGTGCTGGGGGAGGGGCAGGAGGGGGCAGTGCTGGGGGAGGGGGCAGGAGGGGGCAGTACTGGGGAGGGGGCAGGAGGGGGCAGTGCTGGAGGAGGGGGCAGGAGGGGGTCAGTGCTGAAGGAGGGAGCAGGAGGGGGCAGTGCTGGGGAGGGGGCAGAAGGGGGCAGTGCTGGGGAGGGGGCAGAAGGGGGCAGTGCTGGGGAGGGGGCAGAAGGGGGCAGTGCTGGGGAGGGGGCAGAAGGGGGCAGTGCTGGGGGAGGGGGCAGGAGGGGGCAGTGCTGGGGGAGGTGCCAGGAGGGGGCAGTGCTGGGGAGGGGGCAGGAGGGGGCAGTGCTGGGGAGGGGGCAGGAGGGGGCAGTGCTGGGGGAGGGGGCAGGAGGGGGCAGTGCTGGGGAGGGGCAGGAGGGGGCAGTGCTGGGGAGGGGGCAGGAGGGGGCAGTGCTGGGGAGGGGCAGGAGGGGGCAGTGCTGGGGAGGGGGCAGGAGGGGGCAGTGCTGGGGGGAAGGGGGCAGGAGGGGGGAGTGCTGGGGGAGGGGCAGAAGGGGGCAGTGCTGGGGGAGGGGGCAGGAGGGGGCAGTACTGGGGAGGGGGCAGGAGGGGGCAGTGCTGGGGGAGGGGGCAGGAGGGGGCAGTGCTGGGGAGGGGCAGGAGGGGGCAGTGCTGGGGAGGGGGCAGGAGGGGGCAGTGCTGGGGGGAAGGGGGCAGGAGGGGGGAGTGCTGGGGGAGGGGCAGGAGGGGGCAGTGCTGGGGGAGGGGGCAGGAGGGGGCAGTGCTAGGGGAGGTGCAGGAGGGGGAAATGCTAGGGGAGGTGCAGGAGGAGGCAGTGCTGGGGGAGGGACAGGAGGGGGGCAGTGCTGGGGGAGGGGCAGGAGGGGGGAGTGCTGGGGGAGGGGCAGGAGGGGGCAGTGCTGGGGGAGGGGGCAGGAGGGGGCAGTGCTAGGGGAGGTGCAGGAGGGGGAAATGCTAGGGGAGGTGCAGGAGGAGGCAGTGCTGGGGGAGGGACAGGAGGAGGCAGTGCTGGGGGAGGGGGCAGTGCTGGATGCAGGTGGCCGTTCAGGACTGCTGAGGTGGTAAATGGGAAGAGGATGGCCCACCTGCCCACCACCCTGAACTTGAGATGAGCTGGGCCTCCCGTCTTGAGGAAGGCAGTCAGAGAAAGTGCCCCGAGAGGAAATGGACTCTGCTGACTCATGGGGCCAGGCCGGCCACTTCCCCCAGTCAGAAGCCTTGCTGGGATTAGGGAGTGAGAGAGAGCAGTAACGACCATGCAAAAGACAGAAGGAGGCAGGCTCAAGGTGGGGGTGGGGTGGGCCACTGAAGTGGAGATCAGGGAGGGCCTCCTGGAAGAGGTGGCATTTGGGCCTGGATGGGAAGGATTCATGTGGAAGTTTAACTTGGCTACAGGTACAGGGAAGAGTATCCCTGCCTGCTGAGGAACAGAATGTGCTAAGAGCCTGTGATCAGAGGCAACCAAATGAACTCATGATTACTGGAGAGGCTGTGTGCAGCTTCCAGTGATGTCCGTCTTGGCCATGCCAGGAAACACTCCCGTCAGGCTCCACACAGGGTTTGCTGCAGCTACGGAGGCGTCTGCAGGCCCTGCTGCGGCCCACAAGCTTCTATGAGCTCTGCTACTCCGGTGAAATTATAAACTTATTTGGAATAGAAATCACAGGAGCCCAAAAGCTGACATGCTCTTGAGAGACAGCGAAGTCAGAACCAGAAAGCTGTGAAGGTTCCAGAGAGCCTCGAGCTGGGCTTAGCCCCTGCTCCTTGGGGACGGCAGGGCCAACCATGTGTAGGTTTCGGCCCGTGGTCCATCCACGAAGACTGACGGGGGGGGGGGGGGGGGGGAATGGGCGCTCGGGCGTGGGAGCCTGAGAGGAAGGAGAAGGGGGAGATGAGGAAGAAGAAATGGAGAGAGAAGAGAGTGAAAGACAAGATCCAAAACACCTTGAGAGGACGAGAGAGACAGAGAGACAGAGACAGAGACAGAGAGAACCACAGAGTTCCATGTGTCTACAACGCTGGGACTCAACACCTCACAGAGGTCCCATGCTCTCATTGCCAAGCTCACATTGAACACCTACTGTGTGCTGGGGGTGGTAGGGAGGGCGTGCTCCTGAGGCAGACAGAGCTTTGGAGGAGAGAGTAATGGCCCAGGCCCTGGTTCGCATGCATGTGTGCTCTCTCTCTGTCTCTCTCTCTCTCTCTCTCTCGTGGTGTGTGTGTGTGTGTGTGTGTGTGTGTGTGTGTGTGTGTGTGTGTAGGGTGTAGCAGGGGTTCCAGGTTCCAGCCCAGGAAAGAGAGGAAGGAAGCTGGGATAGGGCAAGGTCACACCCGGAGCTGGGAGTCTGTGGACCATCCATCCCCAAAAAGGCTGGATGCAGGGTGAGCGACTGCCGCTCTCCTGGTACTGAGTAGGTCTCTGGGGCATGGAGACCCAGGGCAGGGAAGGGCCGGTGTAGCTTCTGGAGGAATCTGTGACTATGGGGGAAGGCTGGAGCCCAGGTGGAGCGGGGACCCCTCAGAGAGCTGATGTTTGGGGCAAGGATGCAGCATAGAGGCTCTCAGGGGACAGCAAGGCCCTGCTCCTAAGGTCTTGTTGAGCTCTCCACACACAACCTCTCACTCTGAAGAAGTGTGCCCACAGCCTTCCCTCAGCAGCCCCAAGATGCTTCAGCCCCACACCACTGAAGGGTTGAAATCAAAAGGAGACAAGTGGGGTGGGGGGAGGGAAGAATGTCTCCCACCCCACAGTCACCTTCCAGAAACTCCCAGAATGCCGGGCAGAGGGAGGCACCTCGTGAGAAAAGGGCCCATTACCTCTTTAGGAAACATGAGACCCGGTGATTCACCCCTGCAGGAGCGAGCCCCGAGACAGCTGAACAGCAAACAGGCCTCTAGTGCCAGAACCCTGGGACTTCCAGACACTTCTGTGTTTAGGAATTGTCATTTGCGTTTGGGTTGGAGAATCAAGGATGGGGGCAGGGCGCTGTTTCTACCATTACGGAAACACACAGAACTCACTCCCTCAGGTCACTGTCCTCAAATCCTCCAACCTTCCCCACCTCGGCTCCTTTGCCTCCGCTCTTCCTCCTACAAGATCTGTCCCTACCCCTGAGGGCCAGCCCGGCCCCGTACACACAGACACACCCACCCCAGCCCTGTTCCCATCCCCCCATGCAGAACCAGTGAGTGAATCAATCTGCCGCACTCTAAGGATGTGCAGCGTGTGTGTGTGTGTGTGTGTGTGTGTGTGTGTGTGTGTGTGTGACAGGTGGAGCAGGGAAGGGCAGGGCCTGCTGGGAAGTAACAAGGGACAAAGTGAAGGGGCTCAAAGAAACTGCGTGGCACATGCCTTTCAACAGTCATGATGCTGAGGCAGGAGGATTGCCACAAGTTCTCAAGGCCAGCCGAAGGTACATGATGAGACCCAGTCTCAAAACAACAGGCCGGGCTGTGGTGGTGCACGCCTGTAATCCCAGCACTCTGAGAGAAGGAAGGCAGGTGGATTTCTGAGTTCGAGGCCAGCCTGGTCTACAGAGTGAGTTCCAGGACAGCCAGGGCTACACAGAGAAACCCTGTCCTGAAAAAACCAAATCCAAAAAATTACCAACAACGGGGTTGGCAATGTGACTCACCGGGAGTGACAGACACTAGCTGTCAAGACAGACCACCTGGGTCTGCCCCGCGCAGTGGAAGGAGAGACTGGACTCCTGCAAGCTGCCCTCTGTCCTCTGAAGCCACCTTCTGTCTCTACATGCTACCTAAGAAATAAATACGAGCTGGGTGCACACCTGTGACTCCAGTGCTTGGGAGGCTATACATGTTTGGCCACATAGCAACCTCAAGGACAGCCCAAGCTACCTAAAACCCTGTCTCAAAGAAAAACAAAAACAAGAACATGCGATGTCCCTGGCTGGCTTCCCAGGGCCTACCTTGACCAGCCCACTGTGCACTGCTCCCATCCCCACCCCCACCCACACACCCCACACCCACCCCTGTCTCCCAGCTGCCCTCCAGTTTCAAAACCCTTGCTTGACTCGGTCTGCAGACATGGACCTAGGCTGCTAGGCCCTCGAGCTTTGAGAGGAAAAGCAGGTGTCCAAGCCTTTGCATGGAACCTCTTGCTAGTCAGAGCTGGCAATTAGGCAAAAATTCCAGAAAACGCTCCAAGCCTAAAGATAAAGCCCAGGTAAGGACATCTGGTTGGAGCCCTGCAGCGTGGGCCTGACACCTGCGAACAAGGGCCAACGGTGGTGAGGCAGGAGGGAAGGCTTCTTGGAGCAAGCCTGGTAAGTTTGGTGGCCCTCAAGCCATGCTGGGAGACACAGCAGGTCAGACCAGATTCTCCCAAGAACCCCTGGGGGTCAGAGCACCCTAGCTGTTTCCTGCCCCTCCACAAAGCATCTTCTGTCTCCTTAGGCCCCCTGTGATCGTGGTGTTGGGGTATCCCTCTAAGATCTGTGTCCCTGCCAGGGTCCACCTGCAGGAAGGAGGACACCGCCGTATGGGGCCAGCATGCGGCCTACTCGGCATATGGCTGACACACTGCCCAGGCCACAGGATGTTAGGACAACACGCCACAAGCCATGCAGGACTGGGAATCAGAACCCGAGTGCTCTGGCCTCTAGAGAGGATATGATGGTGACCAATCAGCCCACTGCTAGAGACAGGGTGTACAGGCAGGCATGAGGGCTCATGGTGACTCAGCACAGGATGGAGTCCCTGTCACGGCCCAAACCAGCCTCCAGGATGAGGGTTTCCGAGATGTTTGAATTCCCCCGCACCTTCCTTTCTCTGCCTGTGAAATGGGCTGAGGAGACGCCATGGTACCTAGAAAGTGAGTGGTTTAAAGCAGAGAAGCAACGGAGTTATTAAAATGGCTGACCGATGACATACTGACAGAGCGCAGTGGTGCGTGCCTATTGTTCCAGCACTCTGGTGGAAGGGGCAGCATTGAGGGTTCCAGGCTAGCCCACTACATAGTGAGACCTCATATCAAATAAATAAGTAAATTAATCAATTGCTGAGCAATTGTGGCAGCATACACCTACAATCCTAGCATTTAGGAGATGGAGGGAGGAGGATCAGAGTTCAAGGCCAGCCTTGGCTACATAGGGAATTTAAAAGTATCTTGGGCTATATGAGACCCTGACCCAAAAAAGCTAAAAGAAGCCAAGTGTGGTGGCTTTAATCCCAACACTCAGAAGGCAGGTGGATCTCTGAGTTTGAGGCTAGCCTGGTCTACAGAGTGAGTTCTAGAACAACCAGAGCTACACAGAGAAACCTTGTCTCAAGAAACCAAAACAGCCAAAAGCCAAAAGGAAGGAAAGAAAGGCAGAAAGGAGGGGGCTAGGGGGAAAAGGGAGCGCCACCATTTATGCCCCCATTGAGGCCTGAGGGACCCTGGATGCAGCTGCCCATGTGAGAACGGCCAACAGAAGCACAGGCAGTGGACAGGTAAGCGACCACACCCCACCCACATCTCTTCACTGTCCGCTGAAAACACTCAAGGAAATCCCACTGTCAAGTAACTGTGTATGCGCCCGCCGAGCTTTTGGCTGCTCCCCCCATTTTTGCTAAAAGGACCTGGGCTTCCAGCTGACTGGCCTCGGGGCTGCAGGAGAGCTGTTTCTGGGGACTCCAAGAAACTCGGAGCCCTGGGAAGGAAGGACAGCTTCAGAGGGGTCTGCTGAGAATCCCAGAAGCCAGAGCTAGGCAGAGCTCAGGAGGCCCTAAGAGACAGTGGCATGAGTCATAGAGACAGTCAGGTGGCACTGGGTGGGGCCGTGGGGCCAGAGCCAGGTTCTAGGTTCCACTCTCGGCAACACAAAGAGAGGGGAAAGTAGGGTTGGGTCGTGGCGAATAACTTCTGAGTCCACGTTAAAAATTGGCATAAATAAGAGATTGGATGGATGGATGGATGGATGGATGGATGGATGGATGGATGGATGGACGGACAGACAGATGGACGGACAGATAGACAGTAAGATAGACAGACAAACATAGATAAGCCCCTCAGGCAGAATTCCAAATAATTTACAGGTACAGCTGGGGCTCCGGGTCTGCTCATAGCTCCCGGAGACTGCGCTGGCGTTCTAGAGAACCAGGGACCACACAGCTGGGGTGAAGTCAGTGCTGACACTGATGGTTGATGGTTGATTGCCCCACTGACTACCCCTGACACAAACCCCTGAGAGACCTCAAAGGCTCCACAAAAGGGCTGGCCAGACCCTCCAAACCATCAGGGGCAGGGCTGGAGAGATGGTCCAGTGGTTAAAAGCACTGGCTGCTCTTCCAGAGGCCCCAGGTTAGATTCCCAGCACCCATGTGGTGGTTCGTGATCATCTGTAACTTCAGTCCCAGGGAATCTGATACCCTCTTATGCCTCAGGCAACCAGATATGTACATGGTACACCTATACACACAAAAATTAAATATATATGTGTATATATACACAAATACACATACACACACACACACATATATATATATCATCAAGATCATTGAAAAAAGTCTGAGAAACTATACCACACAAGAAGCCTGAAGGAATGAGGCTACTAAATGTAAGTAGGACTCTGGACCAGGAAAGGGATCATTACTTACAAACTAGGGCCAATCTGAGCCAGTAGTGGACATTGGCTCATGTCACACACTAAGGTAAGAAGCCAACCAAGAGGGAGGCTCGGCCCGAGGTGGTCCCTCGCTAAGAGAAGGCTGGTGGTGGGCACCGGAGTGTATGGGTGAGGGTCTCTCTGTGCAGTTTCTCTGTCTCTGGCCCCACCCAGGTGTCTCTGGGCCAGCAATACTGTTGCCCAAGGAGCAGAGACCTGAGGCCTGTCCCCACTGTCCCCACATGTTCCCCCACTGGCCATGACAACAGCAGACGCTGTGTGGGAGGAAGGGGCAAAGGGGAAGCATGCGGTGAGACGCCCGATTCTCAGAAAGTCTGGGTCAAGAGCCAGAGAGCCTGGGTTCGAGTCCCACTCTTCCTCTAGTCTAGTGATCACCTTTGGTCGCCCGCTTCCCCTCCTCAAAGTCACAGCTGAAGCAGCTGACTGTGACAGTGGTTGGCTAATGGTGCGCCCCTCCCCCAGCGGGTCCTGCTCCCCAGCAGTGCCCCTCCCTCCAGTTAAGTCTAACATTGTCACCTCCTACTTCCAGGGGACAGCTGTGAGCAACTCTCGAAATCCCCTATCCAAGGGACACTTTGTGCACGCTGCGGCCATCCCCAGCCTAACAATTGATGACCCTTGAAGTGAGATTCAGATGAAGACAACAGCCACCACCTCTCTCCAGCCCACCCCGATTTCCTGTCCTGGCGAAGCACCTTCCCGCTGCTCCTTGAACCTCGACTCTTTCCTGCCCCAGGACCTTTGTTTCTGCTTCTCGCTCTGCCTTCCCCAGTCTTCCATCGAGTCCTCATCCAACAGGCTGCCCAGCTTCTCCGCAGAGAGCGTCATAACCCTGTCCCCCTCCTGTGTCTCCCTGCAGCCTGTGCAGGGCCAAACCGGGCTGCTTCCTCCTGTCCTGGATTCTCTCCCACACTGCCGGGCGTATGGAAGCAGGGGTCTCCTCTGCGTTTTCTGTGACATCATCTCAGTCTGACCCATGGGCAGTCAGGGAAGGAGTCGATGTACGGCCTAGAGTCACAGCCTCTGCAGCGGACCCGGAGGGCACCGAGTGTTCTCTGTGCCGTCGCTGGCTATACGTCCATCCCTCAACACAGGCCTGCCGGGCCTCTCCTCTCCTTTGTCAAAACACCAAGGCTACGCTGAACTGATCCTAAATACCCAGGGACGAGACTCTGGTCGGCTCCTTCTACCCAAAGGAAGCCCTGAACAGGAGTCAAGCCCAGACCCCACGGTCCTGGTGCGCGTGGGAGGGCTGTGTTGGGAGCAGAGTCAGACTGGTCCAGAGCGGGGTTCTTCCTCCATGTGAGCGCCAGGCACTCCAGCGGGCTGACCCTCTCTTTAGTCCTCAGCGTGGCTGGGAAGCCCACAGAAGATCAGCCTTGGAGGCTACAACTGGCCTTATCTCCCCGCCCTGCCACTTGGTCCCATTTCCCAGGTCCAATCACTGAGGTCCAGGCAGTGCGATAGATAGACGTACACAAGACAGGTGGTACAAGTGGGTCAGACCCAAGAAGGCACACGGGTGGCATGCTCCAGGGTTTGTGAGTGTTGGTGGGCTCTTGTGAGCAGGATGCCCTGAAACTGGCACAACCAGACAATGCCCTCAAAGACTCACAGAGCCATGTGCCTGCTGCCTGTGAGCTAGCCCATTTCGGAGCATGCGGCGTTCATTCCTGGGCCCAGTCCCCACACCCTAGTATCGGGCTGACTCAGCTCGGAGTCAGGTTTCCCATCTTACAGTGGCCTAGGGGCCCAAGACACAGGTGTCTGCTGGGGACAGGAGCCCAGGCCCCTTACTCCTCCCAGTATCCCAAGCGGCCAGCAGGACACCACCAACCTAGCCAGGGGCGATCCTTAGGAGCAGGTGTGAGGTCCCTCCGGGGATAAAGCTAGCTCTGGAGGCCCTAGCCTTGCTCCTTAGCCCATTCCATGCCTTTTCTAAGCCGTCAGGGCCCCAGCTCCACAGTCCCCCAAGTGGGCAGGGCAGCTAAACCGGTCAGTCCTGAGCAAGGTAGCTCCCTGCACACCAGCAGGCTGTGTGTCCCCAGGCAGGCCTCTTAACTTCTCTGGGCCTGCATCTCTCTCCAGGGAGATAATTGTGCCTCCCACTCAAGGGATTGGCTGGTGAGAATACAGCCCGGTGCCTCACGTCTGGCAATGCTGACACGTCAAACGAATACCTTCCATACGAGGGGTGTGCTCTGGGAGGCGAGAAGGAAGAAAGAGATGATGGAAGCAGGATGGTGTCCCAGAGGGCTAGGGAGGACCCCAGTTCACCCTCCCACCTGGAGAGGGGAACCTGCCCAGCCAGGCCCTGACCATGAGTGGGAATCTGGCATGGAGACACAGGAGGAGTCACATGGGCAAAGGGCACAGCCCAGGCGAGTGACAGGCATGTCTAGTTTTCCTGAGTCCGCCCTCAGAGACCCCCTCCTCACTCACCTCTCACTCAGCGACTACCTTCTGCCACCCCACCCACTGACAGGCCTTGCTAGTTATTTGTCTCACTGCCAAGGCCCCGGGCAACCAGAACAATATCTGTCCTGTTTCCTTCTGTGTCCCCAGAACCCAGCGCGGCACCTGGCGCCCTGCAGAGGCTCCGTCTCCCTGTGCCTCAGTTTCCTTACTGTGAAAGGCACAGCATGACAGCTCCTAGCCCCTAAGATTGCTTGCAGGAGCCAGCAAGGCGCTCTCCGGAAGGCATGAGGAATGGTCTAAAAGCCACTCGCAATGGCGTGTAAACCAAAAACAACAAGCAAATGTGACTTTGCGACTCAGCGGAGCCGCAGCAGTCACAGTGAGGTGTAGCGGGCCTTGCACAAGATGCCTACACCACAGTGAGGTCCACGCTGGGTTTTGTTTTTTTGCCTGTTCCCAACAGCATTCCCTGACAAATTCTCCACCCACAGACAGTCATCAGAAAGCACACCTCACCCCTCTGTCCCAGCGAGAGCAGGCCGTCTGCCTGTCTCTCTCCTGAGGAGCTGGAGGAGGTCTTGAGACTTTAATTTTCCTGTCTTTTATTTTCTGATCCACCTGGGAGCAGTGCCAGCTGCTGTGATGACATTTTAAAACCTGACTCAATGGAGGTAGAATTCTAACGGAGCGTATGTGTACCTGTGTGTGTGTGTGTTTGTGCGCGTGTGCGTGAATATGTATCTATGTGTGCATGTGTGTGTCTATGTGTGCATGTGTGTATTCTTTGTTCATTTGAGTCCACACATGTATGTATATGTGTATGTGTGTATGCCTGTGTGCATGCCTGTGAACAACCTGAATATGCACAGAGACATATTTTTTCTTCCATCTTGTTATTCCCAGCTGCTTACCCCAGGCTAGCTGCTTACCCCAGGCTAGCTGCCCACCAGCTTCCAGGGTTCTCCTGTAAGGAGCACAGGGATTGTAGGCATTCTTGACACACACAGCTTTGACATGGGTTCTGGGGATTCAAATCCAGGTCCTCAGGCCTGCATGGCAAGTATTTTACCCACTGGGCCGTCCCCCCACACCCTGGAACAATAACCAGAGACTCGATGAGACTGGATGGATAGCTCTACAGACCTGAACGTCCTAGAACCCTTGAGCTGGGATCTGGAAACACCTGAGCGTTTGGTTCGGAAGGTCCTGCCTTTCGGGTTGTAGGTCTCACAATCTGGGGCTCCTGGCAGTCGGCCCCTGGCTCAGCAAACCTTCAAGGCCTAGCTCTGTGGCTCTGCAGGTCCAGACATGGACGTCTACAGACCCAGACCTCAGAGCTCTCCTTCCCAGAAGCTGCTGGCTGGGACTGAGGAAGGGGAAAACCCAGCCGATCCCACATTCCCACCAGCACCAAGCCGGGCAGGTGTCAAGCAACAGCACAGGCCTGGCACAGGCTCCGGAGTAACTCCAAAGCTGGCCGTTCCTGGGGTGCCTGGGCCCATCTCTGACCAGAGAGGGAGGGGAGGGCCTGCCTCCCCCGCCCCCACCCCCGCCCTGCCCATAGAGTAATCTCATGAGTCACTCCCACCTCATGACCAGCCTGCCTAAGCCGCATAGAGGCCTGTAATTACAGCCACCGCCTCCTCCCAGGTGGGGTCTTATCAGCCCATCACCAGGGCAGGTAGGGAGGAGGGTGCCCCGAGGTGCCTGGCCTCACTGTCATGGGATGGGGGCAGCCAGTTCCAGGTGGGCTCTTGGCCCCTCAGAACTCCACTTTCCATCCAAAACTGAATGCTGTCCTTTCTGGTCTCCCCTGAGCTGCTTTTCCATGAATGACCCTGGGGTCCAGCCAGGGTACCACAGGGACCCTCAGGCCTCGGCCAGCAATGCCTAGCTGGAGCTGTCAGTCCAACCTAGCAACAGCAGCAAAGAAGAGAATGCTGGAGAAAAATTAGGCACAGAAAGTTCTAGGAGGAAGGGACTCTGCTCTTCTTCCACAGATGAGGACGACAGATCTGAGGCTCAGGCAGCTGAGGCCTGAGCGACACAGGAGGCATGCAGACTCCTTGGAAGGAGCGGTCTTTGCCAGCTGGAGGCCTCAGGAGTCACTAACAATGAAAACATCAGGGTAGGAGGCCAGGAGGGGTGTCTAGTTACTTCCAGACCTGTGGGTTCAAACCTCAGCCTGACCCTCTGTGCCTCAATTTCCCCAACTGCAGACAGCAGTGCCAGACTCTTCTGGTTCCTATGCGGGTGTGACGGAGCCTGAGGACCCAGGTTCATTTGCCTCCTCCTGGAGTTGGCGGGTCTCTCCTTCCCGGGAGCAGGGCGGGTGGGAGGCTGGATGTGTCTCAGCTCGGCTAGGGAAGACTTGTACCCCATTACCCCCACTGCCCACACAGGCCTCGGGGAAGCTGCAGCTGCTCCCCCCCTGCTCCCCCACCCTCCTACCCCCCCTACCCCCGCTCATCTGCCTCGAGCCGGGTCCTTAGGAGGAACACCCCCAGCCCAGCCCCACGATGCCAAAGCCAGCCCAGCTCAAGGTCTGGGTGCAGTGTGATTGATAATACTGTCCTCTCTCAGAGCATTCCCTCCCCCAGACCTGCTCAACCAGTCTCCCTAAGGTGCTGGGAAGCCTGACACCTGAACCCTCTATTATCCTCACCCTCGAGAGGCGAGGAGGGAGCCTGGCTATGTCTGAGACGTTGGGGAGAACCATGATGGACCATGGGGTCCTTTCATCCCCCGGCTCCTGAGCCAGAAATCCAAGTTCCTGAGTTCAAAGGACTCTCTGTCCCTTTCCTGGTGTGTGTGTGTTTGTATGTGTGTGTGTGTGTGTGTGTGTGTGTGCGTGAAAGAGAGAGGGGGTACAGAGTGGTTATGAGTCTAACTCAAGGTCTGTTTTTGCATCCTGCCTCTGCCCCTCATTTGCTGTGTGACCTTGGACAAGTCACTCCACCTCTCTGAACTTCTCTTTTCCTGTCTGCCAGGTAGATGGGTGGATTCTGGAATCGCACTTGGCAGAACTTGAAAGTCCCAGCCAGGGCCCGATGGGGACACAGTGGGATCCTTTTTCTCTAGGGTCATGGCTGCTCATACCCATTTCCTCTAGGAGCCAGCCAGAGAGCTCTGCCACAGACCCCGCTTCTAGGCCTCAGGCCTAGACCAGACCTAAAACCCAGCAGCAGGCCCTGGCCAGGGTCCTGCCCCCAGGCTGAGAAGCTGTGCTGATCCATCTCCTACTAGAAAGCCCTTCCTCTGTTCTCCCTGGTACCTCAGGACACTCCTCTGTAGCCGCTCTCTATCTCACGTTTTAATTCTAACCAAAGTCAGAGCGTGATGACGTCTCCCAGCGGGCAGGGCCAGTACCAAGAATGTTCTCTGGTCACTGCTGGAGAGAAAGATGGCAAATCCCAGAGTGCTGGTCCAGGATAGCTCATTCCTCTGCTGAAGAGTGTGGCTCGCTGGTTGAAGTGGGAGGGGCAGCCAGGGCAGAGTGGGGCAGGTGGCTCTGGGGGCACTCATCTGCCCCCATTTGTGGGGTGTGCTTGTTGTCAAGGAGGGAGGTGATCAGACAAGGAGCAGGTCCTGGGTGTTGGCGTGGATGTACAGGGGCTCTGGGCTTCCCAGCCGCTGGGATCTAGGAATTTATATTTGTGAAATACGTAGCTCTGTCTCACAGGAACTTTTTAAAACAAACTGTGAAGCCAGGCGTGGTCATAATCTCTGAACTCTCTTGAGGTAGAGGCAGAAGGACCAAGACAGCCTGCTACATAGAGTTCTAGGCTAGCCTGGGCTACATGAGACCATTTCAAAATAAATAAGGAGTCAGCCAAGCCTAGCTTTGGGAGGCCGAAAGTTCCATGCTGTAGACTTCAGGTCCCATCGGATGCATGAGACGCCTCCCTAGTGACAGGACTCTCCCAGCTTTGCCCGACGACAGCTAATCTCTGCTGGGATATCTCAGAAGGATGGGTTTATCACAAGTAAGACAACACAGAGAGATGTCTCTAAGGGCCACAAGAGTAGAAAGATGCAGGGCTCTGTCTAACAAGCCCACTCAGGGCCCCGTGTGACCCTGGAGTATAGAGGAGGTGGACCCAGTGACAGGAAGTGTCTCTGTCACACAAGTTCCATGGTGACGAGGGCAGAGCCAGCTAGCTTCCCAGGGCACAGAGCTGTGACTCAGGGCCATGGGAAGGATCAAGCCCAGGTGGCAGCTGGCAGGCCACCAGCATGCCCACACCCTCCCCAAACTTGAACCCCAGCAGAGCCCTGACATAAGGATCCGGCTGTCCCCACATGGAGGCGGCTCGGGCTCTGGCCTGAGTTGACCTGAGTTCAAATCCTGACACTGCTGCTTAACTGCTGATGACCCAGAGAATTGGAGCCTCAACTTCCCTCTCGGTACCAACATACAGCCAGACTACACATCCCCTCACTACAAAGATACACAGTGTTCACCTGAGTGAAGCCACCCTTGGAACAGTGGTCAGACAGTTGGGGGTCCCAGGGGACAGTGCCTCAAGGGACAGCTGGCAGGGACTTTGTTCATTAGTGTGTCTCTGTGTCTGGGTCCTAAGCTAGCTTCAGGACAGCAAGGTCAGGGGCCCACAGTGCAGAGCCTCTCACAGGGTGGGTCTGTCCCGGGCTTGATACAGACGCCATCTTGCAACCCCTGGTTCTGGATTCGGAGCCTCATGTTTCTCTTTACATATGGTCTTGGAAGTTCTGCAGCTGTCCTGGCAGAGTCCATGCCCAACATGTGACAGTGGATGGATGCGTGGGTGGGTGGGTGGATGGATGGATGGGCAGATGGGAGGGCGGGTGGTGGGTGGTTCGATAAATGGATAGCTATCACCCTGTGGACCGATGGGTCCCAATGGTCATAAGTTCTTAAATTCCTTTTACAGTTGGAGAAACTAAGGCTTGTGGGTAAACAGACTCTCTCAAACTATTCAAGCAGGGCCTTATATTAGGTTTGTTGGGCCCCAAGCCCCTCCTCTCCTCAAGGCTCCTCCTGAACCAAGTGGGTAGCTTGTCTGTGCTGGGACTCCAGCACCCAGCCCAACAGCAAGTTTCACCCTCCTACCTCGATGCTCTCCTGGCCTGTTCCCTGCTGGGGGGAAACTGAGGCCAGGAGCAGGGGAGAGGCTGGCTCAGCTTGGCAGGGGCGCCTGCCCTGGAGGCGGCCTGGCCAGGTGCCCAGGCAGGGGCGGGGTTTTGTGAATTGCTCCTCAGTCCGCCGACCACAAGCGGGTTGGGTGGAAGGCGGCTGGCTGCTTCCCACCGCTTCCCCGCCAACGTGGGTTCAAACAATGGGCCTTTGTGCCCTGCGTAGGTGTGTTGTCAAGGTGCAAGCCCTGGCCCTGTGCCCCAGCCTCAGCTTCCTCGAGGGTGTGGAGGGGTGGCCAAGGAGGCCTAAAGGGCCAGGACAGCAGGCAGACAGGGAGCCAGCCTCCTTGAGCCTCCCACACAGAGGAAGCCCAAACCCAGAGGGGGCGCTATGAGCATCCACTCCACACAGCACATGCATTCTGGGGCGGGTTGGTAACCTGGGACACTAGGCTCCCTCAGCACTATAGCTGATGTCCCCAGCTCCCCCACAGCCACACCTGCCAAGAGGTCAACACTACAACATTCTCTCAGCCTGTAGCCCCCCTCGGGGACTTAAATCCAAAGCCCGCGTCTCTGGGGCTCCTCACCAGACCACATCTCCTTGCTGGGTGCTGCCTCTTGCAGGACCCTATCTCACCAGATCCTCAGAGCCACCTGAAGATCCTGTGCCCTGCAGGAGGCTACCTGGCAGGCAGCCTGCTTTCCTGAAGGAAGCCAAGGGTCCTAGGGGTAGGAGAACTTGGGGCTACAGCAGAGACTTCAAAGACATGTCATGACCCCAACTCTGACCTCAGGGTGGGCTGTGTCTAAAAAGATAGAGATGAGGTCCTGCCACCTTGGAAGTGTGGACAAACTACAGAAATAAATCATCTGTCTCCCCTTCCATTGAGCACAGTCTGCCTTAGACTGGCCTAAGAAAAAAACCTTTTGGAGATTACCAAGAGAAGTGTGCAAATGAATAATGTAGCAGTGCCAGTCAGAAGAATCAAAACCAGAGATAACATCCACACAGAGAAGGGTAAGTCAACACACTGTGGTCTAGTTGATCAGTGGAATACTATACACCAGAGAAAAGAGACACAACCAGTAAGTGGACTTCACAGGAAAATGTGAGGCAGATGCACCAGGTACAAAGAAACCCATCTTGGGTGTCTCTTTGAGGGACATCTGTGGGGGGGGGGGGGTAGTAGCCTTCAAACTGTGGAAATGCTTACACATTTTATAAAAAAATCAAACCAAAACCAAGAACCATTTCCAGGGCTCCAGAGAACACAATGGCTACTTAGAGCTTCCCAGCTAAGGCCCGCCCTCCTCTGGCCCTGTCAGGGCCTCCTGGCCTCAACCTGTCTTTCCAGCCTCCCCACCAGCCGGGCTGGTCTCCTCACTCTTCCCAAACACGCCTCGAACATTCCCGTGTCCGCGCCTTCCCTCCCACCTGGCTGTTCTTCCTCCGTTCCTGTCCTCCTCCGTGCCAGGCACCATGCCCAGCGCTGCAGGCGGTTAACTCCTGAGACCAGGGGCACACCACAGAAAAGCCAGGGTGTTACAGCCTCAGAGCCACCTGAAGACCCTGAGGATCCGGGACGTCACGGCTGGGCACATGCTCCCAGCTCCTCCCCTTGACATTCCAGTCTACCCTGGGCTTAATCCTCAGGCAGCTCTCAGGATAGGTCTGCATCTTTCTCACTTGACATGGGGGACAGCCTTGGCTCAGGGAAAGCTAGTAAATTTACTGAAGCAACCCAGTTAAGACTGCCTTATTCCAAAATCTTTCTCTCTGGCAGCTTGCAGTCAGAGCTGGCCCCCATGCTGCTTCCTGCCCCAGGGCCTTTGTGCGTGCTGCTCCCTCTGCCTGATACATTCTAGATGCCGACAAGGCCCCGCTTTTTCCTATCATTTTAGTTTCTGAATTCAGGCCAAAGTCCCTGCTCCCACCCACCCCTGGGGAAGAGGGAGCTCACATCCCTCTGTCACAGAACAGATCTTACTGTAATGATGGAACAAGCTTCATCATTCAGTACAGTTCCTGGTTCGCTTCTGTCACACACACCCCACAGGTGGGTATTTGCCTCTTCAACTGCTGTGACCCTGGGCTGACAATGGCAGGTGCTTCAAATGCTGGGCAGAGCAGCACAGGGCTCTAAAGGTGCACCCCACCCCCAACACCAGGGGTGGCCAATGTGGACACAGCTAAAAAGGAGCCTGTGATGTGGAGATCTTCGCTGAGTCATTATGTCATGTCTAGGTCATAGGTCACCCTAGGCTCAAAGATACAGGGGTTGGGGACAACACGGACCATCTCCCACCCCCTGGAGTAGCACCCCCTGGCCCCTGAACCCCAGTGGAAGTGGCCGTGTGGCTGGCCACCAGGGCTGTGATCCCTCTTTCAGTCTATCTCTAAACTCAGGGTCATGTTTACAGGCTCAGGGATTCCCAGGTCAGAAAGCTCTCTCCTATAGGCCCAAAGTACTGAGCTAACCCTGGGCTAAGGGGAAAGGCCAACACAGGGGTGTGAGGGACAGATCGGAGGGAAACACGGAGGGACATGTGGAGTCAGGGAAGAACAGAAGGAAAGACAGCAACCGACATACAGAAGATTCAGGAACTGAGGTCTGTACCCAGCGTGGGCCTTGATGACCGTGAGGTGGTCACTGAGTGAGTTCTACGCCACACTGAGCAAAGTTCTAAACACTGAGACTGGGTGGGAGCACCGGGTCATCTGTCCCTAGCCTGGAAAGGTCGCCTGGCTAAGCCCGACACACTTTATACTCAGGGCAGAACTTTAAGGCTGAGGTCTGGGTTGTTTTAACTGCAAGCAAGACTCAGTTTCTGAAGACCTATTTAAAATGCAGGCCCTGGGTGGGCCCAATGGTCTGCTGGGTAAAGGAACTTGCTACCAAACCTAATGACCTGAGTTTGATCCCCAGACCCCACATGATGGAAAAAGAACAGGTTGTTCTCTGACCTACACACACACACACACACACACACACACACACACACGTAAATGAAATAAAATGAAATTTTATAAGTTAAATAAACTAGAAAGTCTGTCCTGAGTCCATGGGGCTCTAGGACTGACACCCCAAGCAGGAAAGCCTAGAAGCAAGCAGGGACTGCCTGAGAGCCCACGGCCACCTGCAACCCCACAGCCTTACAGCTACGGCAGCCCCTCAGGGTCAGCTTTCTCTCCTTGCTACTTCATGGGGACGTTGGGAATCCCTGTCCTGTACACAGAGATGTCGGTATGGTATTGCAAGCACCCGCCACAGTGAATGGCGCATGTGCAGGGCCCAGGGCGCAGCTCCCCATGGCTGAACAGAACACAAGACGCATTTGACTTCTGACCCAGCCAGGCGGCTTCTAGGAACTTAGTGGGAAGCCACGCAGGCCACAGGGCACAGGGCACATGGCTGTGGTGTAACATGCACGGCAACAACCCACCAGCCTGGGTCTCCACATACAGGGAACCAGAGAGCTGAATCACTGTCTCCACCATGCCACCTCAGAGAGGAGGAGCTGCAGGGAGCACCCCAGGTCTGCGGCGGGATACAAACCACGTGCAGGCTTCTGATAGTATCAGAAACCCCAAAGCAGGAAGGTGTGTGAAGCCAGAGCCTTCTAGAAAGCACCACAGGAAACGGTCCCAGGGAGACATCGGGGTGGAGCTCACATGAAGAGACTGACACAGACAAGGACCAACGAAATTAGAACTTTTCCCTGGTGGACAATTGGGCCAGTAGAGTATGGTGAAGAGTCCACTGGCCCTGTACATATGTCCACCTACGTGGGCAAAGGCAAAAATTGTCTGCTGTGGCTGTCACCAAACTGCAAGAAACGGTGACCACCACTGACCAGTCCGTTTATAGCTTGTTCAGTCTTCACAGCAGTGAGCAGGATACATTATTCCCATTTCACAGAAGGAAAATTGAGGCACTATAGTGAGCCCAAATCTCACAGCCAGTGAATGAAAGCCAGGATTTGAACTCATCCTTGCACCTGGTTGAGTAGCTTCTACCTCGAGCTGTCAGGTTCTCCGCATGACTACAGCCACATCTCCCACTCTTTGTCCCTGTGTCTGACTGTTTCCTCCCTCCTCCGCTCCTGTCCCCACCCACCTCCTTCTCTTTCATCAACACTTTCAGAACAGGCCCTGGGGTCACCCCTGCCCTAGATCTGCAGCCCCTTCCTTAACACTCCTGTTGCCCTGCGGTCCCTTTGTGGCTCCTGGATTAGGGAAATTCAAGGGTAGTCTTAAAACAGTGTGTTCTGCAGTCCAGCAAAACCAAAGAGAGTGTTCTAAAACAAAGGAGAAAAGGGAACCTTTTGCCACCCAGGGCAGGAGATGACCCAGATTGGACTCTGGACCAGAAAAATAGAACAACAATAAAGATCAATTGTAAGGGACATTCAACAATCCAAGTTATTTGAGCCAGGGCTGATAGCCAGAAAAATGCAACAATGTTGCGATTCTCAGGCCCGAGCATGGCTTTGTAGGGTTTGGAACACCTGGATCCTTCAGAGATGGACATGGAGGGCTCAAGAGAGAAAGGGACGCTGCCTACAGCTGAACATGCGCAGTGGAGTGGGAGCTGAGCATGCGCAGGGTGAGGGTAGGGGAATGGGGGGGGGATCGGACCGAAGATGGGCACGTGTGACCTCCAGGCAATGTGGTAAAGGGAGCTGCTGGCCTGTGGTAGGTTTCTCACTTCTCTGAGTCTGAGCTGTGGATTGGAAGGCTGGGGGTGGGGGCGCTGGCAGAGGGATGTAGGGTCAAGGGCACCAGAGAACTTTGGAATGATGGAAAGATTCTGGTTCTTGGCTCCGATGGTGGTTACACAACCGATAAGCGTGTCAAGTGTCATACTGTCCACCAAATGCAGGTACAGTCGGCTGTAAATCTGTGCGAATCAGATCAGGAGCAAAGGCTGGGAAAACAAACCCCAGGTCGTGCAGGGGCTCCGGAGCCAGCTCCGCCCCTGCCTAGCCACTGAAGACCCCAGATTCCCGCACCCCTGTCCTCCAGGCACCAAGATGCACCGCTGGCTCTGGAAATATCTTCCATAGCCTGCCAGGTTTCAGAGTTTCCTCGCAAGGGCCTGGATGCCTTCTTTGATGGGCCTGGGGGAGCAGGTGTGCACCTTCAGGGGCATTCGCAGCCTCGGCAGGGACCCAGATCCAAAGGAGCCGCCATCGACAATCCCTCCACATCCCGGTCTGAGCCACATGGACCGGAGGAATGGTCACTTACTGAAGGCAAGTGGACCAGGTCACTCTGAGATTTAAGCTGCAAAGTCAAGATCAGCCCATGAAGCCGTTGCCATTCTTTGGGTAGAAACGAGTGTGTGTTCAAACACAGACCACAACCCACCAGACCCAGTGCTGAGGTCAGGGGTGTGGCTTCCCACAGCCAGTAGAGCACCTTCTCTCCTCACCATGTCTCTTATTGTCCCCTCTCCCTCCCGCATCCTTCCCTTCGGCCCATCAGTAGGGCAGGGAGCAGGGCTCAGGGTGGACCGGGGTCTTGGCAGCCCCCCACAGCCTAGGAGAACACACGTGGCACAGGGCCATGACTCTGCCCGGCCCACGAAACTCACCTCACCCAGAACCTGTCTCAACTCCTCCAGTTCTCCTTGGCAGTGAGGAGCCTCGTTAGCCCAGCCACAGCCGCCCACGCTGTGCCTGGTTCGGGAAGCGCCCATAGAGGTGGCAACCCTGCCTCCCGCCACAGCCCCTCACCCACCAAGGACCCCAGGCTCCTCACGTGGGCACCCAGAGACCCATGCAGGTGGGGCTCAGCCGAGAAGCAGGGCCCCACGGTGGAGCGCAGCCAGGTTGCAGTCCCTTCCCAGACAGGCCCACAAGGGCCAGGTGGAGTTGTCCAACCTCCTTAATTAACCAGCAGTGATTAAGAGGCCACCTTGGAAGGCCCCTGGGGCTCCAGGGAGGGCTGGGGGCCCAAAACTGGGGGCAGGGCCCCCTTGGTCATGCAGAAGATTCTGCCTCTTCTCCAGCTCCCGTCGGAAGGCTCAGGGCCAACCAGCCCCTGCTCCTGCATCAGCAGGCCTCATCTCTCTGGGCCTCAGTTTCCACGGGAGGCACCAGGAGGAAGGAGGGCAGGGTGGTAGAGTGGTGTGATTAATGGCTGTTTGTGAACAGGCCCTAGAGATGATGCTGATAAGGCCCCGGCTGTTACACTGTATCGGGAGTGTCTGAGCTGGTTAGCAGGGGATAAAAACGGCAAGGATTTTCTGCCCAACCCTGCTCGGTGCCCTCGTGCCCCACAGAGGCTCCTCCTCTGGCAAAGAAATGAGGGAAAAGAGGCTTGGGACGCACCTGAGCTGTTCTTCTTTCTGTATCCTCACATTTTTCCTCTCTCTCTCTCTCTCTCTCTCTCTCTCTCTCTCTCTCTCTCTCTCTCTCTCCCCCCCCCCCCTTAATGGACTATGGGAAATGCCCAAACACAAATTTAGACGAGACCTTTGGGTGTGGTCCCCCAAACTATAGCCATAGTCCAGATCTTTTTGTTGTTGTTTTGGTTTTGGTTTGGTTTTGGTTTGGTTTGGTTTGGGTTTGGGTTTGGGTTTGGTTTTTCAAACGTTTTTCAAGACAGAGTTAATGGGTGTTGCCCTGGGTGTCCTAAGACTCACTCTGTAGTCCAGGCTGGCCTCGAACTCACAGAGATCTGCCTGCCTCTGCCTCCTGAGTGCTGGGATTAAAGATGTGCACCACTTCCCCTGGCTGTGTCATCTCAACTCTTAATTCATTCCCTCAATTAATTACTCCTCTTACCAATTTAACTATTCCACAAGCATATATTAAATGCCTACTGTATGCCTGATCGTGAGATAGAGCAGGTTCTAAGAGCTCCCTGGAGGACATCCAGCGGTATCCAGTATGTCATAAAACAAAAGCAGGTCATGTGACCAGAAAGAATTGGGGGGGGGGGCTTGTTAGCTGGATGCCTGGAAGGACCACCTGAAGAGGTGGCTGGGATAACGGACATAGAAACTAGAGAATTAGGGGCAGCTGCTGTGGAGGGCAAACAGGAAGCAAGGTGTGGGAGGGGGAGGGGCAGCTCAGACAAAATCTCTGGGTGGCTACAAGAAGCTGGTTTGCCTACATCTTTGGGACCAAGGGGTGGGGGCTATGGGAAGATGGTGACCCACTCCCAGCACCTCCTGCAATTGTTCAGTTCTAATGTCTGTGGCCAGACTTGGCACAACTCCCTCAGACACCTGTCTAGCATGGACTGGACCTTACATTCCAGCCCCATACCTGAGGCTCTAATCTCCACCCCTATGGCCTGGGAGCTTGCTCTCCTACGAAAAATGGAGGGGAGATAGTCTGCCTCAAAAAGGAATCAGACACTAACTCGGGGGTGTGGGTGATTCAAGTCCCTACAGAGCCACTAAGAAGATTATCCTAAGCATTCACTGTATAGGAGGCAGGGGTCACCCACATGAGGCACCTGCCCGGGGGCCTCAAGAGCACCCAGTGCCTCCAAGGCTCCTAGTGCACCTGTGCCTGAATTCAGATTCTAACTCTGTTCCTTGGGAACTGTGTACCTCAGACAAAGGTACAGTTTCGTTTGTGTTTTTTTGTTTTTTGGTTGGTTGGTTGGTTGGTTGGTTAGTTGGTTGACTGGTTGGTTGACTGCTTGATTGGTTGATTGACTGACTGGCTGGTTGGTTGGTTGGTTGGTTGACTAGCTGGTTGGTTGGTTGTCTGGTTGGTTGGTTGGTTGGTTGTAGTTTTGGTTGGGTTTGTTTGGTTGGTTGGTTGGGTTTTGGGTTTTTTTTGGGTTTGTTTGTTTGTTTGTTTGTTTGTTTTTTGGCTTGTTTTGTTGGGTTTTAATTGGTAAATTGGTTGATTGGTTGACTGGTTGGTTGGTTGGTTGGTTGGTTATAATACTAGAAACCGAATTCTAGTCTCCATCTTAGCCTCTCTGGGCTTCAGGTTTCTTCATTTACAAAGCAGGGTCCATAATGATCGCTCTTGCTCTGTGAAGGTTAGGCACCCTGTATTAGGGTCAGGAAACAAGGCCTGGTCCACGCACCTGCCCAGCGCTGGTCATTGCCAAGGTTGGTTTTTCCAAGGCTATTTGTCTGTCCCCAGTGCTCAGGAGCCGAGCTTCATGGTACCCAGTGACCTGTCTAGCCCTATGTTCCTCCCAGCAGCCAGAGGGATGGTTTCCAAATTTCTCCACATTGCATAGTGACTCCCTGATGTCCACAAGTCACCAACCTAATGAGGGTCTGAGTATGTCCTCCAGCCATCTGGTGTCACCCTCCTGCACCAGTCATTTCTGCACTGCAGCCTGAGGTTCACCCTGGTCCTAAGCTTCTGATCTCTGTCCTCTGCCTCAGTCCCTTTGCACCTGCTGTTCCTCCGGCAGGGAGCACCTTCCATCCTGCAGGGAGCACGGTCCGTCCCGCATTCTGCCTACTTAGATCTTCTTCCTGGGAGGGACCATTCAGGCTCCCCAGGGACTCTGACCTTGGCTCATCCACACCCTAAGGTTCCCACATCCCAGTCACACAGGATCCCCAGGACCCGGTTAGAAACACCTCTTCCTCAATTATTTAGTATGTGTGTGTGTGTGTGTGTGTGTGTGTGTATGTGCATGAGTATATGTGTGCGTGTGTGAGTGTGTATGTGTGTGAGTGTATGTGTGTGTGAGAGTGTGTGTGCGCACATGTGTGAGTGTGTGAGTGTGTGTGTGCGCACACCTGTATGTATGATTGAGTGTGTGTGTGAGTGTGTGCATGAGTGCACGTGTGTATACAAGTGTGTGAAAAGAAAAGCACTTGTGTAGAAATCAGAGGACAACTTGCAGGTGTCGGTTCTCTCCACTATGTGGGTCCCAAAGACGAAGCCCGGGTTGTCAGGCTTCCTAGCCATCCATTCCCAGAAGCCCCTCTTGCCTGCAAGGCCTGGGGTGTGTCTGGGGAGGCAGGCAGCAGCGGGTACCACCTGCTGGATGAGGTAGGTGAGCAGAGCTGTGGTATGGCTGGCTAAGCTGATGGGCGGAGCCATGCAGGGCCAAATTGACAGGGTGGACCCGGTGAATGGAGCCAGCGAACTAACTCAAGGTGAGCTGAGGTGAGCAGTGAGCGGCTTGAGGGCCCAAGGCAGGGTGAGCCTGGGTGAGGTCAGGAACTGAGCGGGGAGAGTCCAGGGTAGCACCCAGCGAGGGGGAATGCAGGGTTAGGGGGCGACCCCGGCAGGGCCATGCTGCGCAGGAAGTGAGAGGGTGCATCTGGCCAATGAGAGCGCAGCCCAGCAGCTGAATGGTGTTGAGTTGAATCAAGTCACGTGGAAGCAAGGTTTCAGTTTGGGCTCTGGTTGATTGGTTGGTTAGCTGTTTCAGTTTTTGGTTGTTTGATTGGTTGTTTGGTTTTTCTTATTTGTTTGTTTCTGTTTTTGTTTAATTGGTTAGTTGGTGGGTGGGTTTTTTTTGGTTTTGGTTTTGTTTGTTTTTGTTTGGTTAGTTTTGTTTGTTTTTGGTTTAGTTTGTTTAATTGGTTGGTTGGCTAGTTTTTTGTTGGTTTTTTTGGTTGTTTGGTTGGTTTTTGGTTAGTTGGTTGTTTGGTTGATGGGTTGGTTTATTGGAGTTTTAGTGTTTTGGTTAGTTGATTAGTTGACTGACTTGGTTGGTTGGTTGGTTGGTTGCCTGGCTAGTTGATTGGGTTTTTAGTTGGTTGGTTGGAGATTTGGTTGGTTTTTGCTGCTTTGTTGGGTTTGGTTGGTTGATTGGTTGTTTTTTGTTTGTGTGTGTGTGTTTGGTTGGTTGATTGGTTGGTTGGTTGGTTGGTTGGTTAGCTGACTGGATGACTGGTTGATTGGTTGGTTGACTGACTGGCTGGTTGGTTGGTCAGTTTACTGGCTGATTGGTTGGTTGGTTGACTGATTAGCTGACTGGTTGGTTGGTTGGTTGGTTGGTTGTAGTTTTGGTTGGGTTTGTTTGGTTGGTTGGGTTTTTTGTTGTTTTTTGGTTTTTGTTTTTGTTTTGGCTTGGTTTGTTGGGTCTTAATTGGTTAATTGGTTGACTGGTTGGTTGGGTGGTTGGTTGGTTATAATACTAGAAACTGAATTCTAGTCTCCACATCAGCCAAACAAGCACTCTTTCACTGAGTTACAACACCTGCCTTTTTCCACTCTATATTTTGACACAGGGTCTTATTAGGTTTCCCAGGCTGGCTGGCCTTGAACTCACTCTGTAGCTCAGGCTAGCCTTAAACTTGTGAACCTCCTGCCTCAGCTGTGATTACAGATCTGCATCATTAGTCCTAACTAAGGTGAGTCAAGCTGGGTCAAGAGAACCACTGTCCGGGGCATTTCCAGGCATCTGCTTCTTAGTCACTCACAAACCACTAAAGCTTCAAACAGATTGCATATCTGGTGGTGTTTTATAAGGTTACTTTATTCTGCCTCCAGCCTGCAAGGTCCTGGGTCCCCATTACAGACCCACACCCTCACTCACATGAGACATGTAAACAGCCAAAGAGAGCCACTAGTGCTCAGCCCTGAGGGAAGCATACACTCTGAACCCTCAGAAGAAGGAAGTAACATCAGCAGGGCATCTGAGGAGGAGCCTAGGTTCTATCTTAAGGTGGAAGGGGAGCCAAGGGAGGATTTGGAGCTGGGGAGTCCCATGGCCTGCCTACATAGACGAAGGCCTCTAAATGGAGACAAAATCCACCATGTCCTACAGGTCCAGGATGATGCAGCTGACTGAGCAAGCTGTGTCACAGGCCTACGGTCTAGCTGAAAGGGAAGCAAAATGGGACCTTACTCACGCGGCCAGGCAGAATAGAGAACTGCACGCAGGAAGGAAGTTCACAGTGTGGACAACTGTAGAAGGTGCTTCGAGTGGCTCACTGGTAACAATGGCGGAATACCCACGCAAGAGCAGAGAGCTGTCTGAGAAGAGGCTGGGTCTATTGGAGGCCTCCAACCTTGACCCCAAGCCAGCTCCCATGCACACAAAGCCACCCCCGTCCCCAGCCGGGAATGTGGCCCTGAATACACTGAGCCTCTAACCTCCACTGAGGCTGTTTCCTCTCCTGACACGTGCTGCACTCCTGAGGGACACCTCACACAGTGAAAGCACCCCAAGACCGCTATCTCAAGAAGACAGGGCCAAGGCCAAACACCCCCAGTTTCCCCTTGGGCTGGTGATATCACCTCTCTTACCTCATTTCTCTCCCCGTGCAAGGGACAGAACACCATGCCTCACAAGAAATTGCCTCATTTGGGACAGAGCGGCCTGGCTATGGTCCTGAGGAAAAGAAAAACTCCAAGTTTTCTCATTCTAAGCACACCCCTGCTGTGCAGCAGGTACACATTGGGAGGTCTAACCTAGTGACTGCCTCACCCTGGTACAGCTCACAGGCCAAGGACATTCTCAGACACTCAAGCTTGCTACATTGTGTATGTTTTAAAACCTGTCTGTGTGCCTCTGTGTGTGTGTGTGTGTGTGTGTGTGTGTGTGGTCAGATAACAACCTGGGGTGTCGGTTCTCACCTGCCATCGTATTTGAGATAGTATCTGGCTTTGCTTACCACTGTGTATGCCAGTCTGGCTAGCCCGTGAGCTTCAGGGAGTTCTGCTGTCTCTGCCTCCCCTTCTGTCACAAAAGCACAGGGACCATAGGGCATGCTATTGGGTCCACTTCTTTTTGTGGAATCTTAGCATTTGAACTCAGGTTTGTGTGCCAGGCACTCAACTCTCAAACCCTGCTCTTAACCACTGGGTATCCTCCTGCCTGCCACCAGTGTATGGTGTGCTTGCTATAAGGACACTCAGCTCACCTCAGAGAGTCAAGCCAGCTCCAAATGAACTCTGTATGGAGACCAGCTCAGACCCTGGGAAGATCTGCACCCACCCCCAAGGCTCCATCACTTCTGTCACACTGACAGACAGAAGGATGTGTTCAGAGCTCCAGCTCCAGTGGCCGATTGGCTCGCCCGGTCCCTGCACCATCCATCTGCAGCCTCTCACTGAACCATTACCTGCAGAAGCCACACAGTGTCGGCCCATGGCTCTGCGTTCTGTGGGAGAAAACAGGCTTAGCCTGGGAACTTGACCCACTCACAGCAAGATGACAGCAGACCCGAGAAGCAGCAGAAGAGCTGCTCCCGGGCTGGGTGTCTTCCCTCCAACCCTGCCTCTAGGCTCACTGCCTCCCTGAAGCCTGCCAAAGGCTCCATCCTTCCACCGTGGCTTCAGTGTCAGGTGGATTTGGTAGTCACCCCTGGCACATGCTCATTTGCATATCATTTTGTTTTGTTTTAAGATGGAGTCTCACGTCCCTGGCTCTCCTGGAGCTCACTACGTAGACCAGGCTAGCCTCAGACTCACAAAGATCCTCCCAAGCACCTGGCTTAAAGGCATGTGATACCCTGCTCACTCGCACATCTTACTAACATACATCCTTTAGTACCTATTCCCCGCGCCTCTCCTTTCCTCGGGCACCTCTCCAAGTGCGCCCACTAACAGCTGCCTCTCTATGAGGCAGCTCCCCCAGTGCACCTCACACCCCCAAGCCATAGCCCCACTGTGCACCCCTTTTGCACCTGGGTGAGCCTGCCCACACACTCCCTCCCTCCCTGGTGCAGTGGCTGCCAACTTTCCCAGGAGTCCCCCTCTGGCTTGCCCTGTCTCTCCCACCAGCCTAACTGTCCCCCCCCCCTTATGGGAACTCCAAACAGAGCCTCACTGCCCCATGATAATTATCTAAACCTTCATGTCCCCAGCTCATGCCCGGTGACTTCAGTCCTCAACACGAGGGTGACCGGGATGGGGAAGCTGAGGAGACGGGTCTGTGGGATGACAGGGGCCCCTGCCTGCCTGTCCCCTGATGGCAGCTTTGGCAATTGGGGAAAGCAGCGGTTTTACTGAGAAAAAGGAGAACAAAACAGGCAGAAGGTAGAGGCTCGGGGCCTGGGTGAATCAAGACTGCGTGGGCGGCTGGAGGGAAAGCTCATTGGAGTGTGGAGTGAAGAGAGGTCTCGAGCCAGCAGGGCCTACAGGCAGAGCACCTGAGCAGGGCCTTAAAGACTGCACTTCTGTGGTGGATCTGACCTCCCAGCCCCCACCCAGCCGCCTGTCAACAAGTGTTTTTAGCACCACTTAAAGGAGCAAGAACAATGCAGGTGCTCAGAGAGGCAAACCATTTGGCCCCAGGACACACAGCACCTGCGTGCAGAGCGGGAGCTAGAACCAACCTCTGCCTCAAAGAGATTCCAAGCAGAAACCCCAGTCGGACCTCAACACTACGCCAGGTCTCCACCTGTAACCAGTGCCTGTGGCTGTGTCAACCCTCCCTGAGTCTTGTTTTCTGGAACAGTGTATTTAAGGACAGTCCAACCTCATGGGGGGGGGGGGGGGGGGGAAGGTGTCTACGATCCAGTGCAGAGACTATCTCAGATCAGAGAGGGTGCTGGGGGTGGGTGCTGGGAGAGTAAACTCTGCCTGTATGTCTCCCTTGCTGAGAAGTTCACCCTATACAGAGTTTTCCAATCCTACTTCCCCAGAGTTTGAATTTAATAAAACCTGCCTCTCTCACCCCATGTTGGCCTTGGGTGGCCTCTCTGCCCTGGCCTTAGGCCACGGTGACAAACACATCCTAGGTCCTGGGAACACAGAACACAGAAGCAAAAGGGCAGACAAGGGCCTCCTGACCCTTGGCCGGTGTTCTGCAGGAAAGAGGCAGACATTAACGTGCAGACCTCTGGGAGACGTGGGCACGAGGTGCTCACTGGGAAAACTCAGCAACACAAGTTATCATCTGAGTGGTGGTGGCGGAGCATGCCTTCAGTTCCAGCGCTTGGGAGGCAGAGGCAGGCAGATCTCTTTGAATTTGAGGCTAGCCTGGTCTACAGAGCTAGTTCCAGCACAGCCAGGCCTACGCAGAGATGACATTCCTCCCTAGCTCAAAACTCCACCATGCTTCCTGTCCTCAGGATTAAGTGTGACGCCGTAATAAGGCCACCACATCTCTCAGGGGACATCTGTGTGACCTTGTTCCCTGTTCGTCCACTCTCGCCTCTCATGTCCTTTAGACATATCTCCATCTTCCTAGCTCCACCTCCACCTGAAGACTGAGCGCCCCGTTCCTTTACAGCTGGCCAAGGCTTGCCAACCCTTCCGGTCTCTGCCCCACCCCTCTCTCTTTGTTCTGTTCTCCTTTCTCCCGCCTCTGTGAAAGACCACGCAAAATGGAAAGAAAAAAAATAGCCAGGAAAAAAGCATGAATCATATGTTTACAGGCACTAATTAATTACTAAGCTCAAAAAATCCAACTTCCATTCTTTCTTTTCCCCGTCTTTGCCCTTTGAGAATGCTTGGAATCTGCGTTCTTTCCCAATGCAAAAGTATGTCAAGTTTATTTTTAGTAAAAGCACATGATGGCTGAGACTGTTATTCAGTCTCCCGCGTCAGTGGGGAGCTGGCCACAAGGGCTGGATGCCCTTCGACTTGGGTCCCGGGATTCTGGCTGGCCCACACCGGCCAGTTGGGGTCACAGTGACCCTAGCAAGATCCAAGGATTAGGACCTTAGGGAATTGGGGGTAGTGTAGGGTTTCCAGACTGCAGTTCCTCCTCCAGGCCAGGAGAGGCGCTATGGAGTCGGGCGCGCACGCAGGACAGGATGGGACAGAGAACACGACTTTTCTGGATTCGTTATTGGTTCAACAGCATACAGAATTTTCCAATCCTTGTAATCGTTGTAATGCTATGTGGCATACAACGCTGAACCTTCTCTACCAGCTGTTGTCCCCACCTCCACCACTTCCTCGTCCTGGGACCCAGGCTGAGGATCACTGCTGTGAGTTCGCTGAGCTTCCTTCTCTCAAACCTGCTCTCTATCCCCAGCTCCTGGTCCTTCAGCTACAGGAATCTGACTCCACTACCTCTAGGGAACCGAAACAGACGCTAACAAATACCGTCGCCTGGTTGTAGAAACCGGTCTGGCTCTGCAGCAAGGGACTCCCTGTGTGTCAGCATGGCCCCTCTGTCCCCAGCGCTCACACACCAGCCTGAGTCCAAGGCTCACTGTGCGGTCAGTTACTTGACTCTTTGAACCTCATGGCCTGTCTTATAAACGAGTCCCAGCTCTATACACCACCAGAGCCTCAAACTCAGTGGCCCAAAAGGCTCCAGGCAGAGACAGTCAAATGAACTGGCAGTAGGCAAATGGGACCCTGACCTGGCTACGAGGGACATCACTTGCTTATCTTCCCACTGCTCCAAGGAAGCCAGACTGTTGCCTGCTCTTCAGCGTGGGCCAAGCATGTAAATCCACAGCATCAGCCACACGCCCCAGACCCAACACATCTCCAGGCTGGCCTGGCCCAGGGCTGCAGCCCTGAATGCCAGGTAGAGTTGACTCCTGGGGCCTGGGACAACGCGGGATGGGGCGGGGATGGCCTCGCCTGGCCATGTGGGGGTGGCTATTATCCCAGCATAGGGAGGGCCTGCTGGGCAGGACTCCCCGGAGCTGGGCTGTGGGCTGCTGAAGAGCTTCGCTAGGCTCTTAATTAAGGAGGAAGATAATGATCTTGGTGGAGTGTGTGGCTAGGTGGAGACTGACTTAGCTAACTGCGGGTCTGATTGTATCTATTGTAAGAAGCGCACGCGGAATATCAGATTAGCGCCCTTTGTGTGCCCATTATAACACTGTATCATTAGTACCCGGTCTCACGAGCCACAGGGGCCCCCTTCCTTCTCCCTCTGACTTAGCCGACCACTGGCACAGCTCCTAGTTGTTCTTGTGGCGTCCATGCAGGCCTGTCACGGACCTACCGGACAAGGTGTCCTCCGCTGGCCTTCTCAGGGAGAAGAGGCCAAAAATAAAGAATCAAAACAAGCCAGGGTAGAGGAAGGGAGAGAGGGGTTGGGTTGGGGCACAGGTGGCACGGACGCCATGACCAAGGCAACACTTATAAGGACAGCATTTAATTGGGACCAAGCATATTCAAACCACGACAAGGGGACATGACAAAGAAACCTACACAGTAGCCGGCTGCCCCCGAAGAAGGGGGACATCTGTCGTGGGTCCCATTCTCCAGCTGTCAAGCTGTGCTGGAGTGTCTGGGCTGCCAGCAGCTCCTACACCATCTCTGCTTCAGTTGGTGTCTGCGGGGTGCAGAATATCCCGTGCAGGACTATGGAGTACCGTGATCACAGCAGACCACAGTCCCCGAACTGAGAACATTCCCAGGAGGGACGGGGACATTAAACAGATAATACAGTGTATAAAAATGGTGGCAACCAGCGGGGCAGTGGTGGCACACACCTTTAATCCCAGCACTTGGGAAGCAAAGGCAGGTGGATCTTTGTGAGTTCGAGGCCAGCCTGGTCTACAGAGGAAGTTCCAGGACAGCCAGGGCTACACAGGGAAAACCTAGCTCAAGCCCTTCCCACCATCCCCCAAAAAGAAAGTGACAACAGAGAGAAGTTGGTGGCTACTGCCCTGGAATGGGTGGGAAAGGTCATGGAGCTTGAGTCCATGGGGGAGGGGCTAGGGAAGCCAGGTTGGCTTCAGGGTGACTTTAAAGACAGCTCAGTTAGTACACACAGAGTAAGTAAGGCCTGGGTCCTGCCTGGACACCAGGCAAGCTAGAGCCACCTTTGCCCAAGGGTGGCAGGTAGTGGAGGACCTGATGTCCAGCTTGTCCCCCTCCCACTCCCCCCAAAAGCCCCCTTCAGATCATCTAGGCTCCTTGAGGAGAATGAGGAGCTGGCCCCACCCAGGCCTCCAGGCAGGAAAGGGGCAACGGGCTGGCCACAGGATGGCACAATGCCTAGTGATATCCTTGCTTTATCAACAGTGGGGAGAGAGAAAGGGCTTTCGCAACTACCCCAGCGGGTGACCACAGCTAACAAGAGGCCACAGGAACATCAGGACAGGTCACGAGTGTCCCTTTAAGCCATGGAGACTATGACTCTGAGACTCTATCCAGGATGGAGCTTTCGTGGGAGGCCCCCTGCCTCAGCACCCATGGTCTTCGGGCTCACAGCTTTGAAGGCACATCAAAGGTGGAACCGGGGAGGCACTGGGGTCAAGTTCGTGCTTGACCTACGACCCGGTCTCAGAAACAAACAAATGCTCACAGACAAGCAGACACTTGACAAGGAGACTTAAATGCACAGGCAACCCAGATCTTGGTGTAGCAAGGACTTGGACCCAGACCACCCTGTCCCCAGCTTTCTCTCTTCCCAGGAGACCACAGATATCTCTAAAGCCATTTCTGCCACTATGACATGGGAATGACAAGAGAACTAGTGCCCCCCACCCCACCCCAGGGCTGGCCCCACATCTGGGAAGCACATAGGCCCTGCTCGCTGTGGTTATTAAGTAGGGTGGCTCTTCGGAACGCAGAGCTGTAGTATCTACCCTGGACACCCAGAGTTCCTCCCAGCAGTGGGACACACACCCAATCCTCTGCCCAGACAGGTCCCTCCCTCCACAGCTTGCTCTAACCTGAGTTCCAGCCTCCTCCTTTCTGAGGTAGCAGTCTGTACCCCTAACCCAACACTGCACAAGGATGAATACAAGTCACAGTTGTCATTGGACCCATGCTCACTTCAGAGTGCAGTGTCTGGGGATAGTCCTGTAAAGGTGCCCTTACTGGGGGTTGTGGGGAGGGCAGGTGACAGCAGTGGATGCCTAACTGGGGTCCCCATTCTCACCCAGGCCTGCCTAGTTCCCCTCCCAGGGCCCTTCTGCACTCGGTATATATTCCTACTGGGTGAAGGAACTTGGCCAGACGATGTCCCTGCCACACCTCCCCTCCCTGACATACCCACTGCCAAGAGCTTGCTGGGAACATAGGACAACTCCAGGGACACTGGACGTGTCCCATTCAGGGGGCTCCACAGCTGAGGGACAGCTAAGTCCTCTCGGTGACTAAGTGCAGGAACCCTCAATGATTTGCCTAAGCTAAACCAGGCCCTCTCTCAGCCTTCAGTGGGAAGCTAAGGCTCGACATGGAGAACACAGGAGGGCACAGGTGGCCAGTCAGATGAACAGTTCTACCCAAGGCCAGGGAGCCCCTGGGAATGATCTCTGCACTCATTGTGGGGGGAGGGGTTTCGGGGTTTTTTTTTGTTTGTTTGTTTTCTTTCACTTTGTTTTTGTTATCTGAGAACAGGGTTTCTCTGTGTAGACCTGGCTCTCCTGGAGCTAGCTCTATGGACCAGGCTGGCCTTAAACTTACAAAGATCTGCCTGCTTCTGCCTGCCGAGTACTGGGATTAAGGCATGGGACACCACCTGGCTGCTCTCTTCAGTCTTGTTTTTTGTTTGTTTTTGGTTTTTGGTTTTTTTGGTTTTGTTTTGGTTTGGTTTTGGTTTTTTCAAGACAGGGTTTCTCTGTGTAGCCCTGGCTGTCTTGGAACTCACTCTGTAGACCAGGCTGGCCTCAAACTCAGAAATCTGCCTGCCTCTACCTCCCAAGTGCTGGGATTACAGGCGTGCGCCACCACGCCCGGCTGCTTTCTTCAGTCTTAAGTGGGTATGTGAGAACCTTCCCCTGCCGTGGTCTTGACCCCATGTAGAAGAGATGGCAAGCGCTTAGGTAGCCGTCATGGCACCGTGAGGACCTGGGCTGGGTGGGGATGGGAGAACCAATGGCCTTGCTCCCAACTGCCAACTCATCCTGTTATTTCTTTATTCAGTCATTCAACGAACATTTATTGAGCATGTACTGTGCTCCAAGCCTTGTAGCATGCACTGGGAACACTCCAAGAAAGCAGTCAGCAAGATTCCTGCTTTGCATCCTGGGGTGGGGGACAACTTCAACTAAGGAGTCTTTTGTGACAAGGGGGCGTGGATCCAGAGGGCTACAAGGAGTAACTCAAAGGGCAGGGAGCACCTGGAAAGTCTCCCCTGGGGTTGGATTTGTTTAAGTTTCCAGCAGCAGAGTCTAAGTCTAAGGCTGGGGGTGAATGCAGTTCATCAGGGACCTGCTTTAGGGAGAACTGGGGAGAGGGCTATGGACTGTGCTGGCAGAAGGGGGTTCAGCTGCAGCCAGGCGTCTGAGACCACTCTGCCCAGGAGCTTGTCAGAGAGTGAACAGCTGGCCCCCGACGTCCTCCCTGCTCCCGGGTGAGGGGGCTCCTGTTCTCCGAGGTCATTCTCCAGCAAACCCCTCGATGGCAATGGCGGCTTGGAGGTGGGCCCACGAGAAAGAGTCCGGTGGTCTGCAACTAGAGCTCTCCAGATCAGAGAGGCCAGCTGGGGGAAGAGGAGAGAGGAAAAGCCTGCTATGTGGAGGAGGCAGCCACACAAACACCCTGAGGCTAGCAGGAGTCCCCGGAAGAGCCAGGCAGCCTCAGCTGGAGACAGGGGGCAAGCGTGTGGGGGAGGGGACGGAGATGGGGGAGGGGAACGGGAAGGGAGCCTGGGAAGGGGAGGGAGGAGGAAGAGGAGGCACCCGCTTCAGGTTAGGGCCTCTGCCGGTTGTGAGATTAATCTTTAAGGCAGTGGGAGCCACAGGAGGCTCGGAGCACAAGAGGGTTGTGATCCAGTTCGTGTTTGTCAGGCTGTCTGGAGCGCACAGAGAGTAGGAGAGGGCTGGGAGCGAGGGAGCCGCTGGAGGCCAGAGGACTCACGGGTGATTCACCCAGAGCTGCTCCTGTTGTGGCGGAGGTCGGTTGGGGTGGAGCCGGGGTGAGCCGGGAGCTCGGATGGCTAGAGGCTGACTGCCGCCCATGAGCCCCGGGAGCCGCCCACAAGGCACGACCCGCAGAGAGAGAGAGAGAGAGAGAGAGAGAGAGAGAGAGAGCTTAAGACAGGTTTGTGTAGCCCAGGCTGGCCTAGATAGAACCTACTAAGTTAACCAAGGATGACCCTGAAATCCTGATTCTCCCACCTCCGCCTGGGTGCATGACCACACCTGGTTTATGGAGTGCTGAGGACCCAGCCCAGCGTTTGCTGCATGCATTCTACCAAGTGAGCCCCAGCCCCAGAGACTCCTGACACTTCACGAGATGTAAATCAAGGAGTCATGGTGGATTAGAAAGGGCTTAAGCCTCCTCAGCCCTCAGCCCTCAGCCCTCAGCCCTCACCCTCATCCCTCACCCTCATCCCTCATCCCTCATCCCTCATTCCTCACCCTCATCCCACACCCTCACCCCTCACCCTCATCCCACACCCTCACCCCTCACCCTCATCCCCCACCCTCATCCCTCACCCTCATCCCTCACCCCTCACCCCTCACCCTCATCCCACACCCTCATCCCTCATTCCTCACCCTCACCCCTCACCCTCATCCCTCACCCTCATCCCACACCCTCACCCCTCACCCTCATCCCCCACCCTCATCCCTCATCCCTCACCCCTCACCCTCATCCCACACCCCTCACCCTCATCCCACACCCCTCACCCTCATCCCTCACCCCTTACCCTCACCCCTCACCTCTCACCCCTTATCCCTCATCCCTCACCCTCATCCCTCACCCTCATCCCTCACCCTCATCCCTCACCCTCATCCCTCACCCTCACCCCTCATCCCTCACCCCTCACCCCTCACCCCTCACCCCTCATTCCTGCTGCCGTGGGCCCAAGTCACATGTAAAGCCCCGACAATAGCAGGGTCTGCAGTAGACAACTCTAATCCCAGCTTCTCTGTAGGCTGAGGCAGGAGGACAATCGAACAGAGCCTGGATTCCATGAGACCCTGTCTTTAAAAAAAAATTGAGAAAGTAAAGTAAAAAAGTAAAAATAAAATGGAAAAAAATTAAAAAGAGCCAGCATGCAGGCCTGATGGTCCACGCCTGGTATCCCAGCACCTGTGCAGGCAAAATTAGCAATTCAGGGTCATCCCTGGCTAAGTAGTGACTTCAAGGTCAGCCTGGGCTAAACAAAACCAACAGCAGTTGCAAGAGAGCAGGGGGTGCTGAGCTCTGGGGAGGAGAGCCTGGGCAGTCCAGAGAACCTGGAAGCACTGAGTCTCGGAGCCCCTGCTGGGGACTGTGAGCTGAAGGGTGCGCAGGCTGAGCTCAGAGGACTGAGAGGTTGGGAGGGAGCACAGCCAGTGCAAAGGTCCTGGGGTGGGTCAGATTCAGAAGGTCCACAAAATAGCAGAAGGTCAAGCCAGCCCTAGTGGTAAGTCACAGGCAGGAGGATTGCCTTGAGTTCAAGGCCCGCCTGCTGGCTAGAAGCAATTACAAGGCCAACCATGGCGATGTGGAAAGACCTAGTCTCAGAAAAGGCGAAAGAAAAGAGTAGCAAGCCCCCAGAGGAGGCCAGGGAGGAAGGCTGGAGCTGGAGGCCTAACTCAAGCCCCAGGCAGAGGGGAGGTTAGTCTACAGCCTGGGAAGCCATGGAGGGCATTAGGAGGGAGCTGAGGAGAGCTGTGGGGGGAGGGGGCAGTTCACGCTTCTGAGGGCTCTGGGACAAAAGGGTGTGCCCTGCCCTGACACACTAGGCCCTGGGAGTCCAAGACCTGACGGGCCTCTTCACCTACACCTGGGCCTCCTAGAGAACATTCCAGGCTGCGATTACCTCAGTGCTGAGGCCTTCCCAGTTCCCCTCTAACAAGACCCCCCGCCCCCCCGGAGAGGCAGCCACAGCCCCGGGAGGAGGGCAAAGACAGGGAGTGACCCGTGGCTGAACGACCACGCCCATGGCTGTTGGGTCCCCACACAGGGGTTCCATTCCCAGTGGGCATGGGCATGCGTGCCTGTGCCCTCCCTACTGTGTGCACCCACCTGCTGTCACCCTACCCAGCTCCTCCCTACTGTGTGCACCCACCTGCCCTCACCCTACCCAGCTCCTCCCTACTGTGTGCACCCACCTGCCCTCACCCTACCCAGCTCCTCCCTACTGTGTGCACCCACCTGCCCCTCACCCTACCCAGCCCCTCCCTACTGTGTGCACCCACCTGCCCCTCACCCTACCCAGCCCCTCCCTACTGTGTGCACCCACCTGCCCCTTACCCTACCCAGCTCCTCCCTACTGTGTGCACCCACCTGCCCCTCACCCTACCCAGCCCCTCCCTACTGTGTGCACCCACCTGCCCTCACCCTACCCAGTCAGCTGACTCTGCCTTTCTCTCCGGTTCTCGGACTCTGTCCCCCAGGACACCTGACCCCTGGTCTCCAGCCGGAGGTCTGGGTAGATACTCTTCTGGCGAGCCCCAGGGGCGCAGGGTAGCGACAGGTGTCTACTTCGCAGCCTCCTCCAAGACACGACCTGCTCCATTCTCCCAGCTCAGCCCTGGCTAGGTCAACCCAAAGCAGGACCTACCACCTGAACCCGCAGGACTTCGGGAAGATGAGGTATGGCTCGGGTCCTCCTGGGAACACAAGACTGAGTAGGTTCAGTAGGGCTGAGCGTCCCTGAAGGGCCCCCAACCCCCATTCCCCCCCACCCCCCACCCCCGTTTACACCCGGGGAAACCAAAGCTCAGAGAGGGAACACCACTGGCGTAGGACCACACAGCTAATTGTAGGCAGAAGATGACCCCCGGGCCTTGGGCAGGGCTTCAGAGAGACTCCCTCCCCCTTCAGCCCCCCTCCCGCTTCCTTCCACAGAGGCCACTGGGCCTCCTGTCCTGGGAGTTCTTCCAGAACCATCCACGCACTGCCTGCTCCTCACAAAGGTAGAGAAACAATCCACTCTTTCTGCACCTGCATGGTGACTGAGACTCCAGAAAGCCTCTCTGACTGAAAGCTTTTACCTCCCCGGCCACCAGCAGCCTGACAGCTTCCTCCAGGCCGCCTCCCCACATCCTAGCACACGCCAGTCTTCTCTGGTCCAGGACGTGTCAGTGATCCCTCATAACCCTGCACACATGTGTGTTCACACGTGTATGGACACACGTGTGGACCCCCACACCTCCAGGTCTGCTAAGAATCATGGGGCACATTGCATAAAGTCTTAATGAGGAGCAACACATGGCCTCGTCAAACTACAGGTCTCTCGGCCCTGCTCCAGACACCCCCAGAACAGAAGCTCCCAAAACTGGAGGCGCCTGGCCGTGACCATCGGTCGTAGACTAGAACGGGGCAGGTGACAGACAATCGGGCTAAGCCTCTGACTGGAAAGGCTTCGGCGGTGTGGGAAGTGAAGCCTTCTCTCCTTGTTTGTGTGCCGAGGTTCTTGAAGAGTGGGAGTTAATAAACCAGTGATGGAAAGTACCAACCGAGTCAGAATACTCATGGGAAGCAGACTGAGCGATCAGAGGGGACCACACCGCCAGGAACCAGCTCCCCGGATGATGAACAAGGGTGCTGGGAACCTCCGAGGGGTCTGAGCCTCTTCTGGTCCTCCCAGGAGGCCAGCTGAGACCTGCCTTCCTCGAGAATCATTCCTCTCGCCCACCCCACCGGCTCCTCCCATTCACCTGTCCATAGCCTGAGAGTTGTCTCCCTGCCCTGAGGCCCTGCCTGGGTTTAACAAGGAGGGCGTGGGGTGGGGGTGGGGAACAGAACTCTCATGCTGAGAGATCACCCCCACCAGGAAGCCCATCCGAATCCTTCTGCTCAGCCCCCACACACCCTTGTGCCTTCGCAGGGATTTCTGGGAATCAAATCTCTTTGATCCTTCAGACCCGGGGAGGGAGCAATCGGAGGAGCGACTTCCACTTGGGAACCCATTACCACACACACACACACACACATACACACACACACACATACACCACACCTGCCCCTCCTCTCCTCACTGCAGCCTAGGCTGCGTAGTGAATTCAAAGCCAGCCAGGGTTGCAAGAGAGGCTACAGAATTCCAGTTGTTTGACATCCAGTTCTCTGGGTCCTACAAGGACTCCGTGAGGTGTGGTGGGAGCAAGTACTTGAGGTTTGGTCCCTTTATTTGAATGACTGTATTCACCAGCCAGCTCCTCACGGACACCCTAGGACACCCAGCCGGTGACATTCTAGGATCCCCACTCAGAGGCAGGACTGATTTCTGGGAACGCGGAAATGAGTCATGGTGACGTGGTTAGTGTAAGAAGGCACCTTGCAGCCGGGCGGTGGTGCACGCCTGTAATCCCAGCACTCTGGGAGGCAGAGGCAGGTAGATTTCTGAGTTCGAGGCCAGCCTGGTCTACAGAGTGAGTTCCAGGAAAGCCAAGGCTACACAGAGAAACCCTGTCTCGAAAAACCAAAAAACAAAAAAACAAACAAAAAAAAAAAGAAGAAGAAGGCATCTTGTGGGTGCTGGAGTGGCTAAGACTGCTTTCTGCTCTTTCAGAAGACGTGGGTTCAATTCCCAGCACCTGCAGGGTGGTTCACAACCATCTGTAACCCCAGTTTCAGGAGACCCACCAGGCATGCATGCAGTACACATACATACATGTGTGGGGTGTGCATGCAGGCATGCAGGTAGAACATTCATAATCATAAAGGAAGATGAGTTTAAAAAAAAAGAAAAAAGCAAGACGGAAGAAGCACCTTGGGAAATATTAACACGTGACTCACAATTAGCGCCCACGGGCTCTCTCTGAGATCAAGCAGGCTGGCTTCTGGGACAGGCTTGTGTCTGCCCCCCGTGCTATCCACTGGAGCTGGTCACAGAGTGACCCATGCCTGACTTAGCTGTCCAGGTACAAAAGTGCAGAGGCCAGAGCTTCCTTGAGAATTTGAGAAATGTGCATGGTGCCTTCATAGCCCACAGCCAAACCATGGGCGTGGCCCATGTCCGCTGACAGTCACCTAGAAGACAGCAGGCAGCTTGCCACTTGGAGGTGGATGGCACTGTAGAAAGCCAGGCACCAAGTACCACAGAGGGACCCCAAAAATGGTTGCCAAGACAAAGACACTAAACACAAGAGCAGGAACCCCAGTGGGTGGCTCGCAGGTCAGCTGCCCTGGGGAAGTCAGGCCAATGGTTGTTGGGTCACGGGCAAAGGATCCAGGGCAAGCCTACAAGGTGAACCCCACTGCAAAAACACTTCAAGCTCTGCCTTCGCTGCTCCTGTCACTGCTAAAAGGTCACGTGGTCAAAAGAGATCGTAGAAAAAAAGATACACACTTGGGAAGAAATGAAAGGCATAAGCAAGAGGTTTAAACTTGAACCCTCTAGTCAAAAGCCCCCATGGGTGTGTGAGGAAGGCTCAGCCTGTGCCTGGCCATTCAGCATCCATCTTGGCCTCACGGCAAATGTCTCTGAGAATGGTCACACGTACCGCTAAAGCCAATTTCATTTGTGCCCAACAGGAATAAAAGCAGAGCCAGGCCGGGAGTGCAGCTGGGTCTGAAGTTCAGGCCTGTGGTCCCGGAAGCTGAGGAAGCAAGGCCTGCCTTGAAGTGTGGTCTACAGAACAGGTCCTAGGTCAGCCTGGGCGGCTGAGTGAGACACAGTCTCAAAACAAAAACTGAAAAGTCGGCTGGAGATGTAACTCAGTAGTAGAGCATTTGCCTTGCGAATACCAAGGCCCTAGGTTCAATGCCCCATCCCACCACAACCACCACCAACAGTGATTTCAACGCTGGGACTGGAGAAGAGGGCTCCGTTGGTGCCTGACTCCCAACCCTAGAACCCATGTGCAAAAAGCTGGGCTCGATGGCTCCCACTTGTAAGGAGGGGAAGACAGGGGGATCCCTGGGGCTCGCTGGCCAGCCAGGCTCGCCTGCTTGCTGCGTTCCGAGCTGGTGGGAAAGCCTGTCTCAAAATCAAGGTGGGTGGGGCCTGAGGGACAGTACCCAAGACTGACCTGTAGCAGGCACACACACACACACACACACACACACACACACACGCACACGCACATGCACACAAATATATACACGCACACACATACACATGCACACAAATACACACACGCACACACACATGCACACGCACACAAATACACGCACACACATGCACACACGCACACAAATACACACACACGCACACAAATACACACACGCACACAAATACACACTCGCACACACACACGCACACAAATACACACATGTACACGCACACACACACATACACACACACGCACACACATACACATGCACATGCACACAAATACACACACGCACACACACGCACACAAATACATACACATGCACAAATACATACACATACACGCACACATGCACACACACATGCACAAATACACATACACATACACATGCATGCACACATGCACACACACATGCATGCACACATACAGACACACATATACATGCATACACACATACACGCACGCACACACACACACATGCACTCGCACACATACACATGCACACACACACATACATGCATGCATGAACATATGCACACACACACATACACATGCACAAACACAACAGGAGGGGGAGCACAAGACAGGCCAGGCAGGAGCAAAGAGCACCTTGGAAGGATGTCGTGCCCCTCACGTCCCCAGCGGTGCTGCCTGCCCTGCCAATCCCTTCTTTGCCCACATTTCTCGTTGCAAGTGTAGGGCCCAGGCGTCACCCCTGTCCCAGTGTCCTTCCCTGAGGAGGGCACAGGTCAGCGGGGTGAGTGGTGGGGACTGTTGTCCTCAGCTTGTCGCTGAACCTCAAAGGAGATGATTCAGGTGACCTGGCGGGCACGCAGCCCTCTGGAGCGAGCCTCCCAAAAGCTCAGGGCCTTCTAGAACTGCTGAAAATGTCAGGCCGGTGGGGTGGCAGCAGGCTGTTGTTAACCTGCACTGTCCAACACTTTCTCTTCTTATCCTCTTCCTCGTTGTTTTGATATTTTGTTTTTAATTTAGGTTTATTTATTTGTGTGTGTGTGTGTGTGTGTGTGTGTGTGTGTGTGTGTGTGTGTGTTTGAGCGTACCACGACCATGTGTGGAGGTCGGAGGACACACGTGGGAATTGATTCTCTCCTTCAACTGTGTGGGTCCTGCAGAGTGAACCGGAATCTCACTATGGAGCCCAGGTTGGCCTCAAACAAATGAGCTTTCTGCAGGATCTCCGGAGTGTTAGGGCTGAGACCTATCCCGGCATGTCCCCCAGAAGCCTACCACAGTCCCCTTAGATCGCTGAAAACCTTCCCAAACACCGCTGTGGTCAGTAAGAGTCCTCTATGACCCCAGGCAGGAGGAAGGTGCTTTTCTAGAACTTTCCATTCTGTTCTGGCAGGCTGGGGTCTGAGAGCCTCCTTCCTACCTGCCTTGGCAATCCCAGGATGCAGGCACCAAGTGGGAGGCAAGCTGCCCCGTGGAAGCTAAGAGGTTGGGTTCTGGGGCTGGAAACCCAGGCCCAGGGCCCCGCGTTGCCAAGCCAGATGCAACTGGATTTGTACCCAAGCCCGGAGGCAAGAGATCCCACGCTCTGACCCAGGAAGCAAGGCAAAAGTCAGGGGAGGTAGGTGGAGGCTGGGGCTGCCCAGGCCCAGGGGAGATGGCTGCGTCCAGTGCGGGCCTGTGCCCCACTGACCCCTCCCCACTTGGAGCTGCCCCTCTGGATTGGACCTTCTCTGCCAAACTGCTTTCGCCATCTGCCATCTCCGTTGGGCCCTGGGGACCCTCCCAGATCGCAATGGGGCTCTTCCTGCCGGTGAGGCCAGAGCTGAGCAGCAGGAAGGGAGCACACACGGGTCCTCAGAGCTGGGTTCAGATCAGGTCCTGAAACCCACTCGCTGTGTGACCTCCAGCAGTGGTCACAGCAGCTTTGAACTCTGGGATTGTTTTAGTTTTTCTCCTTGGGTTCAGATGCCTAGGACACCCCTTCCACTGGAGAAATGACTCCCTGCACCGGCCCCTTTGCTTCCTGGATTACTGGATTGCCCACCCACCCACTCACCTGCCCACCTTCCTGCCCGCCTGCCCGCCTGCCTGCCTCCCTGTCTCCCTGCCTCCCTCCCTGCCTGCCTGCCTCCCTGCCTCCCTCCCTGCCTCCCTGCCTCCCTGCCTCCCATCCACCTCCTTCTCCTCTGTTTCAACATGTTCCTCTGGCTCTTCGGTTGTGTCCCTGACTTCAGGTTTGAGCTGTGTGGTACAGCGCATAAGGGAGTGGGTCACATGCACCAAACTCCCATGAACCTTCTGTGTATTTCCTTTTGTTCTTGTTGTTTTCCAAAGCCTCCTGTGACTCAGGCTGGCTCCAAGCTCCCTATGTAGGAGAGGATGACCTTCAACCTCTGACTGTCCTGTTCCGTCTCCCTCATGCTGGGATGGCAGGCGTGGGCCACCAGGATACCATGGTTTTGCCCAGGGGATGAAACTGGGCCAGAGTCTCCTGGCATCGGGCAAATGCTCTAGCAAGCGAGCCTGGCTCATTATGTACTGTTCTACAAGTGTGTTTTGATGTATCCAGAGGAGCCCTTCTTGTAAGATCCAGACACCTCTTAGCTGTCCAGGAGGCTTCCCGATACCCCCATGCAGGCAGTAACTCCCCTGCCCACAGAGCAAACTGGCAGAGTGACCCAGCCTCCCTGGTGACTGCCCTTCAGTTTTGTTTTGTTTTGTTGTTGTTTTGTTTTTTTGAGACAGGGTTTCTCTGTGTAACCCTGGCTGTCCTGGAACTCACTCTGTAGACCAGGCTGGCCTCGAACTCAGAAATCCACCTGCCTCTGCCTCTCAAGTGCTGGGATTAAAGGCGTGCGCTACCACTGCCTGGCTTGCCCTTCAGTTTTGTAGCCGAAGACTTAACACAGAGTGGCCCTTCGTGTCTAGCATCCTCACACAGTGAGCACCTCCAAGATTCACCAGCCACGTGCTCAGATCTGCAGCTTGACTGAGATTTTGCTATCACTGGGAATGTTCCCTGACTCTGCTTTGAGACTGTGTGAGCTGTAACTGCTGAGGCTCACAAGCCTTGTGCGAGCGCTTTCTTTCTCTTGGGTGCATTGGAGGTCAGAGTTTCTCTTGGTATCATACAGAGAAATGGGAAGGCTCGTGTGAGGCTCCAGGCTGTCTCCCTAGGCTGCTCTCCCACAGCTTCCCTGATCTTTGGCCCTCTTTCCTTGTGATTTTTTTCTTTAATTTTTGAGACAGCATCTCAAATCATTGTGCAGTCCAGGATGGCCTGGACCAAGCCAGTAATCCGGGTGCGTGCTGCCAGACCCAGCTTAGCATTGCCCTTCTATCTGCATTTGAGAATGAGTTGTAAATATGACATCGCCGCCATCCAATAGCTCCTGACCTACATCTCATGCACATGTGTGTACATACCAGCACACACACACACACACCACATGTGTGCACTCACACACAGTACTAAAACTGAGTTCAAGTCAACATCACAATTGTCCCCACGTGGATCTTCTGACATTTGTCTGGTCCAGAGTGGCCTAAGTCTCTCCCATTGTGTTTGGGGTCTCACCGTCTAAAGCTGTTCCTTCCCTGGTGGTCCCTCAATTTTCATGACCTCCAGATGACAGGGGGGATGGGCCAGTTGTTCTGTAGGGCATTCCTTGGTTTAAATTCACCCTGCATTCCCTGGGGGCTAGAAATGGGCTCTCTGCTCCTGCACAAGGACAACAGGAATGTGACACTGGGTTCCTGAGTGTCCTGTGAGGACACCTGCAATTTGTCTCATGGCTGGAAATGAGGACAGGGAAGTGTCCCATCCCACCCACCGAGCAATTCCAAGGATTAAATGAGACCCAGCCCAAAGACTGATTTTGCAATGTTCTCTCCCTGTATCTGACCCTGGCCAACCCAGGAAGAGACCAGGGGTAAAAGGTCGGGATTCACCCCACCTGGATGCAGACTCTGCCTGATCAAACCAAATGACAGGGACAGGGAAAGCAGATCCTTCCCACATACCACCAAGGGACACTTAATCTCCCTCTGTATCAGAAATTTTCAACCAAAAGTAGTTTTGCCTCCAAGCAACAGCTGGAGGCCTCTCAGGGAGCCTGGCATTGTGCTGCATACCTGCTAGCCCAGCAGTGACTGAGGCAGGGGGATGGCAACTTAAAGGCAAATGTGGGTTATACAAGGAGATCCTATCTCAAACAAACAAACAAATCTAAGAGTGGGTACTTAACTCCTGTCATCTCAGCACTTGGGATGCTGAGGCAGGAGGATCACCATTCTTTTAAGACCCCATTTCAGGGAGAAGACAGCGGAATCTGGTAGGTGAAGACAGGAGTTGTGGCACCCACTCTTTAAAGCATGGGAAGCCCAGAAGAGAAAGTGACCCCATTCCAAAGCCACCTGTGTGGAGGCCGCAGCACCCTGACCCACACCAGACCTAAGTCATCCAGGAACTGACAGGCAGGCCTCTCCATCTCGGTCTCCTGGTATCTATCTGGGCCCAGTGGCTGACGAGACAAGGGCCAGCTCTGATGTCCAGCACACCCAGAACTTGGGGCAGAGTCTCATCTGATGAAGGGCAAGTCACAGATCCTACGCTGTTGTTGTTGTTGTTGTTGTTGTTGTTGTTGTTGTTGTTGTTTTGAAGCCCTCACAGGCTTCAGAGAGTCTGAGAACCCCCAACCTCTGGGAAAATGAGAGGTGGGGCCTTTGGGGGCAGCCCCGCCTTGTCCTCAGAACACGAAGACAGGAGTCCGAGATCCAGAACCCCAGCCTGGCGGTGGTGGCGCACGCCTGTAATCCCAGCACTCTGGGAGGCAGAGGAGGCAGATTTCTGAGTTCCAGGCCACCCTGGTCTACATAGTGAGTTCCAGGACAGCCAGGGCTACACAGAGAAACCCTGTCTCAAAGAAACCAAATCCAAAAAACAAAAAACAAACAAACAAAAAAAGTGTTTATGACGATGTTCTAGTGATGGTCCTGATGCTGGCTTAACCCTCCAGGTAACGAAGAAATGACGACTCTAGAGTGGTAAAATAAATGAGGGGCTGCTCGACGCCTCCGTGGGTAAGGCGCCTGCCTTGCAAGCTTAAGGGCCTGTGTTCAGACCCCCAGCACCCACATCAAAGCCATGTGCAACGGTGTGATCCTGTAGCCCCAGTGCTGGGGAGGGGGAGACAGGCCGAGCCCAGGCCCAATGGCCAGGCAGTGTAACACAACCAACCCATGAGCTTCAGCGAAAAGAGCCCACATTTAAAAATAAGGTACAGCCACAGAGGAAGACTCCTGCATGTGCACATGTACCCTCGCCCCATGAAAACACACACACACATACACACACACACACGTACCACACACATACCACACACACACATACCACACACACATACAACACACACACACACATGTACCACACACATACCACACACACATACAGCACACACACACCACATGCACCACACACACAATACAGCACACACATACCACACAAACACACACATATATACCATGCACACCACACACACACGATACAACACACACAACACACATACTACACACATACCACATTACCACATACTACACACATACCCAGAGTCATCATAACACACACACACACACACACACACACACCAACAACAACCAGTCAATAAATAGGTAAGCAGAAGTAAGTATAGACCAGCAAGATGGCTAGGGGGAGGGGGGAGGGTAACCGTGCCCGCTGCCGAGCCTGACCCCCTGAGTTGATCCTCTGGACACACAGGGAGGGGAGAACCAACCCCTCCTACAAGTTGCCCTCTGACATCAACCATACATATAAATAAATAAATAGTCACAAAAAGTTTGTTTGTTTGTTTGTTGGCTTTTCGAGACAGGGTTTCTCTATATAGCCCTGGCTGTCCTAGAACTCACTTTGTAGACCAGGCTGACCTCGAACTCAGAAATCTGCCTGCCTCTGCCTCCCAAGTGCTGGGATTAAAGGCGTGAGCCACCATCACCCGGCCAGGTTAATTTTGTTAAGCAGAAAAAGTAACTTCTCGAAAGTTGGAGGCCACCCACGGTTATTTACATTGTTTCAAAGTTCCTCCCTCTGATGCCTGTTGGGTGGGAAGAGGGAGAAGCTGCTGACCCCCTGACCCCCTGACCCACTAAGATGGCCGCCGCTGAGCCCAGAGCTCCACACACAAAAACAAGATTGACTGCAAGTTTGAGGCCAGCCAGGGCAACTTGGTCTCAAAAACCCTAAACCAAAACCGAAAGTGAAGCCTGCAGGACTTGCTTTGGTCAGGTGACCAGAGTGTGACCAGCAGCACTGGGACAGGGAGTAGCACTCAGTCCTCTGGGTCCTGCAGAGGCTCAGAGCCTGAGTCACATTCAGGAGCTCTTAGAGCTGTTGGAGGGACCCAGCCACAAACAACCCCCTGGAGCCCCGGACCTGGTAAAGACAGGGAAGGGCAAGGGACTGCCAAGGTCAACCTGGTCTGCCTAGTGAGTTCCAGGCCAGCCAGAGTTAAATAGTGAGACTGTCTCAGAAACAAACAAAAAATTTTATTTATGTATTTATGTATTTATTTATTATTTTTTAGCTTTTTGACACAGAGTTTCTCTGCGCAGTCCTGGCTGTCCTGGAACTCGCCCTGTAGACCAGACTGGCTTTGAACTCACACAGATCTGCCTCCCTTTGCCCCATAAGTGCTGGGATTACAAGTGTGCACCACCACTGCCCACTGAGAAACAAAAATTTTAATAGATTTCCTTGCTTTTATTTTAAGTGCATTGGTGTTTTATTGGCACATTCCTCTGTGTGGTGGCACCGGGTCCCCTGGAACTGGAATGCCAGTTGTGAGCTACCATGTTGGTGCTGGAAATTGAACACGGATCCTCTGAAAAGAACAGCCAGTGCTCTTAACGGCTGTGCTGTCTCTCCAGCCCCAAGAAGAAGTTTAAGAGAAATAAATAATGAAAGATTGATGAGAACTCAGCGATTTATTCTCAGTTCAGATGAAATACACCAGAGTTTGTGGTTTTCCTATACATCTTTGATCTTTTTCAAAAATGATAAGTGTTTTTTTAACACAGAGACAGACAGACAGACAGACAGACAGACAGACAGACACACACACACACACACACTGAGGGGGTCATCGCCATGAACAGATGCTTCATTTCCTATGTTTCCCGGGGCTGTGACCCTGAAGTCCACTCTTGGCACCACCTGTTTGTACCGTACCCACCTCAGTCACCCCTACAGAGCCCAGGTGGATGTGTCCCCAAGCTATTGAGTGGCCACTCAGCAATGAAAAAGGCTAGTAAGCCACACACTGCCACTTAAGGACATGTCAAGGTGGACTTGGGGGCCACAGTATGGGATTCCTTTAACACGATTCACAGAAGCAGGCGAGCCAGCTCTTGCTTCCAGAACTCAGGGCACCATGGCAAGGGATGCGGTTCATCCAGCATGTACGAGGTCGGGGGTTCGATCCCCAACATGGATCTCACGGAACAGACATAATGAAGGGCTCTAATGCCAGCACTCGAGAAGCAGAGGCGAGGAGATCAGCATTTTAGGGGTGACCTGAGCTACACACCATACTGTCTCAACAACAAGATCAGAGTACTGATAACCTAGGTGTAGGGAGGGGCTCTTGAGCATTGGCTTGGCCTCTTGAGGTCCCCGGTAGGGGACAGCTAAGTGCCTTTGCAGGTGTGGATGGTAGCCTAAAGAAGAGGAATCCATAGCAGGAGATGGCCACATGGACCAGACAGTAAAAGGCTGTCAAAGAGGTAATGCATGACCTTGCAGCAGGCCTAGGGGACTCCAGCCAGGTGCCATGCAGCTCTTGAATGGCCTGCGAGACCCCTCATGGCATATGCCTGGGGTCAGGGATGAAGGCAAGAAGTGCCACATCTGTGTATCAGTCACCAGCCCTCCACCCCACAGAGCAGGCGAGGCTGTGGCCCAGCAGGCCCTGACCCGCCCCAGTGCTCTCTTCTCCACAGCCCCTGCCCTGGCTCCCAGGTCTCTGAGGATTCCTTCTCCTCCCAGGCTGCCTCTGTCCCTGCCAGGGCTCCAGGGCTGGGCCAGAGATCTGGTGACAGCTATAAAAATAATAACTTACCCAGCCAGCTCCCTGGCCTCCTGACTCGCCCCACAGCGGTCGCGGTGGGCTGGCCCTTGTGCCTGGCGAAGGTGCCTTCCAGCCCTGGCAGGCTGGCATCTCCAGGGAGCAGGTGCTGGTGGCTGGGGCGTGGGGCAAAGAGGTCATTCCGGGTGACATCTGGGCCTTGCACAGTTGACAACATACTCCGCAGCAGGGTCTGAACCTCTCTGACACTTGTGCCCAGTGTCACAAGTGTGGGACACTGGACTCGGGTGGGAAAACAGGGTCTGAAGGCAGCTGAGAAGCTTCTACCCAGCCCGAGGGCCTGGGTCACGCCTGACCTGAAGCATGCTGAGACTCCAGAGCCATCTGGAGACACCAGATGCCTTCACACATGACTTCTGTAGTTCAAATGAATTAAATCAGCCCTTTCACCTCATCTAACAGAGCCCTTTTCTCCTCTCGGGGAATGGTGTCAGCAGAACAGCCCTGACAAGGAAGCACTAGGCCACCCCTGAGAAACACAGGTGACAAAGAGACCCAGTGAGCTCCGTGCCATTTGGGCAAATGTGTCAGAAATGAATTCAGCTGCCAGTAACAGGAAACCCAGCGACAAAGGTCTAATGAACAGGGATTTGTTTTATTCACATAAACAAGTGCAGAGCAAGGTCAGCAAGGACCCGAGAGGCTCCTCCGCCCCCTGCCACCGGGACTCAAACGCCTTTTGTCTTTCAGGTTTGCCACTATGCTTGAAGCGGTGCCTCTGGGTTCAAGATGGTCTCTGCAGCTCTAGCTATCTGAGTTCCAGGCAGACTGTAAGAAGAACAGGATCCTGCAGAGAAGTTCCCGGCAGCCCCTCCTACAGTTTATGCTCACAGCTCAGGGGTCATTCCTAGCTGCAAGAGAAGCTTGGAGAACTCGGTCTCTCCGCAAGGCGGCTGTTCCCAGACCCGAGCAGTCCCGTGGCTGAGGGAGAAAGGAAGGCATGCATCCTGCACTGGCAACATTGGCTGTGATGAAAGGGGAGGGGGATGAAAATCTGTGGAAGAACATTCTAGAAGCTAAGAAATGCCATCTCCAGAGGTCTCTGCATGAACTAACCTGTCAAAGCTTTTCAAAACACTGAGGAATGCTGCTGTCTTCTCGTCATGGCCAGGGAAAAGATGTGCTTGTTTGCCCAATTCGAATGCTCTGGACGTGGTGAATTCCCTGCACTGTACAAGGCCAATGGCTAACGCCCAGCCTGAACCAGGACGGGATCATTTTAAATTTGTCATGCGAACCAACTCAATCCTCACTGCCTCCTCACACTAATGAAGCCAGTTTGCTATTACCACCACTTAATAAACAATGAATCAGAGGCACAGAGAGGCAAAGTTACATACCTAGGGTCACACAGCAAGAGTTAACAGGTTTATTTCTGGGTATTAAAATCATGAGTGCTTTTGGCTTTTTTTTCTTTTTCTTTTATTAGCGATCCACATTCTCTGGAAATTAAATAAAAACAAATGCCTCTCGGAAGTCCAGCCTCCAGCCTATCTTCCAGTCTTGACACCATAGGAGGCCCGGCTTCCTTCTGCAGCACGGACTGTGGTCCCCCCACCCTGCCCCACCCCCACCCCCACCCCCAGGCGGCTGCCCTCTGTCCCACAGTCATGGCTTCCCAGAGAACTCCTCTCTCTCCTGGCACCCAGCCTTTGTTCTTCCAGTCCCTCCTGGCCAGCCTGGCACACAGCTCAACTCAAAATGGCTCCAGGCCCTGGCTCACAGGCTCGAACCCCTCAGCTCTCCTGGACCGGGCCAGGCAGGCAGGCAGCCACTCCGCTCCCTCACCTACTGCACTTTGCCTAGCCTCCAGGGCTGAGGGGCCTGTTTTGTTTGTCACCAGACTTATCAGGGATTCTATGGGTGCCAGGCTCTGGCATGGGCACCCACTCAACCAGCCTCACACTGCCTCTGTTGGCCTCACTGTGGCCTCAGAGGCTCTATACAAAGAATCCACCACCCTTTGCTGCCACCCCTCCAGCCTGCCTCAGGACCTTTGCACCTGCTGACCCTCTGAGGCCCATCCTCAGGTACATTCTACCACTTCTTGGTCTTATTTTCTCAAGCCTTTTACTACTGTCTGAATGACCTTACCAATTTGCTATGGATTCCTTTTTGAGGAGTGGAATTTGAGTTAGGGTTTTATGTAGCCCAGGCTAGCCTCAAACTCTCTATGTAGTAGAGGGTAACCTTGAACTCCTGACCTTTCTGCCTCCACCTCCGGACCTCCACTTCCCCAGTGTTGGGATAAAAGGCAAATACCACTTTACCAGGTATCACCAACATTGTTTCTACTGTTGTTACATTGTTGCTAGCAGGGAAATCCCGCTCACCTGGGGCCTGCATTAAGCGTTGCTTGTGGTAGGTTGGCCAGATGGACTTTGTCCACCATGAGAAAAGTGCAAGCCTAAAAGGCCAAATGTCTTCTTTGATGTCTCCAGTCATCAGGAGACAAAGCTCCTAGGGTACCTCTTACCCTCAGAGGTTGTGTGTGTCTGTTGTCAACCCTGTGGCAAGGCCAGGCCAGCAGGGAAGGGTCTGAGCCCACCAACTGCCCTGGGTTCAAACCCAACTCCATCAACACTGGTCGTCTGGCATGGAAGCTAGTAGTGTTTTGTCAACAAAGACACACTGCCCATCCTTTTATCCACAGTAAATGTGTCCTCCACCTGACAGCCCAGCTTGGTTTAAATCCCCTCCAAATCCCGTGCCTTTAAATTACCCCATAATCTTGTATTTTTTTAAAAAAGAAAAAGCCACACTGCTCTTTGAGGAAAGACTGTCCTGTGAAAAGTTGTGTTGTAGGTCCCCACACATCACATCACAAAATGGGGCTCCTGTCCACTGCCTCAGAGGACGCAGGAGGGGCTGGGTCACCAGCTCTCCATCTCCCAGACTCCCCTGCATTGCTCAGGCTGCCCCTCAGCCATTAGCAACACCTGAACTCCCGCAGGAGGAGTTGATGTGATGCTGCTGGGATCCCTCCATCTCAGCAGGTCCGCAGGTGATCCCGGAGGGGGCCACAGCCCTAAGGGGAGGTCTGAGGTCACAGGAGGGCAGGTGGAGAGCCACTGACGTCACCCAGAACTGGGAAGTCAAATGCCCCTGGCTCAGACGCCCTGAGAACAGTGACTTTGCCTCTGTGCCCAGGGTGGGAACTAGGGCTGGTCTCATGTGGGCTGGAGAAGCACACAGCTCAGTGACTGCTGTACACAGTATCCTAGGCTCCCCACTCAGTCTAGGTTGGCCCCAGAGAGACACCTCCTCCCAGAAGCCCTCAGGGATCTTCTTGGCCCTCCCCACCCTTCCCTGGCCCACTTTTCTTCCTTCACAGTGTTTGCCCCACCTGTCATTATGTCGTTCCAGTGGCTGAATATCTAAGTGTCCTTCTCTCCCTGTTAATTGTCACCTCGCTCTTTGTCACCACCCAGATCCAACACCAACAATGGAGCTGGCATACAGCTGGTGCTCAATAAATGTTTGTCACATAAATGAAAAGGAACCGGGCAAATAAATGTCTACGCGAGATAAAGAGAAAACAAGCGAGGGCTGGATATGGGGGTTGGGGGGGACATTACATTCCTCAGAAGGTTGTAGGAGATGGTTGCCCCCCACCCCTCCTGCCACCCTTCCCCTAACCGTGCCAATCTTTACCCTTCCCAGTGGTGCAAACTTAAGAGAAGTCACTTCCCCTCACGGAGCCTCTGCCAGGCAGAAGAATCCTATAGCAGAAGCTCCGACCAAGGCTAAGCTGATCACAACATGGAGCGCAGTCCTCCACCTTCCCTTCCCGACACCCACTTTTCTCCTGGGTAAAGTCACCAGGTTGTGGGTGGCTGTGTTAGACAGTAAGATGAGAGAGTACATTTTGTGAAGGCTCCCATCCTGAGCAGGCGTGGGGAGGGCCCTGGTTGCTCCTCCTCCTCCTAGCAAGTCTCAGCGGTGACAACCACCCAGTGGGCCCCTGGGCAATATGGCTGACCTGCCCTGGCAGCCGGAGGGCCCAGCAGCCCACCTGTGACAAGGTCCTGGAGAGACACCAGCTCTGTGGATTGACCTCACCCCACAGTTACCCTTCAGGCTGCTGGCCTCTCTGTCTTGCTGTTCTGTCTCCAAGCTTGTGGTCCAGGGGTCCCTGGCAGCTGGGTGACCTGGTCCGTGGGGTATGTCACCCCATCAGTGGCCTCTGCTACAGTGATGGCTGTCTAAGCCTTTGACCTTTGACCCACTACTGCTTTTCCTGATCCTGGAGTCATCAGAAGGGCCTGGGTTCACATCCTTGCCAGTCTATACTGCCACTCTACTTTGGGGGAGGGGTGCCTGATCTTGGAGCCAGGAAATGAAGGGTGGGAGATTCAGGGTTTAGGGACAGGGACTACAAACCAACCCCAAACTTGCTGGAGATGCACCTACCGGTGGGAGCGGCACTTCTGTGATTTCCAAGTTACGTATGCTGAGAAATGGATGTCAGGTCAGTCTGGCTGCAGAGGTGCATTAAAGTTTCCTATCCTTGGAAAGATGGTGTCTCCCCCTTCTCCCAGGTCCAGCCCAGGCTTAGCTTCTAAGTCTTGGAGCAGAGGAGCTGACCAACAGCCACTTGGTGTAGGCAGAAGCCACCAAGACACTGGGCCATGGGGCTGTACTGGCCTTGGCTCCAGGGCCCACCGGGTCAAGTGTCTGTCCATCTGTCTAGGCCTAGAAGGAAGCTGGGTGGAAGTCAAGTATCTGAGGGTCTGTGCAGGCGGAGAGCGCCTCAGTCCTCAGCCTGAGACAGTGGGAGACGGGTCACCAGGCCCAACACTCCAGGTTCCCAAAGAGAAAGGGAAGAAAACGGATTCCCTATTCACCAACCAGTGTCACTGGTCACCCCTAAGCTCCCAAGCTCCCTTGGGCCTTTGGCAAACTGCTGTTACCTGCTACCCAGAATCCCTCACAGCAGGGAGCTCATCAGGACCTGACAGCCACAAGCTATCCACATCCATAAAGCAAAAAGGCACAATAGTGCCTACCTTCCATAAGGCTTGAAGGAGACGCAGGCAGGCCCAGGGCTTGCAGAATGCTGGCCCCGGACAGGCGCTCCACACTCACACAGCCAAACGCCAGGAACCTCCCATCAAAAATAATAACAAGAACAAACGCTTATGTAACAGTTCTGGCGTGCCAGGCACGGCGGGACACAGCACATCCACTACGCCTCAGACACCCGCGACTCTCACTAAGGCGGCCCGGCTGCAGCAGAGCTGCCCCGGCAAACCTGAGCGCGGGTTCTGCGTTCAAGTCCTGGCTCAGCCACCTTGAGCACCAGGGTAAGGGAGGCTCTGAGTCCCTTCTGGGCAGGGAGGGAAAGCAGAGTGGCAACTGTCCCCCTCACCCCCCCCCTTGGCCCAGTCTCTCCCCCAGCTACACAGGGACATAGAAACCAAACAGACCAGCGGGCTCCCCTACACACCACCAACACACAGTACGTTGAATACAGTACTCACCTGCCCTGACCCAGCTGTCTGGACCAGCCTTTCCTACAGAGTCTAGACCTCTCCACAAACCTGACACTCAAACGAAGCCTGGAGGACCGCCCATCCCAAGCAAAGTATCTAGCAAGGTCCCCCCAGCACCCATGGGTGCTGAGTCACCCTGAATTCCTGACCCGGCACTCTGCCCCCTCTCCTGGGGGGAGGGGCTGGCACCCCATCTGCCAGGGGAAGAGAAAAACCCAGATGCAACACCCCCACCCACCACCACACACAACCCAAAAATAACCCGCAGCCCCCTACACACCAGAAACACAAAAACAAAATCTCGCATATATCCAAAGTCGGGGAGGGAAGAAAAAAATTTTTTTTCAAAAGCCAACTACTGCCCCCAAAAGGCTTTTAAACGTTCTCCAAAAAAGTTTATTAAAATGTCTTCACTTTAATGCTCGAAACGGAAAAGGTTCTCAAAATATACATACGCCTCTTTTCTCATAGAAATAGAACTTTTTTTATATAATACAAAAAAAATAATAAGACCAAAAAAAAAAAAAAAACCAAAAACAAAAAAACCAAAAACAGCAACAGCAACAACCCCGCAGGAACATCTTTAAGTGATTACTCAGGGCCCGGCTGACAGTTACACGTGTGTTGCGTCAGTCCCATGTCCACACGCGCTCAGCCACGTTTGATCCGGATTGCATCAAGTCCCCGAAACCCGGTGCGCGGGGCAGGTGCGTGCGCGCGGTGTGCCCGCGGTGTCCCCTCGGTGCAGGTGCAGGTGCGCGCGGGGCACGCACGGCGTCCCGGGCGCGCGCGGGGCCGGAGCGCGCGGGGTCGGGCGCACGGTGCCCAGGGTGGCCGCGGCGCGCCCCACGCCACCACCCCCCCGCCGCGCTAGCAGTGGCCCGCCGAGGCCAGCAGCGGCTCGGGCAGCTGCTTGAACAAGTTCCGCAGCGTGCTGAGCTCTCGCGACAGCTGCTCCACCTTCTTCTGCAGCCGCTCGTTCTCCGCCGTCAGCTCCAGCACCTTGTGCTGCGTCTCCAGGTTGCGCATCTTGGCCTTGTCGCGGCTCTTGCGCACCGCGATGTTGTTGCGCTCGCGCCGCATCTTGTACTCGTCGCTCAGCTTGTCCACCGTCTTCTTGGCCTTGGCCTTGGCGGGCGCGGCCGGCGGCCCCGCGAAGCAGGCGGCGGGCGCGGCCTTGGCGTCAGCGGGGCTCGGCGTGCCGGGCGGGCTGGACGACGACGACGTGGACAGGCTGCCGCTGCTGCCGCTCGGCGTCGCCTGGTAGCCCAGGTAGGCGCGCAGGGCGAACGGGAAGCCGGCCGCCATGGCGGGCGCGTCGTCCGCGCGCTTGCAGTCCGCGGGTTCGAAGCCCGGCTCCGCCTTGAGCGCGGCGGGCGGCGGCGGCGGGAAGCAGGCGGGCGGCGGGGCCTTGGCGCCCGCGCGGCCGAGGCTCACGTAACCGTAGTCGGCCGGCTTCTTGCTCGGCTTGGCGCCGTAGTCGTCGGCGAAGAGGTCGGAAAGGAAGTCGTGGTGCGCGGGCGCGGGCGCGGGCGCGGCGAAGTCCGCGGCGGGCGCGAGCGGCTCCAGGTAGGGGCTGAAGTCGATGGCGCGCTCGTGCTCGCCGATGGCCGGCTCGGCGGCGGGGGCGCGCGGCGCGGCGCGGGCCGCCTTGGCCCCGTAGGCCAGGCAGTCGGGCTCGTAGTAGAAGTTGGCCACTTCCATGGGTCTAAAGGCGGCGGGCGGCGGCGGGAGGCATGCTGCGTCCCAGGCCAGCAGGCGGTGCATGAACGCGGGGCCCGCGGGCTCCGCTGCGTCCCGGTCCCGTGCGCGGCTCGGACTCGGCGCGGCGGCGGCCGAGCGGGAGGTTTATAAGGCGGCGCCTGGCAACGGCTGCGTCACGCCGGGGCCCCTCCCGCTGCCCCGCCGCCCGGTCCGGTGCGCGTCATTGCCCGGCCGCGGGAGCGCGAGAGGGCGCGGCGGGGAGTGGGGCCCGGCGGGGGGTCCTCGCGCGGGACACTGAGCGGTGTCCCGGGCGCCCCGCCAACCCCGCGATCCCCACGGACGCGGGGGACGCCGGCCCGCCCCCCTTCCCGCCCCTCGGGAACACCGAGGAGCGCGGCCGCCGCCCGCCCCCTGCTGGAGGACGCGGCTCCCGTCGGTTGTCCCGGGCCCCCAGTTCCTGAGAAGCAGATCGGTCCTCCCGTTGCACGACCCCAACCCCCGGGTCCTGCCCGCTGGCCCCGGTCCCCAACTCCCTGGAAACAGCCTTCCACCCGTGCATGTCCTCCCGCCCAGGTGCTGCCCACGCCTCAGGGACCCCAACTTCTGGGAAGCAGAACTCTCCACCTGGTGCACGCCCACCCCGGGGATGCTCGCTGTCCCCGGATCCCAACCCTCCACCCTATGTGTGGCCCGCCCACCGCACCTGCCTACGCAGAGCCACTCGGTGCGCCTCTCCGAGAAGGTGGCAGGGGTGGGGGTTCTGCCACACTGTGTCTGTGGGTGAGTCACTTTGTTTCTCTTGAGTTTTCTCCGTGCACCGTACTGGTAGTAGTGGTGTCTGGGTGTCAGACACAAATGGACTCCCGAGAAGACCGATGCCTGACCAAGCCCTGCACAGCCCTGCCCAGAGGCTGCAGGCTTCTCAGGTGCTTGCGGTGCGAGCATGGTGGACCCAACTCCAGCCATGAGGACCCTGCAAGGTGGGGTAAGCGAACCCTCCATGCTCTTGAATGGGCACCAGGCCCGGACCACCAGCCTCTCTCCGGTGAGACCCTTTCGAGGAAGCCCATCGAAACTCTTGGGACCCCACCCTTCCGCCACTCCCAGCTGGGCCACTCAAGCCGGAGCTGCCAACCTGCCTGGGGCTGACCCCCGACCCATTGACCCCAGCCCTGGCCCCGGCAAGCTGGCGGGGTATTGCACAACCTTCGGTGTTATCTGCTGAGCTGGGGTGACCTCCGCCCCCAAGAGCTGGAGAAATGACATCTCCCTGTGCCCTTGGGGGTGGGGGGCAGGGAGGGAAAGGATAAGACACTAGCCCTGCCTGCGGCTTTCTGGCCTTCCCAGCAGCCTCTGGGCCAGGAAGGGATCAGGGCCCGGAGAGGCGTGGTGACATCCCCAGGGCCACCCAGCCAGGCCTGGCTGTAAAGTGGGACGTTGGGGCTTCAGGGACAGGCCCTCCCTTATCCAACACTGGTGACTATTCCGCCCCACCTCTGGGCCACCATTCACGTAATTACTTCCTTCCCTCAGTTTCCCCTCAGACTGGGTCCTGCTCCCTCAACCCTGCTCCAGAAGCACCCCCCACCCCTGGGGGTATCAGCTCGCCTCCAGGAAAACTTCCAAGACTCCCTGGGTCCCCAGCCCCATCTCACCTGGCCAGTCTTCCTTCTGTCCCTGCTGCCCACCCCAAATGTCAGCCTGAATGTCAGGGAGCGGGTCTGTCTGTCTGTCTGTCTGTCTGTCTGTCTGTCTTATTTACTGTGTGAATGTGCCCCACAACTTGTATGCGAACTTGGAGTTCGCTGACTGTCACAGGCCTCTCCTTCCGTCCAATGGGTCCTGGGTATTGAACTCAGGTCTTTAGGCTTGGCAGTAAGTACCTTGAAACCACTGAGCCATCTTGGCCTGACTTCTCTCTTTACTCGCTGTTTTGGCTGGGTGTGGCCTCGGGCAGACTGGCTCTGCGCTGTAGCTTCCTGCGGCATTTCAGGGCTCTGGGGAGACACAGCAAGACCTGGGGAGGGTGACACAGTACCTCAAGCATCTGCTGTGTGACCTCAGCCGGCCGGCTGCTCTCTCTGAGCCATATTTTATACTTGTTTGATCTCCCTGGTAATTTGTGGGAGGCGAGCCGTATTGCCCTGTGCTCACAGGTAAGGAGACTGGGGCCCAGCAGATCTACGTGCCGGCTCGGGGTGGTCACGTGAAGAGATGGCGGTGGAGAAAGTCTCCCAAGCCTCGGGGTTGTAATCAGCTCTCACAGTAAACTTGAGTCTAGAGAAAGGTGACTTGGGTCACACAGGGACTCGAGGGGTGACTCAGGGCCTGGAGACCAGACTCCACCTCATCACAGAGCTTGGCTAGCTGGCCCCGTGGCAACCTCCTGCCGGGCTCGCCCACCCACGGCTGACCCAACTGTCCCACAGGGAGGCCAGAGGAGTGGCCCGCTCTGCTCCCCAGGTCCTTGCCCAATAGGCCATGCCTGTCACCTCGCATGGCTGACAGACCTTCCTCAGAGCTCTGCCTTCCCTACCCAGACCCAGCTCTTCCTGCTCCCTGTCCCAACCTCGTGTTTGAAGGAACCTGGCCTGCATAGGTCCCCTGTGTGGCCAGATCAACAACAAAAGGGTTCGCCCAACACCACTGTGGTGTACCTGGGACCTTATTTTATTTTCTTTCATTGTGACGGTGCTGGAGTTGGGAGACCCCGGCCTTGCACATGCTGGCCACAGTTCTGCCAGTGAGCTTCATCTCAGCCCTCTCTCTCTTTTTTTTTTCCTTTTGAGACAGGGTCTTGATAAGTTGCCCAGGCTGGCCTTGAACTTAGAATCCTCCTACTTCAGCCTCCGGAGCAGCTGGGATCGCAGGCCTGTGCTACCAGGTCCCAGCTGTCCCTGTTAGTGAATTCATTCGTAATGTGTGAAAACCCAGAGACTTCACACCACGCTTCCAATTCCCAGCTCTTCCTCTCAGTGTGGGTCCCTGAACTGGCCTCTCTGGTGTGGCGACCGAGGCTGCGGTGGTTGCTAAGGCCACGGGCATTACCAATATGGGTCGTATACGTATACCCTGCTACCCCCAGTTTTGGGGGAGGGAGGACTTAGTGCGTCTGCAGGAGGAGGAGGAGGCTGAAGTTGAGCCCCCTGCTCCCCCCTTCCGCCCCCCACCCAGCCTGCACGCAGCAGCCGTGACTCAGTACAGATGGGACAGCAGGTGGTGAGAAAAGTCGGGGAACTGCTTTTGTTCCCAGGAGGACCCTCCTTACAAGGTTGCTCCGGTCATTGCTGTGGCCCTTCAGCGTGGGGATGTCGGATGTCCTGTCTCTGGGCCCTGTTGGCCTTCTCCTGACAGGTGGGGGTGACTCACCACCCTGCAGCCCCGCTCAGGGCTTAGGGTGGCAAAGCCGTAGAAACCGTGCTGAGCAGGTCGATGAAGAGGGGTCCCCAGTGGCTCACAGCTCTCCCACACACCTGGTGATGGCCAGAGCCCTCGCGCCATGCCTGAACTTTGCTGTGATAGAGCACTCCGTTTCCTTCCCAACCAAGGGAAATAAGCAAAGAAGGAAACCAACCGCCAGGCCTCCTCTCTGAGGCCTCAGTTTCCCCACTGTGTTCAGAAGTCTTCGGTTCCAGATTGGCCGCCTCCGCATACCAGCTCTGTGAAACTTGCCTGTGTGTATGCCGCCATCTTGTGGCAGGTTCTGGGACTGCAGGGGTGACTTGCGCTTCTTTTGAGTGGAAACCCTTGGTGCCTGTCACTCACAGGACATGAACCTGACACAAGAAGAACAGCTGTCCATGGGATGGGAAGAGGCTCTCAGCCTTCGTGTAGTCACTCCTCAAACTTTTTAAAAACTTGTTCAGATGCTGGAGACATACGACGCAGGGAAGACACTGGATCAGTGCTGGCGCATCTGAATGTCGAGCTATGCAGTTGGGAGTGGGGAGGGATACGGCCTGTAGGTCTGTCTGCACCAGGCAGTGAGACCAGGCAAAGGCTGCATCTCTGCAGCCTTGTATTGGAGGTCATGTCGCAAACAGCTTTGTGGACCATCGAGGACGTGACATACTGGCTGTTACAGGGGACAGGAAACAGGCTAGAACCTCTAAGGGACCCCTCTGGCTCCCTGTGGGGTGTGGGGTATGACGCAGGCCAGGGAGGGAGGACCTGGTGGGAAGCGGTCATGCTCAGGACTCTACTAGAGAAGAGACCACCATGGTTGCCTGGTACAGTGAGTGCAGTGGCTCGCTCTCTCAGGTTCAAATCCATGGCCAGAAAAGGTTTGATGAATGACTATACAAAGGTCGTGCTCCTTTGTCTGTTGCTTGGATATTCTTGTTCCTCTCGGTGGCTATTTGTAGCTGAGTCAAGGGGGTTGCTTTGGGTTTTCTTTCTTTCTTTCTTTCTTTCTTTTTTTGTTTGTTTGTTTGTTTGTTTGTTTGTTTGGATTTGGTTTTTTCGAGACAGGGTTTCTCTGTGTAGCCCTGGCTGTCCTGGAACTCACTCTGTAGACCAGGCAGGCCTCGAACTCAGAAATCCGCCTGCCTCTGCCTCCCAGAGTGCTGGGATTACAGGCGTGCACCACTGCCGCCTGGCTGCTTTGGGTTTTCAAGGCCAGCATTAGCTATAATGTGTGTGTGTGTGTGTGTGTGTGTGTGTGTGTGTGTGTGTGTGTGTAAGAGAGAGAGGCATCCCTCTACTGAATTCAGTAGTGCACTAACACAGTGTTCCATGAGGAAGCCATCTTGTTACAGAGCCCAGCCGCCTCTCACCTCCCTCCAGGGTCTTCTGAGGAGCTCTGGGGTCCACACCTCCTGTGTAGCATCCACATCTTCCTGGGTCACCATTCCTGTTGTGATGCAGGTCTTTTCTTCTAAAGCACTCACTGGAGAATGACTGAGGCCGGGTGCCTATGTCATAGCAAGTTTGCCGCCTCTTTACCAAGCATGAGAGAGAAATGACTTTATTAAGTAACTCCACAAGCACGAGGCATGGTGACACAGGCCCGTGATCCCAGGAGGTGGTCACAAAAGAATAAGTTTAAGGTCTCAGCACACAAGGACACACATCTTTAATACCAGCACTCTCTGAGTTCAAGACCAGCCTGGCCTACAAGAGAGAAATCCTGACTCAAAAATAAATAAATAGGAGCTGGAGAGATGGATGGCTCGGTGGTTAAGAGCACTGACTGCTCTCCCGAAGGTCCTGAGTTCAAATCCCAGCAACCACACGGTGACTTACAACCATCTGTACAGCTACAGTGTACTCATATACATTAAATAAATAAAATCTTTTGCTATCTCTGGCCTAGAAATACCAGTTCATTTGCAAAGACTCAGACAGGTAGACATGCACCAGCGCTGGTGACATCACAGGGGTGTGGTCCCTGCAGAGAATGTACAAGGATGAGGTGGCTCTGTGGGGGAGGAATGGGGCAGTGCTGTCCGACAGAACTTTCTGGTGTGCCTGGAAAAGCCTCTCCCGGTGTCACGGCAGCCGCATGTGGCTCCCAGGCACCCACGGGCCCTGGCTGGTGAAATTGAGAACATTTTTACTGCCTTGTTTGTTTGTGAGACAGTCTCATGTGGCCCGGGCCAGCCTCCGCTGGGAGGGCAGGTGTAACCCACCACGCGTGGCTTGGATTTAATATTTAAGTTCTCTCCTGTGCTGGGGGCCACTCTAAGTAGTGATCGTCTAGAGTTACCTGTGTACTCTACTCTTTTTTTTTTTTTAATGCATGTGGGTGTTTTGCCTGCATGTTTGTCTGTGTGCCTGGTGTCTGCAGAGGCCAGAAGAAGGTGTCAAATTCCGTGCAGCTATAGTTACAAATAGTTGTGAGTTACCAAATGGGTGCTGGAAATCGAACCTAAGTCCTCTGGAAAAGCAGCCAGTGCTCTTAGTTAGGGTCTGTCTTAGTTAGGGTTTTACTGCTGTGAACAGACACCATGACCAAGGCAGCTCTTATAAGGACATTTATTTGGGGCTGGCTTACAGGTTCAGAGGTTCAGTCCATTATCATCAAGGCGGGAGCACAGCAGCATCCAGGCAGACATGGTGCAGGAGGAGCTGAGAGTTCCACATCTTCATCTAAGGCTGCTAGCAGAATACTGATATCCAGGCAACTAGGATAAGGGTCGTATAGCCCACACTCACAGTGACACACCTACTCCAACAGGGCCACACCCACTCCAACGGGGCCACGCCCACTCCAGCAAGGCCACACTAACAGCACCACTCCCTGGGCTGAGCATATACAAACCATCACACTTACCACTGAGCCGTCTGTCGAGCCCTCTCTATGATCCCATGTTAACTGAAGAGAAAACACTGAGGTGGGAGCTGCTGTAGTTTTGGGGAGGGAGGAAGCTCCTGCTGGAAATGAGAGAACGCTGGAGCCACGTTAGGCCGGGGCCAGGCAGCTCACCCCAAACCCCACTGAACCTCGATTTTAGCCTAGCTCGTTCCCTCAGTGCTCAAACCCAGCGCTCAGCCAACAGAGACAGAAAGGTGCCAGCCTCGGCTACATATGAGCCTGGACCAGCCTGGATGACAGAACGAGCCCGTCTCGGTGGCTGGGGAAAAATAAGAAAAGCCACACCATTTTACCCTTCTAGGCTCTCACGGGTCTCAGAATGTGGGTGTGGTCGAGCCAGGTGCCCACTGGGTCGTCTCTACCAAGTGGCTTCTTCATCCGCGAGTGCAGCCCTCTGTTCCCCGTGTCCCCGAGAGCTGCTTCCTCCCCACGTGGTTTCCCCACATGGTTTCCGTGGGACCTTAGTACATGGCGCACACTGGCTCTCCTGGTGTCCTCCCCGTGTGACCCGTGCTCCCGGCACGGGGTTCTGACGCGGCCACGGGCTTCCGCAGGAACGTGAAAATGGAAACCATTGGACCTTCCTAGTTTAAATCAAGCATGGCACCAGGACAGAGGTTACAGCCTTTGTCCAGCAGAAGACCTGCACCTTGCAACCTTCACATCATTTTTCATCACTGGGACGAAAAGCCGGAGGGAAACTCGGACTGGAGGGCGGTGGTCATGTGACTCAGCAGGTGAAGGTTACGGCTGCCTGAGGGCCTTCAATCTCTGAACCAGATGTGGAAGAAGAGAGCTGGCGCAGAGGGGACAGAGACGGGGAGGGGGGACCAGGAGTTCTGGGGCCATCCTGGGCTGTAGTGAGAGTTTGAGGCTAACCTGTGCTACCTGAGAGTCCATATAGAGTCGCATGGAGCTGGAGAGATCTGGTTGCAGTCCAGACATCAGCATTGTTGTGTAAATTGTCTTTCCTCGCCTCTGATTGGCTAATAAAGAGCTGAACAGCCAATAACTGGGCAGCAGAGGAGAAGGTGGGACTTCCGGTCCCAGAAAAGGAGGCCAGGGCCATGAGAATTGTCCATGAGGGTCGCCAGGAGAGGACAGGCGGGGCGAGAGCAGCCAGAGCAAGACTGGGGTGACTCCCATGGTCGGGTAGAATAAAGGAGAACCCTGCTACAACACAAGAGGCTTTTTCATAGATACGCCAGGTCCCTGTGTCATTGTTTCAGCTCTAGGGCGGGCTTAGAAAAGCCCCGAACATTTACATGCTCTCAGGGCTAAGAGCCCTGGCTGCTCTGTAGCAGATCTGGCTCAGTTCCCAACACCACCAGCTCACAGCCATCGGTAGCTCCAGTTCCTGGTGATCTGCTGCCCTCCTGTGGCCTCCGCAAGCACTGCACACACACAGTGGTCAGACATACATGCCGGCACATACCTCCACATCAAAAAAAAATCTAAATCTTAAAAAGTCCTTAAAATATGTAGAGACACAAATGAAATTAGCCAGCAGGAGAAATAGTTTCTGTGTTGTCTCAGTTTCAGAGCTCCTGCCCCGGGTCAACAGCACCGTTGCCATGGGCTGAGGGCAGGCTGAGGCATTGTGGCAGAAGGCTCTCCAGAGGGAAGGTACTCAAGACTGTAGGGGTGCAGAGAGGAGAAGGCATGCCCTCAGCTCCTAAGAGCCCAGTCAGCTTCAACTCCCCGGGTCCCAGGGTTAGCCCTGGGTAACGTTCAGCCTCAGCTCATTAGCAGTGTCCCAACCCACGCTCTCAACCCAATACAGATCTAAGCCTTCAACAGATCAGCCTCTGCAGGATTAAAACACAGACAACAACAGGAGTAGGTAAGAAAGCCTGTCGCTAATCTTTCCCTATTCCGTTCCTGCCTCTCTAACCCTTTCCTGTTCTTGGTTGGCCCCTTCTATGCATTATTCTGTCTGTGTCTGCCCAGTCTCTTAAGTCTCCACCTATTCCAAAGGCATACAGTGGGCTCAGCGGCACTGGTTTGAGGGTCCCATGTCACACACACACACACACACACACACACACACACACACCCCGCAGCTCTAGGTACACCTACAGGTGCAGTGTGCAGAGCCACCGCTAGGGGGCGCTCCGGTTCGCTGTCGCCTGACATCAGATTGCTAGCCTGGGGACGACCATGAGGTGGCGGTCTACTCTGCTCTGTCCCCCTGGAGCCAGCGTCCACCCAGCGGGGCCTCTGTGTGCACACCATCTGCATGGGCAGGCATCCTGCAAGGGGGTGGATTTCCATGTACTGACTCCTCTGTTACCTCCCACCAGTGACAGCTTGGGTTTTGGCGCTGAAGATGGTGGACCTTAAAACCGACTCCAACCCCACTTTTTTTTTCACTTTTAAAAGTTGAATTTATTATTTATTTGTGTGGAGGGTACAGGCATGCCACAGGGGGGATGTGAAGGTCAGGGGATGACCGGTAAGAATCCGTTTTCTTTCCACCATAGGGGTCTTGGAGTTTGGATGCAGGTTCTCAAGTTTAGCAACAAATGCCTTCCCCCCCCCCCCCCACTGAACCATCCTGCTCAGCCCCCACATTTTTAAAGTTTATATTTTTAGATTTGTTTATTTTGTCTGCATGTGATGTATATCACCTGCATTCCTGGAGCCTAAAAAGTTCCGAAGAGGGTGTTGTGTCCCCTAGACCCAGCCAGAGTTGGGGATGGTTGTGAACCAACATGTAAGTACCGGGGATCGAACCAGGATTCTCTGCAAAAACAGGATCTCTTCATTGCTGAGACAACTCTCCAGCCCTCTAACTGCCCAGGCTGTCCTTGAATTTCATCCTCCCTTCCTCAGCCTCGAGCTGGGATTACAGGCCTGGCCACAAGGTCTCGTGTAGCTGACGCTGAACCTCACTTCCTCCTGCTTCTACCTCCACGGTGGAGGGAGTCCAGGTGTGTATTGACAGATCCAGTTTGTGGTGCTGGGGATGGACCCAAGGCTTTGTGCTGGATGGGGGAGGTTCTACCTCGGGTCTATCCACCTTTTAGATGTTTCAATTATGAAACAATTTGATTTAGAGAGAAGAAACATAGTTGCTATTTTATTACCATCCGATGCTTACATTGATACAACGCAGGCTTTGTTATCTTTCCTGGGCTGCTAAGGCTGGAGTGCCGGGGTTTACTCTGCAAGACTCAGTAGGTTTGCTGAGAACTGAGCTTCACTAATACAGACCACAGCTTCTCTGTGGCTGCGGCTCCCTCGGAAGATACCACTGGCCTCAGCTCTGTCTTCTAGGATGCAGGTGTGGCCGGCCGTCTCTGTTGCCTCTTGACTGTCCTGTGGCTGGAGCATTCTTCCTTTTTCTTTTCTTTCTTTTTTTAAAATGCTTTTTTAAAAAAGATTTATGTTTACAGTGTTTACAGTTACTGCATGTGTGTCTGCTCCCCAGAAGAGGGCGCCAGATCTCGCTATAGATGGTGGCCAGCCACTACGTGGTGCTGCAAATAGAACTCAGGACCTCTGGAAGAGCAGCCATCTCTCTCCAGCCCTAGGCCTGGCTAGGTGTCCTAGAGCCCTGGACAGTCCTCTTGTCTCAGCCTCCCAAGGGCCAGGCTCAGGAGGCCTCTGCCATTCCGTTTTGGAAGCCCATGGTTTGTCCCCGTCTGGTCTTGCATGCTTACGATGTCCCATGGGAGCACAGCCCTGTAGCTTCTGTGTGGCAGCAGCAGGTCTGAAGAGCCTCCTCCAGATGCTGCGGTGGCCCCCACACCAGCTGCCTGACCCCTGGAGTATTTTGGTGACACAGAAGCTGTTGTCCCCAGAGACATCCAGGCAGAAGCACAAAGCTTTCTGAGACTGAGGCCCACGGGTCCCTCCTGCCACGTTCCATTTATGAAAGCAGAGAACAACAGTCAGAAGTGTCTGTCTGTCTGTCTGTCTGTCTGTCTGCCTTTGCATGTATGTGTCTATCTCTGTATTTGTGTTTGTCTGTGTGTGTCTGTCTTTCTATATTTATGTGGGTATGTGTCTGCCTTTGTCTGTCTGTATGTGTGACAGTGTGCGTGTACCTGTCTTTCTCTGTGTCTGTGTGTGTATGTCTCTGTGTGTGTCTGTGTGTGTATGTCTGTGTGTGTGTGTCTGTCAGTGTGTGTCTATGTGTTTGTCTGTGTGTGTGTGTGTGTGTGTGTGTGTGTGTGTGTGTGTGTGTGTGTGTGTTTAGAAGTTCAAGGGTTTAAAGGTTGACATAAGGTAACTTCCTCAATCTCTCTCCACCTTGCTTTTTGAGTCAAGGTCTCTCACTGGACCTGGAGATCACTCATTCACCTCAGCCAGCTGCCACTGAGCCCCAGGATGCGCCTCTGCCTCCCAGTACTGAGATTACATGCATAAACTCCCCTTTTTTATGTGGGTGCTGGGGACCGAACTTGGGTCTTCATACTTTTTCAGCCAGCCCTTTACCGGTGAGCCAACACCCCACCCCCATTTGGACAGGATCTCATGTAGCCCAGGCTAGCCTAAAGCTCGACAAGCTTCCTGACTAGAGATGTGTCCCTCCAGACCCTGCTCTTAAAGACCATGCCAGGAGGAGATGGAGAAATGGCTTAGTGGCTAAGAACCCTGGCTGCTCTTCCAGAGGTCCCGAGTTCAATCCCCAGCACCCACATGGTGGCTCACAGCCATCTGTAATGGGATCTGATGCCCTCTTCTGGTGTCTGAGGACACCTACAGTTTACTCATATACAAAAAATAAATAAATCTTTAAAAAAAAAAAAAAACATGGCAAGAAGCTATGGAGACCATGGGGTCATCACAGGGTGTAAATTGAAGGCTTTTGTTTAGTTTTGCTTTTGAGATAGGACCGAAGCCCAAGAAGGCCTGGAACTGACAGTCTAGAATGCCAGGCAGACGGGCACCCACTCCGGCCTCCTGCTGTGTGGTTCTTCGCCCTGTGAGGCCAATGCTTCTCATTAGGACACGCCCGCTCTTCCTTTCATCTCTGTCGCTGTGGCAGCATGCTGATACAGTCACGGGGCACCTCCATCATGGCGTGCTCTCTGCCGGTTAAAGAATTAAAAGGCAAACACTGGAGCCGAGCAGGTGGCCTCAGAGAACTCTCAGGCGCCTCAGACAGTCAGCAGGTGAGGGGGAGGGCGGTTATTGGGGATAAGGAAGAAAGCACAAAGCAGAAACTCAGAGAAAAGACCCACACAGCGGTCCCAAAGTGCAAGAGTCGAAACCCAGTTCCTCCCAAGGCTTGGGGCAAAACCTTGAGCCTCTGTAAAGTTGTCCTCCTCTACTTGAAATTGGTAGTTTCACCGGGCGGTGGTGGCACACTCCTTTAATCCCAGCACTTGGGAGGCAGAGGCAGGCAGATTTCTGAGTTCGAGGCCAGCCTGGTCTACAGAGTGAGTTCCAGGACAGCCAGGGCTACACAGAGAAACCCTGTCTGGAAAAACCAAAAAGAAAGAAAGAAAGAAAGAAAGAAAGAAAGAAAGAAAGAAAGAAAGAAAGAAAGAGAGAGAGAGAGAGAGAGAGAGAGAGAGAGAGAGAGAGAGAGAGAGAGAGAGAAAGAAAGAAAGAAAGAAAGAAAGAAAGAAAGAAAGAAAGAAAGAAAGAAAGAAAGAAAGAAAGAAAGAAGCTGTTAAGTTTCAAGGCAGTTCAGAAGGTTGCTTGGCCGGGAACTGTGCAGCATTTCCTGACCAGGCCTTTTGAACCAGTTTGTCAGCATGGAACCTGCTGGTGAGAGACAAGTCAGGAGGTTGAGGAAGAGGCTAACTATCTTGGAAATGCACTTTCCTTCCTAGCCGTGGCCCTCTCCCTATCTGGCTCCTACCAGGGAGTCTGACCCCTCAATACCCCGACAGAGACAGCTTAAGGAAGAAGAGGTTTATGCAGCTCACGGTTCCAGATTCCAGTCCATCATTTGGGGACGTCACGAGAGGACAAGAGCTTGAAGCATCTGGACATCATGTCCACACTCAGCAGAGAGCAGAGGATGAATGCGTCTGTGCTAGTGCTGGGCCCTCTTTACAGTTCCACAGTCCAGGATCTCCAAACCCGGGGAATGGTGCCACCCACAGTGGGCGTGGTCTCTAACGTCAATCATCCAATTGGGACATCCCTCACAAACATTCTCAGATGATTCTAGATGTGTCCTGTTGACGAGTCGTCACCCACCTCCGGGGTTCTGGGCATGGTCACTGGTTTATTCTCTAGGGAGCAGGACCCGGGTCTGTGTCCTCAGCACCTTGGTGAGACCCTTGGTGAGCGCCCAGTCCTAGGTGCTCCTTATTGCCTGCACTAAAAGTGTCAAATGAGTGACTTTCTTGCAGCCCTGAACAGAGATGGATCCCGGGAAACCAGGTTCCTAGAAAGATGTAGGCAGCGATAGGTCTACCCAGTAGAGCTCAGCGCAGAGGCCCGAATTCGATCTGATTCGTGGTTTTAACCTCCACTCGCAGGCCTCCTCAAGGCCTCCTCGCCTTGGCTCTTTCCTCAGTTGTCCCTAAGGACCCAAAGTTGCATCTGAAAATTCTCTTACCCAGCTGCGCGGGATGCAGTGTCGGCTTCCACCAGCAGGTGTCGCCAGGAGTCCCTGGCCACAGTCAAACCACAGAGTACCACAGGGCAAATAACGCCTGGGGTTTGCGGTCTGTGTGCCGAGGGGCCTTTACCTTTCAGGCAGTTTGCAAGATTTTGCGCCTCAAACAAAACTGCAGCTGTATCTTTGCACCTTTCTTCACAGGCTATAAACAGAATCTGAAAGAGTAAAAGCAACATTTAAGTTGCTTATATTGATTACAGTAAGTTGCGCAAATTAGTTGACAGCAAAAGCAGGCCCAGAGAGGGCACGAGGTTAGCCAAGGACACACAGCAAGCTAGTGGGCCCCGCCGCCTGAGAACGGCTTTCTCTGGCCACGAGTTTCTGCACGTGGGCTCCTCCCTCCCTCCCCGCCCCCCAGGCTGCAATTGGGCTGCAGCAGGGAGGGTTGGAGCCTCCGCCCCTGTCCTTTTCATTCAGAAGACAAAGGAAACCCAACTGGGGCGCAATGGTGCATTCTCACTCTCAGGGACCCAGCCTCTTTATCTCTCGTGGACAACTGGCAATTTCCATCTTATGGTCCAAAGTATATTTACATTCCAGTGTATGAGAAATTAAAAAAAAAAAAAATCAGCCTCCTGACATGCCCATGTGTGCGCTCGGCAGTCTGAAACCCAGGCTGGCATAAGCTAAGGCCGGCACCATAGTCGCTAACTGACGGAGCAGGACACGCTACCTTCGTTTGTCAGCGAGATGAAGTCAGAGAGAAAATGCATGGGCCCGTGTCACCCAACATGGCATCGCACTCTCAACAGGAAAGGAATGGGAGTGACCTGAAGTAAAGGTGTATCAGGCAGGAGGAGGTTTGCCAGGAGTTTGGGGCTAGCCTGGGCTACAGGGTGAGTGAGACCATGAAAGCAGAGACATTGAATACCCTCTCTCTCTCTCTCTCTCTCTCTCTCTCTCACACACACACACACACACACACACACACACTCATGTACACACACTGGGGGGGGGATAGAAGCACTGGGAGCAGCTCCTGGGCTGACCTGAGATCCTGCTGTCCCCCCCCCCCCCCCGAAGTCCCAGTGACTTTTCTTTTTCAGAAATAGAAAAGCCATCCCCACGTTCACATGCGATGTCAGGGCACACCACACAGCCTTGTCAACCTTGAAAAAGAAAAGGAAAGCTGGGGGGGGGGAAGGTGTGGGGGGTGGCATGCTGTGGACCCAGCACTTGGGACAAGAGGCGGGAAGATGACCAGAAGTTCAGGGCTAGAGTGAGATGATATGGGGGGGAGGGGGGGAGGAGGTAGGGGAGGAGGGTAAGGCTGTGGGATCTAAGAGTCCTGATTTCAAAACTCACAACAAAAAAGAGGCAGGTGTGGTGTCACGGGGCTGAAGGTGGCTCAGGAATTCACGGTCATCCTACTACATGGTGACTGTGGGGATAGCCTGGGCTACATGAGACCCCATCTCAACACAAAGCAAGAGTTGATGTGCTCAGAGAGGCTGGCAGGAGGGAGATATGGCTCTCTGAGCGGGAAGCACAGAGGGGTGGAGGGTCTTAGGGTTTTATTGCTGAGAGCAGACACCATGATCAAGGCAACTCTTACAAGGACATTTAATCGGGGCTGGTTTACAGGTTCAGAGGTTCAGCCCATTATCATCAAGGTGGGAACATGGCAGCATCCAGGCAGGTGTGGTGCAGGAGGAGCTGAGAGTTCCACATCTTCATCTGAAGGCTACTAGAAGACTGGCCCCGTGTGGTAAGGAGGAGGGTCTCACTCTCATTGCCCACCCCCACAGTGACACACCTCCTCCAACAAGGCCACGCCCACTCCAACATGGTCACACCTCAAAATGGTGCCACTCCCTGGGGCCAAGCATAGTCAAACCACCATAGGGAGTTTCTCAAACACTTAAACTGGGGATCCCCTTATGACAGAGCATTTCCCCCTTCTGGTCCCCGAAAGAGTTGAAAACTGGAGGTCCTGACACGCCCACGTTCGCAGCGGCGGAGCATGGAAGCACCCCGCCTTCTCCGCAGATGACACGAGCAGCAGAGAGCAGGCTTCTCGGGAGCACAGCCTTGTGGTGTGGGGGCCACACGGTAGTGTGCACACAGCACACACAGCACAGGATACCGGAGGCATGGGCAGGGCACAGGACCAAAGCTGTGACTCCCTCAGAGGCAGGGCAGGGTCAGCATCACAAGGGGCAGAAGAGAAGTTGTTCGGTGGGGACCAAGATATAAAGAACTGTGGAGTCAGGTTAGGTGGTGCATGGTAAGAAGGGTCGTGAGCTCAAGGCCAGCTTGTGCTAAATAACCAAACCCTGTCTCAAACAAAATAAACTTTTGAAGATGTGTTATGATGCCCACCGTTGATGCGTTTAATGTCCCTGAACTGTATACTCCTAATGGTGAAGGGCTGGGCACTCTGCTCAGCTAGTTAAGAGGTTCAGTCCTCGGCATATTGTAAGACTTCAAAGGGCACACCTGTAATCCAGCACTCGGCCGGAGACAAAAGGGTCAGAAATTCAAAATCATCCTCAGATATAGAGAGTTCAAGGCTAGCCTGAACTACATGAAATACACACACCTCATTTTGGTTTTTCTTTTTTTTTTTTCCAAGACAGGGTTTCTCTGTGTAGCCATGGCTGCCCTGGAACTTGCTCTGTAGACCAGGCTGGCCTCGAACTCAGAAATCTTCCTGCCTCTGCCTCCCAAGTGCTGGGATTAAAGGCGTGCGCCACCACTGCCCAGCCTCATTTTGATTTTTCAAAACAAGGCTTCCTGGGCTGGAGAGATGGCTCAGTGGTGGCTCAGAGATGGCCCTTCCAAAGGTCCTGAATTCAATTCCCAGCAACCATCTGTAATGAGATCTAACTCCCTCTTCTGGGGTGTCTGAAGACAGTGACAGTGTACTTACATAAAATAAATAAATAAATCTTTGTTTAAAAAAAACAAAACAAAAAATAAGATTTCTCTGTGTAGTCCTGACTGTCCTGGAACTCACTCTGTTGACCAGGCTGGCCTCAAACTCAGAGTCGCCTGCTTCTGCCTCCTGAGTGCTGAGATTAAAGGTGTGTGCCACTACCATGCTGATGGAGACCCTGTCTCTTTAAAAAAAAATTGTTCCTAGCGCCTATGGGGTGGGTCTAGGCATCTGTTTAACTCAAGTTCCAGGGGATCTAGCGCCCTCTTCTGGCCTCCCCAGGCACATCCACAGTGCATTTTACATACATGCAGGCAAAGCTCACTCGCACATAAATCTTAAAAATAAAAAAAGTTAAAATGCTTAGAATGGTTACATTTTTCTGTGTATTTCGCCGTAGGTTTAGTGTTTATTATTATTGTGGTGGTGGTGGTGGTTGACAGGGTCTCATGTAGTCCAGACAACACCAACCTCTTTACCATCCGAGGATGACCTTGAATTCCTGATCTGGCCTCCCTTGCTGGGGTGACAGAAGAGCACTATCTGGTTTCTGCGGTTGTGGGGATGGAACCCAGGACCAGGGCTCGACTACCTGAGCTGCATCCCCGTATCGCCACAGTTGTAAAACCGTAGGTAAAAGCCCAGGCAGGGTAGCGCACACACGGCTTTAATCCCAGCACTTGGGAGGCAAAGGCAGAAGGATCTCTGTGAGTTCCAGGACAGCCTGGTCTACGTGGAGAATTCCAGGACAGCCTTGAAAAACCAATAAATAAACAAACAAACAAATATATTTAAAAGCCCTAGGGGGAAAAATAAGCGGTTGGCTTTATCAACAGGAGCTAAGGTGACTCAGCAGAGGCCCCGCCCTCCACAGACCAGGACCTTCCGGGGCTGTTCTGTGGATAAAAGCTGGTACCCAGACGTGGTGACTCTGAAGCTAGCACAATCTCCCTCCCTCTCCCCTCCCCCTCTCCTTGACTGACAGTTTAGACAGCTGACAGCTGCCCCGGGCTCCCTGAGGACTCTTTCTCCAGCTGCTGTCACAGCAGAACAGTTGTTTTGTATTGTTTCGAGACCTGGTTGTGCCTTTTGAGGTCCGGGCAGGACGCACCGGAAGTGGATTTGCTGCACCATCGGGCCCGGCAGGATCCCACTGCTGGATGGTCCGCGGACTCGAGCATGGGAGGGGCATGTTTGGGGACGCGCTCGGGAACATACAGTCCCATTTCCTCCCCCCACCCCCTTCTCCCATCTTTCCTCATTATCGTGGGGGATGGGTATGAGTGTGGAGTCAGAGGATGAGCTGTGAGTCTGCTATTTCCCCTGAGGGTTCAGTCACTGAAAGTGGAACAGGGAGTGAATGGGACTTGGTGCCAAGGTTCAGTATGACGGGACATGCAGTGACAGTGAGCCCTGGGGCCATTTAGAAACAAGCTGCAGAGCACAGAGTGGCACCAGACACTTGCCAGTCCAAGCACTAAGAGTGTCAAGGTCCACCTGGACCGCTGGGCATGGGGCATAGGCCTGTCATCCCTGTACAGGGAAGGCTGAGGCAGGAGGATTGCCACAAGGTTGGGTGGCACAGGAGGAAAGGAACCTTTGAGATGGCTCAGTGGTAAAAGGAGCTTGCATGGGCTGGAGAGATGGCTCAGCGGTTAAGAGCATTGACTGCTTTTCTGAAGGTCCTGAGTTCAAACCCCAGCAACCACACGGTGGCTCACAATCATCCGTAAGGAGATCTGACGCCCTCTTCTGGTGTGTCTGAGGGCAGCTACAGTGTACTCACATATAATAATAAATAAATCTTGGGGCCTGAGCGAGCAGAGGTCCTGAGATCAATTCCCAGCAACCGCATGATTGCTCGCAACCATCTGTATAGCTACAGTGTACTCATATACATAAAGTAAATAAATAAATCTTTACAAGGGGGGGTGGCTTGCTGCCAAGTCTCAGAACCTAAGTCTGACCTCCCAGGACCAACATGGCAGAGTGAGAGATCTGACTCCCAGCAGCCCACCAACTCCAGGCGACCTGTCTCAGACCTACACACAATGAAATGAGTAAATGTCAGAGAACCTTAAAAAGAAAGGAGGGACAAGAAAGGAAACAGACAGCTCCGTGGACCAGTGATAACGCTGCTCACTGTAGTCCCTCCTCCAGCAGCCCAGTGCCTCTGGGCTGGAAGTGCCAGGCCCCAGCTCTCTGGAGGACCCATGGGTCAAAGGGCAACCTCCACCACACTGTCTGCAGCCAAGGAAGGAGGAGGAGAAGTTCCTGGAAGCTCCTCTCTGTTTGATTTGCCTGGGTGAACAAAAGGAGGAAATGAGCCTGTGAGACCGACTCAAAGGCTGCTGCTGGTCAGTAGCCTCTACCCACTGAACCACACCCCCAGACCTGAGCTAGCAGGCCCTGTTGAGACCAGCCTGCTTCATATCCCAGGATCCCGAAGTCCATTGTGATTGAACCCTCTAAAGTCATGTGGTCACCTCTGACCCAATCCCTGTGTCCCCAGGGACCAGAGGACAGTGTTGCTTAGCTTATACTATGGGAAGGTCAATCCCATGCTAATCACAGACTTCAGAGGAGCAAGAAAGCTGCTTCTGGGCTTCAGAAGGAGGTCTGAGCCAGGGTTTCTATTGACCTGAGAAACACCATGACCAAAAGCACGCAGTAAGAAGGGCTGATAGCAGCGTACAACTCTCGGGTCACACTCCGTCACTGAGGGAAGCCAGGGCAGGAACCAGGAACTAGGAGGCAGGAGCAGAAGCCGTGGAGGAACACTGCTTACTGGCTTGCTCTCCGTGGCTTCCTCAACCTGCTTTTTTTTTTTTAATGTTTGTTTGTTTAATATGAGTACACTGTAGCTGTCTTCAGACACACCAGAAAAGGACATCATATTCCATTACAGATGGTCATGAGCCACCATGTGGTTGCTGGGAACTGAACTCATGAGCTCTGTAAGAGCAGTCAGTGCTCTTAACCACTGAGCCATCTCTTCAGCCCCCCCTCAACCTGCTTCAACCTGCTTTTTTGTTTGTTTGTTTGTTTTGTTTTGGTTTTGGTTTTGGTTTTTTTTTTTTTTTTTTTTTTTTTTTTTTGGCTTTTTCAAGACAGGGTTTCTCTGTGTATCCCTGGCTGTCCTGGAACTCACTTTGTAGACCAGGCTGGCCTTGAACTCAGAAATCCACTTGCCTCTGCCTCCCAAGTGCTGGGATTATAGGCGTGCACCACCACTGCCCGGCCCTCCTACATTACCCCTTGATCAAGAAAATGCCCCACAGGGGGCTGGAGAGATGGCTCAGCGGTTAAGAGCACTGACTGCTCTTCCAAAGGTCCTGAGTTCAAATCCCAGCAACCACATGGTGGCTCACAACCATCCATAATGAGATCTGATGCCCTCTTCTGGGGTGTCTGACAGCTACAGTGTGCTTACATATAATAAATAAATCTTAAAAAAAAGAAAAAAGAAAAAAGAAAATGCCCCACAAACTCCCTGTAGGCATCTGAAGGAGGCATTTTCTTGGTTGAGGTTCCCTCTTTCCACATAACTATAACTTGTGTCAAGTTGACAATAAACAAACAAACCTAGCCAGGACAGAGGAGGAATGGGAGTGGCAGCCTCTGGGGACATAAGACATTTTGCCCTGAATACTGGGAAACAACCACCACTGCCACAGTCCAGGCAAGCAGTATTCCTCAGTCCGTCTGCACACACAGACACACAAAATACAAGTAAATTATAAAAGGACTCTGACTGATATTCTACCATTGTACATGGGTCTATGTCTCCCCAGTGAGGAATGCCAGGTGCCCTGTGTCAGCAGTGGCCTCTGGATGTTAATAATGTTTCTGTAGTCTCGTCGGGTGTGACACACACGTCACCCTGGTGATGAGGGTAAAGATAACAATCGTTGAGTGTGTTGGGAGGACCTGAGGATTAGTTATCTTGGGACTTTGACTCAGCTGTGCCGAGAGTCTAAAACTGTTCAATAAAGTCTGGGGCTGGCGAGAGGGCTCAGTGGGTAAAGGTGCTTGCTGCCAAGCCTGACAATCTGAGTTTGATCCCACATGATGGAAGGAGAGAATCAGTTCTTCTATGAGGTCGTCTTACCTCCACATGTGTCATGGTGCATCACACACACACACACACACACACACTGGGGGGCGAGTATGGAGAAAGAATCACTAAATGTTAAAAAGATTCTTTAAAAGTATCTTTTAAGGGGGCTGGAGAGATGGCTATCTTCCAGAGGACCCGGGTTAAGTTCCTGGCACCTACCGGACAGTTTACAACTAACTGTCTAAAACTCCAGTTCCAGGGAATCTAGCACCTCACGTAGACATACGCACAGGTAAAACATCAATGCACATAAAATAAAAATAAATCATTAAAAGAAATGCATCTTTTAAAAGTAGGAGATTTCAGGAGGTAGGATAGAGGGTCGTTGAATGCCAGGGAAGAGCGTGGGGCTGTGGGTCAGGGAGACAGATGGGAGTTGTGACAGAAGCATGCGGTGCCTCTGCGCCTGGAAGGTTCTTCCAAAAGCTCAGCTCCACTCTTCCCCACAAGGCTCCCTTGCTGTGGCCGGACTCCCGGCCATGGCACCAGATGGACCCATGGTTGTGTGTGTGCAGTCTGGGGAGCTGGGTCTCTCCATTTCACAGATGGTAAAGCTGAGACACAGTCCAGTGCCCAGAGCCACCTGCTGCGGCGGGCCAAGCCTTCTGCCAGCCTCCTGCCCTGCCGCTGGCCTTTGCTCTCACCCTGAGTGCGTGATTCTACCTGAGCTGCTCGTGTGTTGATTGGCTTGACACAACCCAGAGTCACCTGGGAAGGGAGAGTAAGCCGGTGAGCCATCAGCCTGGTTGCTCCCTGACCCTCTCAAAGATGGGCTGAGGCCTGGAAGTGTAAGGTAAGATAAACCCTTTTGCCCAAGTTGCTTTTGGTCATGCTGTTTTATCCCAGCGACAGATGCCGAGCTGGAGAAAGATAGTGGACCTGCCCATGTGGTTGGGGCAGAACTGGGGAGATTTTGGAAGTTTGGACTGTGTATCATTGAGTGCTCTGGGTGTGGTGACCTGTGGCCGTCTGGAAGAACCCTGAAAGCAATGCAGACAGTGGAGGACTGGCTTATGAAGGGTCAGGAAACCTGAAGTCTCTCAAAACCCGCTGGGGCCATGCATATGGCATGCCTGGATGAAGCATCTGTGGAAGTGAAACCTTTGCTTCACTGGAACAATCAGTGCTGGTCAGCTGGGGCCACGAAATCAGCCATGGGTAGGAAGAGACAGGCATCACATCACTGAGGTGACATCTCCTGGGAAGTGCTTTCTCAGGATCAGCACACAGAAGCTGTCCAGAGGGGGCCTGAGGCCACATCTCAAGATGACAGGCAAACTCAGAGATGTGTGACAGTCTTCCACACGTGCTGGTTTTGAAGACATGAAGATGTCATGGAGAGCAGTCGGGCTTGGCACTGTTGGCAGGATTAGAGTCTCACTGAGCAGAGAGGCCTGGAGGCCATTGGTGACCGTGTAAGCTCAGTTGCAGTGGGAACCCGGGAGTTGTGAAGAAAGCTCAGGCTCAGCACCACAGAGCAAAAGTGGAGTCGCTGCAGGCCAGCCCGGTGGCCATTGGTGTCAGAGAACCCTCAGTTACCGTGAAGATCCCAGGGTATCAGAGGACCCAGAACTGTGGGGACCATGACAGTGGCTGGTGTGAAGTGGAGCTGACCCAAGTCTAGGAGACAATGTCTCTGTGTGTGTGTGTGTGTGTGTGTGTGTGTGTGTGCGCGCGTGCACATGCTCTGTGGATGCCAAGCAAGAGAAGAGGTCGAAGCCCTTCGAAGCAGAGAATATTATGCGTGAGCCCCAGATATCAGACACTGAGCTGCAGAATTTGAAATTTGCCATTCTAGTTTGGTTTTGCTTAAAAAAAAAAGAATGAAAATAAAATAAAATAAAATATGTAATTTGTTTTTTACTTTATAGGAATCCACAGTTAAGATTTGGGGTAGGGCTGGAGAGATGACTCAGTGGTTAAGAGCACCAACTGCTCTCCCAGAGGTCCCGAGTTAGGTTCTCAGCAACCACACAGTGGCTCACAACCATCTGTCATGGGATCCGATTCTTCTGCTGGGTCTGAAGACAGCTACAGAGTACTCATAGAACAAAAATAAATCTCTTTTTAAAAAAAGAAGCGGGGCTGTGGTGGCGCACGCCTTTAATCGCAGCACTATGGAGGCAGAGGCAGGCAGATTTCTGAGTTCGAGGCCAGCCTGGTCTACAGAGTGAGTTCCAGGACAGCCAGGGCTACACAGAGAAACCCTGTCTCAAAAAAAAAAAAAAAATCCAAAAACAAAAAATCAAAAACAAAAAAACCCAAGAGAGAGAGACAGAGACAGAGACAGAGACAGAGAGAGAGAGGTTGATCTGTGTCAATGTTTATAGCTAACATACCCCAAGGTAACTTGGGAAAGGGGACAAGCCAGTGAGCGGCGTTTCTCCCATGGGTCCTGTCTCCAGATTCTGGCCTTGGATGCCTCCCGACTGCCCTTAAAGATGGACCTGGCTGCTTTTGGTCATGGTGTTTGATCACAGCAAGAGATCGAACGAGGGTACCACCTGACCCTCATGTCTGTCTTTGCTCTTCTGTCTGTCGTCATTCTGCCTAAAGGTTCCTTCTGCCCGGAAGGACACATTCGAGATGGTTTGATCTAGATCTTCAGCCAGCAGCCCCAGGCTACCACAGAGTGTGTGACGTGAGCCTAGCATAGCAGGAGTAAACGATGAACATCTGAGATTCACTGACTAGCTGTACTGTCAGCAAGGCTGTGGCTGGTGAGAGTGTGAACCCGCACACCTTCCAGCAGCAGTTTCTTCCTTGCTGCCAGTGTGACAGACGACATCTGTCAAGGCATTTAAACATTTGTCTGAATAATGCCACATCACACGAGTGTCCCACGGATCTACCTGTGTATGCAAAAATGACATTATACACAAGCCTTATAATGCACAAAGAAGAAGCCACACACTCTGGCATCTAAACAGAGAAAACCAAAGGAAAATATAGATAAGCCAGACTCCATCAGAAGCGGAATTTTCTGTATATAAAGGGTACTGCTGCTGGGTGCGGGGGCACAAACGTTTGATCCCTGCACCAGGGAGACAGAGGTAGGCAGATCTTTTAGTTTGAGGCCAGTATGGTCAAAGAAGTGAGTTCCAGGTGAGCCAGGGCTACCCAGAGAAACCCTGTCTTGAAACAAACAAACACCTACTAAGAAAGTGAAAGGGGGAGGGGCTGGAGAGATGGCTCAGCAGTTAAGAGGACTGACTGTTCTTCCGAAGATCCTGAGTTCAAATCCCAGCAACCATGTGGTGGCTTATAACCTCCATAATGGGATTCTGGTGTGTCTGAAAACAGCTACAGTGTATTTACAAATAATAAATAAATCTTACATATATGTATTTACATATAATAAATAAATCTTTTTTTTAAAAAAAGGAAAAGAAAGAAAGTGAAAGGGCTAAGCATGCTGGGAATGTCTTTAATCCGATAGGTAAGAGCATCTCTCTGGGCCTACACAGTGAGTGCCGGGGCAGCCAGGGCCACCCAGTGAGACCCATTCAAAAGATTGGAATAAATGTTTATGGGCAAAGTTACATGAATGGCCAAGAAGCACAAGAAGTCACTTGCCACTCAAGAAATGTAAACCAAAGGCGCACTGAGGTGAGCACAAACCTGTGAGATCTCAGCATCTCACAGGGCAAGACAGGCAGATTACCATGAGTTAAAGGCAATCTTGGGGTACACTGGGGTACACTGTGAGACCGGCTCATAAACAAAAAGGGCCGGGAGAATGGGACACTCGCATCAAGAGTTCAATATCATCTTCAGTTACATAGTGCATTGAGGCCACCCTGGGATACATGGACCCGGCCTCAGAGAACAAATGAATAAACAGTATGTAATTCATCGCTCTCCTGGGCAGTCTGTGTGCACGAAGCCTTCTGTTATCGCTAAGACAGCTTTAAAACAAAGGACCCAAGAAGAGAATGTTTTATGTTTTTTGTTTTGTTTTTTTTGGGGAGGGGGGTGTTGGATTTGGTTATTTCGAGACAGGGTTTCTCTGTGTAGCCCTGGCTGTCCTGGAACTCACTCTGTAGACCAGACTGGCCTCGAACACAGAAATCCGCCTGCCTCTGCCTCCCAAGTGCTGGGATTACAGGTGTGCGCCACCACGCCCGGCTACATGTGGCGGTTACTAATACTCATTATCTTTTCTGAAGTGGAACAGGGGTACTGCCAGGAGTGGATCTGTCTTATAGATCTTTTAATAATGAAATAACTTTAAATGCCATGTCTGTGGATCTCTGATGCCTTCGAAGATCATCTGTCTACTCATAGCATAGCTGAACAAGCAAACATTGCCTGTCTCCAGCTTCCTATGATCTGTATAACCCAGGGTGTATATTTCTGTGATAATCCCGACTAATTTCTAACCTGACTATGAGTTTGGTTGATTGACTACTGACTTGCACTGTTTAATCATCCTAAACAGTTTGTAACAGCAGCTGACTAAACCTTGTATTTTTAAATGAGCCGTACAATGCCTATCTAAGAGTTGAAACATACACATATTATGTTACAAAATTAAACTTAAATTTTGTATCAATATACAGAGATTTATGCCAATGAAAATCTTTGGGTTTTATAGCCCTGGCTGTCTGGAACTCACTCTGTAGTCCAGGTCAGCCTTGAACTCAGAAATCCGCCTGCCTCTGCCTCCCAAGTGCTGGGATTAAAGGTGTGTGCCACCACTGCCTGGTGCCAATGAAAATCTTAAACCTGTATCAATATACAAACTTCTGTACCAAAATATAACCAATTTTTCATCAAAATATAAAGATATTTACCAATATAATATTATGGTTACAAAATGTTTTTGTTTAAGAGTAGATTTAATAATCCATCTCTATGCCTGGGCAGTGGTGATGCATACCTTTAATCCCAGAATTTGGGAAGCAGAGGCAGGTGGATTTCTGAGTTTGAGGCCGGCCTGGTCTATAGAGTGAGTTCCAGGACAGCCAGGGCTTCACAGAGAGAAACTGTCTCAAAAAACAAAACAAAACAAAAAAATCCATCTCTATTTGCCTAATTTCTTACAATATTACTATATCCTCCTTTTCTCTTTTCAACCCTCTTCCCTTTACCAAAGAAAGAAGGATAGAAAAGTGGAAAAGAAAGATAGCAATCCCTGAGTCTAAGCTCTCTATTTTGTTTCCTTCACGTCCAAGACTGTAATTATTTGTAAATCATCCCCTAAAATGACAACATATCTATTGTAAAATAACCAAAACCATCCATCTCAACTTAAGGGACTGAAATGACGGGCTTCTTATAACTGTTTCTTGCTGAATTGGGTGAAGAATTCCTGTTTGGGGCCCAAAAGGAAATTGGAAAAAAAACGGTTAAGTCAAAAGAAAGCTACCTGGCATCCTCTGCTGTCCAGTCTGAGGAAGTTCGGGGCTTAACTGAAGTCCTGACTGAACAGTCTGAAAGGCTGGATGAGGCTGTGTCATTTGGGATCAGCAGTCTTTTCTGAAGTTGTTCTAGAAGCCTGTCTCTGGAAATAGAATCGGTTTGAGACAGGATCAATCAGGGAGCTGGAACAACAGGCCTCGGAGTCTCAGCATCCCCAGGGGTGACTCCTGCCAGAGATGTCTTTGGGTCTTCCTGTGAACATGAAGCTTTTAGAGGTAACATATGTTTCTATATCAACATATATATGGATATGCACGAGCACACAGTTGAATATGAATTTTGGTTCCTAGTTTGAGCAGGTGAAAGACAACTGTCTTTCTCTTCTTCTTCTTCTTCTTCTTCTCTTTTTAAAGATTTATTTATGTATTATATGTATGTACACTGTAGCTGTCTTCAGACACACCAGAATAGAACGTCATATCTCATTACGGGTGGTTGTGAGCCACCATGTGGTTGCTGGGATTTGAACTCAGGACCTTTGCAAGAGCAGTCACTGCTTCTAGCTCTCTTAAGGCTGATGTCGTAAAGACAGAAGGACATTCGCAGAGCCTGAATTCATTCAACTTCTCCTAAAATCTGTCAGCTGTTGGCCCGGGCAGAGTCCCTGCCATCTAGAGCTGCTTTCCAGATAGGGAGACATTACTCCTGACAAGCGCTGAGTAGCTGAGTAGCTGAGGGTGATGTCACAGTGACCAGAGGAGGGGGCAGCTGGTGATCATGAGCGGCCTCTCAGCAGGCAGTGTTACTTCTTATGTTCTGTAATTGAGTCTTGCAATGTAGCTCAGGCTGGCCTCGAACGCGAGACACTCCTGGGTAGTGAAATGAAACCTAGCGGGTGCAGCCGATGTGCTGCCCCGTCCAGCAGCTTCCTAGCGAATGCGCGACCTGCAGGAGCCATGCACTCAGTAGGCGCTTCGCGGCGCGCACCGAAGTCAAGGCGCAGACCATTGGCACAGGCGCGTACTCCCTCCCTGGCTCCTGAGCGGCTCGCCAGCTCCCGGTGCAGCGGGGACGCGCACTTCTGTCCTGCCTTCCGTGTCCAGCTGCTTCCAGCTGCGACTCCGCCCCTCGGCGCCACGGTTGGCTAAGGCCCGAAGGCCTGCTATTGGCCGGGCGCGTTGCGGGCGCGGGCCCCGATTGGCTGTGACGCGCGGCCCCGCCGCCGCCCCGCCCCGGCCGCCGCGCCCCGCGCCGGCCAGTCATTGGGCGGCGTGATCTCGCCGCGGTTCCGCGGCCGCCGCCGCCGCAGGCAGAGCGCAGCGGGCGGGCCGGGCGACGGGCCATGGCGGGCACCGAGGACGCGCCGGGCCGGCAGCCGGAGCTGGACGAGGACGAGACGGCGGAAGGCCGGCGCTGGGGCGCACAGCACGCCGGAGCTCGTGAGCTGGCAGCGCTCTACTCGCCAGGTAGGACGGGCGGAGGGCCTGCGATCTGATGGGTGCTCGGCGCCGGGCCCGCCCCGACCGAACCCCAGGCTGTCCGAACTCCTGGACCCTAACCCATCTGAGCCGCCTGGATCCGAACCCTAGATCATTCGAAGCCCCCGGATTCGAACCCTGACCCATCTGGAGTCTACGGATTAGAATCCCAGCCTATTCGAACCTCACTTCGACCCAACCCGTCCGAACCCCCACGAATCCAAACCCCAGCCCACCCGAAATGCCCAGATCTGAACTCTACCCATATCCGAACTCCAGCAGCCCATTTGGACGCCCTTGGATCCGAACCCCACTCCATCCCAACTTAACCCTTCCTAACCCTGCCCCCATCCCAATCCCAGCTTCCACCCAAAGCGGAACTCCGGGGCTTTCAACTTTGCAAAGAGCATCTCTAGATCTAGGGACTCCAACCAAACCCCTTCCTACTCCAAGCCGTGAGGTTTTGGGGTTGCAGAGATTTAGGAACAGCACCAATGCACCTGCGCATCCGGAGTCCTAGCCCCAGGGCACCTTGGGCAGTTTAGGAACCCCACCCTGGCCTGCCTTGAGTCTCCAAATCCCAGTCCAAAGCTTCCGGTTCTCAGGCAGCGAAGCCTTTGACGTCTCAGCCGCAGGCACTGCCCTTAGCCACCTAAACTCACGCGCAGTCCTAGGACCCCCCCGCGTTAGGAGTCTGCACCCTGCGCGTTTGTTTCCAAGACTGTTGGTTGCAAACTGACCCTCCTCCCCCTTTCTGGGACTATCAGTTCTCCAACTACTAGGGCCCCGATTTGGATTTCAGCTGCAGAGTATCCCGGGCTCTCTTCCGCACAAGCTCCATCATGGTCCCTGCTTCAGTAGCTGCAGTGAACTTCTCCCCTCCCCCTCCCAGTGGGCCCGGCAGCCCTCACCTCTTACTGGTAGATTCTCGGCAGCGACTCGGACCCTTTTGAGTCAGGCTCTGTCCTCTCTCACACCCACACACTAGCTGCTCTTTAGGACTTTGTGGGATACCCATGTTTGCCAACCCGGAGCCCCTGGCCCTGGCTCCACCCCTTCCCCCAAGGCCAGGTCCCCTCTCTGGTTCCTTAGCTCCTTGACTTGCTGCTAGCCTAACAAGCTCCGGCTCCATCCTGTTCTCCAGCTCCCTGGGAACCTCAGCAATCTCACCCCCGGGCTGGGTATCCCCAGGGGTTGAGGAAATGCCTGTGCACTCCCGGTGTCAGATTGCAGCCCTGAGGCCCCTCTGCCAGGGTGTCTCCATGAGTTGGCTTTGTTATCCTGTGTTCTATCCGTTCCCTTGGCTGGGCAGCCACAGGGCACAGCCCTGGCCTGGGTGGGGCCGAGGCCACTACCCTCTTGGCTCCCTGCCCTGGCTGGCCAGCGTTTGATGCTTTTTCAACTATAAGTGGCACATGACATAGGACCATTTGCTTCTCTTCTTTGGGTCCTAGGTCAGTGAGGATTGACCTCGCCTTGGGTTTCCGGTTTGAATGTGTAGTTTTCCACTTGTCTTGGGTGTTTGGTCTGTTCTGCTGGGTCCTTGGCCTGCACCCAAACACCCACCCTTGAGACCTGCTCTCCTTGAAGGGGGCTGGTGGCTTTCAGAGTGGTTAACTGGATGGGCTGGGCGGGGCGGCCTCTTCACCTGGTCACCCACTGTCATGGCACCCACTGTGTGAGTGACTTGTGTACAGTAGGCAGTCCCTGTGATTCACCTGGCCAGCTGCCCTTCCCTGAGCTTGAAGCAAGCAAGCGAGCGAGCCTTGTCTTGCTGGTCCTCAGGCATAGCCTGGGACTTGAAAATGGAGAGGAAGGGACTCAGTGTGTGTAGCTGGGCTGTCCTCACAGCCTACTTTCTACTCGTTCCAATTGTTTCTTCATGCTTTCCCTGGGGGCCACCTCCCACCCACTCCTCTGTGATTAGGTATCAGTACCTGAAGAACAGCTATACAGCTTCAGACAGCCTCCTGGGCCTTCTTTCCTAACCTAGAAAGGGAAAGACTGGTCAAACTGGTTCCTCCAAGTTCCGCTCAGTAGGTCTCCCTGTCTCTGTCCTCTGAGCTGTGTGGTCTTTGAGAGGTGTCCTGGCCTCTCCTGACCTGACTTGTAAAAGGATCAAGGGAGCAGGCCTGGTGTGTATTGAGCACCTAATGGTATATTTAGTCCCTGTTCGCAGCCCTGAAGGCAGGCACAACTTGAGCTGGCATTTTAGTGACAGGCAGCAAGCCCCCAAATAATGGCAACAGGGTTGCAAACACTGTGTGGCAAAAGCAACAGGGAAAGCGTGAGGCAGGGGCTTGCCACGTAGAGAGCCTGTATCAGGCGTTATTGAAAGGACGGTATTTGAACACAGAGCTGAAGAGAGGATGGGCAGGAGGGACCTTGAGAGTGTGTGTGTGTGAGGGCCAGAGATCAAGTGGAGAGACCCTGAGGTGGGAGTGTGCCTGGCACACGTCCCCCGCCGAGCACGAGGAACCTGTGGGCTGGAGCAGAGAGAAGGCCCTGCGTCCCAGGACCGGGTTCTTGAGATTCCTGGAGCTGACGGGTGGATTGTCAGTTGACAGCTGATAGCAGTAAGTTAACAAAGATGCCATTTACTGAGTGAGCCTCTGACTTACACAGGCATTTCCCCCGCATGCTCCCGCGTCTTGAAACATCAGACCTATTTATGGTTATGCCACTGCCACTGGCGCTGCCACAGAAACGCTGTGCATCTTTGACATCTGGCTTTTGGGGAATCCGTGGCACCCCAGGACTACCCTGTCCATGTCTGTGGAGGCTTAGCACAGGATGGTAGCCTTCCCTGCATCCATGGGGACTACCCCCCAGCACCAGGACCAAGATGATGAGAGTATAGTTCTTGTTTGTCAACTTTCACCCTAGCTGTAGAAATTAGCCAATTCTAGGACAGCTGTCCAGTCTGTTTGTGGGGCTGGCAGCAGACACTGGGTCATGTGTGTGTGTGTGTGTGTGTGTGTGTGTGTGTGTGTGTGTCTCGAAGCAGGGTGACCAGGGTGGGTAGGAGAGAAGGGGATGGTCAGGGGTGAGGTGGTAGTGACCCTGGCATTCAGCTTAGTTCTGTACTGTGTCAGAGTCACTGAAGGTTTTGCTCAGTGCCCCACTTGTCTGCCTTTCTCAGCAGTAACCCGAAAGCGAGGCTTGAGAGGAGCCTCGGGAGTTTGGTGGGTCCTCCCTCCCACCTTCCTTGGGCAAGGTGGCACTCGGCGGGGCCAGCTACAACCTGCCACTTCATAGGTGCCCCAGCTGTAAGGATAAAAGAGCCCAAAGGGTTCACATCCAACTGTCCATCAGCTTGGATGGCTGTGAGTATTCTCTGCGCTGGAGGTGTTGAGAACCATAGGGTAGTGACCCGACCTGTAGGCCTGAAGTTAAACCCTGCATCACTCCAAAATAGGCCTGACTGAGGCCATGCACAGGGCCTTGGAGCCACTGTGGGGGTCTGTCCCTGGCCAGGCCTGGTCCCGCTGCATTGGGCTGAGCTCCGTCTGTCTCTACCTCAGTTTCACGACTCTCCTGCTGGTCTTTCTCCCTGTGGTCTCATCTTTTTATTTCCCTGGTTTCTGCTTCCCTAGCCCACTTGTCCCCCTGGGTCTGGTCCTGCCCTCTGTCCCTCTTCTCTGCTCTCTGTGGTGCACAGGATCTGATGGCCAGAGGCCTGCACGAGTGTAGGGTATTTGGGGCAGGAAGAGGCTCACCCTGTGAGGTAGGTGAGTCTTCCTGCCTTTACCAGGCTCTGTCCACGCCCACCTCACACAGGCACCCAGGCCAACAGGTGGGCACTCAAACCTGGACGGTTACTGCTACACCTTGGCCCAGGTCACCAGGACACCTGAGTCCCGAGTCAGCAGCCTCCCCATACGCACCAGGACCCCTTTGATTCCTTAGTAAGGGCCTCCCCTCCCTCCCTAGCCTGTCTGTTTAGGTCCCGTGACTTCATGGGCTTGCCACGTTGGTGGCCTGGTCCTGTGTTCTCAGGGCTAACCAGAACTAGGGATATGTTTGGTTTTAAGTTGAAGTCACGTTTTTTAAGAAATCAGAACAAACTTGACCAGAGGGTCCTGTTTGCAGCTGCGCCTCGTCCCCACGTGGCGGTCACCAGCTGATGTCACCATTATCATTGTCATCGCTTTAGTCTAAGCCTTGGCTGTGACTCTGCCCACTTGTCAGTCTGTCTGGCCGGCCGTCCATCCATCCATCCGTCCATCTCTCAATCCCTACGGGTAACCAGGCAGGTTGGCAGGGAGAGTTCCCTGTCCCTTGTCTCCACCTGGGCCCCCTTCCCCCCACCCTTGGGGCTTCCTGCTTCAGAGTCCTGCTCCCTACCCACAAGCAGGAACCGGAAGAGGTAGGCAGGCAGGCGGTGGCTCGAAACGGGGCTCAGAAACAGTGCAGCTAAGGGAAGGATCTGACGGACACCTCAGGCCTAGATCGGCTCTGTGACCTCTGGGGGTCTTGCCCCCCACTTGACCTTGGTGTCCTCTTTTGTAGGGGTGCATGACCCCTGAGTCCCCTCTTCCAGGGTCAGTCTTTTTTGGATGGGCTGCTGCCCAGGCACGGGCAGAGTCTCATCTGCTTCCTAGGTGCTGAGCATAGGACGCATGTATGGTTCGTGACTAGATAGATGTGTTCATCCCACAAGCACTTACTGAATACCAGCTAAGTGCCAGGGCCTGGTAAAGAGCTTGACCCACATTCAGGTAGGGCTGTAGCCCTGGGGCGAGTCGGGGAGGGGGGGCGGTATAGGAGAATCCCAGAGCAAGAGATATTCTAGAGCTTTCTTCAGGGGCAAGGCGGTGGACAGCAGGCTTGGCTTGGGCCTTCATTAACCCCATACACGAGCCTTCACCAGGACAGCAGTGTGGTAGAGAAAGAGGGGCAAGCGTGGGCAGCAGAGCAGGCCAGGGGGTGGTTGAGAGGAGGCTGCAGCGCACCCCTGTGGCTGGCAGGCTGAGCTGCCGTGGGCTGTCTCCCTTTTCGCTTTTCCCTCTGTAGCCTCTGCTTCTGGGCAGGTTCTGGGTGCCTGGTAACAGTAACTGCTTGGTTGATGTTAAGCCCCAGTGATAATCACATCGTCACATGAAGGGTCTCTGTCCTCTGGGACCAGCTGCCTGGAAGCAGGCAGAAGACTTGCTACTCACATTTTTTTGTTTTTGTTTTTCTGTTTTTTTCGAGACAGGGTTTCTCTGTGTAGCCTTGGCTGTCCTGAAACTCACTCTGTAGACCAGGCTGGCCTCAAACTCAGAAATCTGCCTGCCTCTGCCTCCCAAGTGCTGGGATTAAAGGCATGCGCCACCACAGCCCGACTCACGTTTAAAAAAAAGAAAGAAAGAAAATTAAAGCGCGTTGCTGGAAGAGAACTTCTAATGTGCTATATCAAAGGGAAACCATGGGGAGGGCAGCCTCGGGTGGTCTAGAGGCTTGGCTTCTGTATGGTTTTCTTCTATTTAGTGTATACATTTAGCATATATGAGGATTTGTGCCACAGCACGGTGTTGTGGAGGGCAAAGGATGGCCTGTGTGGGGGTTTGGTTCTTTCCTTCTGTTATGTAGGTCCCGGGGATTGAACTCAGGTCATCGGACTTGGCGCCACGTGCCTTTAGCCGCCAAACCATCTTGCTGGCTCCTTTATAGGGTTTTGTGTGGTGGGGCCTTAGGCAGCCTAGTGCTCAGCTCCTGACCCTCAAGTTTACGAGTGAGTGTGTGTGTGTGTGTGTGTGTGTGTGTGTGACAGACAGACAGACAAGCACAGTTATGGAGGTCAGAGGAGGTCAGTTCTCTCCTGCCGTGTGGGACCCATGGACTGATCTTAGGTGATCATGTTTAGTAGCATGCGCGCTGGTCTTTCTTCCTCATTGATATCGTCATCAACACGTTGCCTTCTGTACCTCCATAGAACCTGGGCAGCAGAGAGGCCCTTGGGGTGGTGGGGTGGTTCTGGCTCATCCTTGGGCCATGGGCCCAGAAGTTTGACATCTCCACCAGAGCCACAAGGAAGGACCTGATGGTCCAAGCTTTGTGTCCATGAACAGAGTGCATAAAATGGAATCCTCATACCCGAGTCTTCAAGTCCTACGTCTCCCTGGTCACCTTCAGCCTTCTGGAGACCAAACCTCTGCCTGGCTGCACGCACCCAGATGCCAACCCTGGAAGGCCTAATGTCCCCAACACCCTATTTCTCTTTGACCCTGAGGCTGATGGCCTGTGTCCTGCCACATGGAGGCTGGGCCGGTTCTGGATGTCCCCGTGTTGAAGGATCAAAGGCTTCTTTGCTTCGGATGATCACCTGGGAACAGATGGTGCCAAGAAACCAGTTAAAATTCAAGGGTGTCATTAAGTTCCCACAGAGGTCCCCAGAAAGTCTGAAGAGAGACCAGCATTGGGACCTGTCTGTCAAAGAATCGGCACTGGCAGGCCCAGTCACAGGCACTCCACATGGGCTTTAGTAAAAGCCCCGCTTCTGAGCCGGTGGTGCTGTCTGTGGAACGGATGGTTGTGGGTGCTTGGCACAGTCCAGTGCTGCCGTTGAGCGAGGCTCCCGTCCGTGCCTCACACAGCCCTCTCCTCCCCTCCCCACAGGCAAGCGCTTCCAGGAGTGGTGTTCCGTGATCCTGTGCTTCTGCCTGATCGCCCACAACTTGGTCCACCTTCTCCTGCTGGCCCGCTGGGAACACACACCCCTCGTCATCCTGGGCGTCGGTGAGTGCGGGGGTGGGGAGGAGCCTCTCCAGGTCATGGGCCTTTGTGCAGTGGAGCATGCCAGCTCAGGGCGGCCTCGCTCGATCAGCGCCTGCTCCTCTTGGAGCATTCTATCAGGTGACACAGTGACAGCACCTCCAGTTCCTGTTCCTTACATTCTTCTTTTGGAACACACTGAAATTCAGCCGCCCCTCCCCCGCCATTGCCCTCCCTCACCCCTCCTCCCACTGCCCGGTCCAGTGCGCTGACCAGGCGGCCATTCCACTTGACAGCCCCAACCTCAATATTCCCTCCTTGCTGCTCGCTGTTCAGCCATCCTGGCCATACTCTCGGGGGCGCACACACACACACACACCTTCCCTTGGGGGCCTTTGTACAAGCCATTCACTGTGCCTGTAGCACTCGCTTCTCAAGACTCCACACTTTTGACCCCCAAGATCTACTGACAGCCACCTGCTTAGGCAGGTCCTCCATGATGGCGCCCTGCCCCACCCCAGACAGCCCTATGAGTGTGGTGACTGCAAGCCTTTCATCTCAATACTTGGGAGGCAAAAGAGCGTCTCCTGTGAACTCCGGGCCAGCCAGGGCTACATAGTGACCAAGTCCTGCCACACACTATCGCCCGAGCCTGCTGGCGTACCTCCAGCAACTCAGAAGTTAGATTTTTTTTTTCCCTGTTTCCTCTTCTGCTGTATCTCCAGCCTAGGGCACGAGCCCTGGTACACGGCAGGTGCCGAGAATTCAGTGAGTTGGATGGTATATGTGGAGTGGGGTGTTGTGTGCTAGGAATTCCTGATGTTCCCCGCCTCGGCCAGGCTGAGCCTCATCTGAGAGGAGGGGCCTGCAGGACACTTAACCCTTCAACCTGAAGCACATGTGGTTGTAATGTCCAGCTGCAATCCTGGCTCCAGCTGGCTCAGTTTCCCTCCTTCCCAACCAATGATTGTCCTCTGGCTCAGGTGTTTGTTCTCTTCCTCTTCTGAGCCCCAGGGCTCACCAAAGGGTTGTGGAACCCCTTGGTCCTCCCCGGTGGTCCGCCCTGTGGCTTTGCTTCCTGATCCCATTAAAAGCATTGTGTCTGCCTAAGCCAATAGTGTACAAGCCAGCTAATCAAGCAGTCTCACGGTCCAGGGGAGTTTAGCCTGCTCTATGCTAGGGAGCCCAGGCCCCATCTGCAGGAGTCCCCAAACCTCCACCCCACCCCATAGGAGTACTTAGCCCAGAGCTGGGAGGCGCCTACAGCCTTGGCTGGGCTGGCTGCTGCCCATGTCCACTGGCCCAGGCTACCTCGGTCCCTGCTCAGGTTGGCAGTGGATATTCTGTGAGCATCTGCTGGGCCATGCCCTGAGGTGGCCACCTCCCTGGCAGCAGTATTGTCCAGAGCAGGATTCCAGCATTGTCTTCTGCCCACTGGCCCTGGCCTGGGTTCTCAAGCCACACCCTCCCTGGCCAAGGGTGGGTGGACACCCTGTAGTAGGTCCAGCCGTGTGCCATACAGGCAGGTCACCACCTTCCCTCGCTGCCTGAGATGTGGGTTTCTGCAGCTCCCAGCCAGATCCTTGAAGCCGAGGTGACCAGCTCTCCCACGGCACCCAGCTTCTGGGCTGATAAGGGCAGGTAATCCCCTGATAGCAGTGTTTACACAACCCTCAATCGATTTAAATAGCCGCCCTGATTTGTCTGTTAACACGCAGGTAGCTGCCGAGGGCACTGTGCCAACTTGTTTCTATCTCTTCAACGGTTCCCAAAGCCCCAGGTAGCCCCGGAAACCAGAGCTTAAACTGAAATGATCCTAGTCTGTAAGGCCAGGCTTGTGTGATGCAATGCCCGAGAGCTAATCAAGATAAAGCTATGGTTGTTAACAGCCTGAGGGACGAAGATGTGGGAAGAAGCTTGGATCTGAGGCAGAGCAAGTGCAAAGGCCCTGAGGCCGAAGATGTGGGAAGAGGCTTGGATCTGAGGCCAAGCATGTGCAAAGGCCCTGAGGCCGGTGTGTCAAAGGAGGTCTAGTGGCCTCTCACCTGAAGTGGATGAGTGAGTGGGACAGAACCTTGGGGGTCTGGACAGTGGGTTTTTCTTGAGTGTTGTGGGAAGTCACTGATGAATTTCTCATGGGAAGATGGTTTCTGGTGCTAGGACCCAGGGAGCGGGTGGTGATAGGTTTTATGAACTCTGAGGAGCTGGGCAAATGAGCTGCGTGAACAGTCAGGCTGCTGTAGGGTGAGCGGTGGGTGAGGTAAGGGATTAGCCGGTGGCAGAGGAGAAACAGAAGTAGCCCATGGAAGGCCTCGGATGGACGGCAGGAATGAGCCCAGGGAACAGGGAGAGCTGAGAGGGCCTCAGAGTGGGAGCCGCCAGAGTCGGCGGCACAGCAAGCAAAGGTCCCAAAGGTCACTGGTGGCCGAGACAAGGACAGTGTGTGGTGACGAGCTGATCATTCTCTTGGGGAGAGGATGCCGTGGATCCCTGAAGGGGCAGCTTGAAGACCGAAGATGGCAGGGATCTGCACTGAGGCCCAGAGCCATGCTGCCCGAGGCATCTGGGTTTAACAAGTGCCCAGGGTCCGTCTGCCTAGTCTGCCAGCCTCTGAGCTCCACGCAGCCCTCACAGTGTTGCTGTCGCTGGATAGAGCTGTCCTTGTGCCCTTCCCAGTGTCTGAGGGGAAGGATGGTGACCAGGCCAAAGCTGCTCCCAGGGTGACCCAGCCACCAGCCACCACCAGGGCTGGAACAAAGAGACGTCTGTATCTGCTGTACCCTGCCCCCATTAAAGGAGCCTCATGGGCAACTGAGTGCCCTAGAAACAGCTACCAGGCTGCAGGAGTTGAGTCTTTTCCTCATGTGGTGGGAGAGGGCACTCTCACCCAGGTTAGTCCTGACACCAGCACCGAGCATATCTCTGTGAGTACCAAGGGCCAGCCATCCTACAGATGGCAAGACTGAGGCTCACAGAGGGATGCCAGGCTCAGGCTACAGGTAGCTGCTGCTGCTGGGGTGCTTGTACCAGAGCCCAGAGCTGTTGGCACCCTTGTACTTGTTTGGCTGGTTTCTGCTAGTTAAGGGGGCATGAGTCCCGCGTAACTCTCATTTCTCAGACCTGGGTGTGAAGCTGAGTGTGGTCCTCTTGCCTCCACATGGGTGACCTTAGACAGTCCTTCCCTGCCAGTCTCAGTGGGCCTGAGGCCTCTGGACAGGTCAGGTGTGTTGGGGCCTGTCGCTGGACGTAAAGGGAGATGACACTGTTCGTGTAGATGGCTCTCTCACAGTCCCAATATCCTGATCATCCTGCTTCTCCTTCAGAGTGCCAGGTTTCCTTGGTAGCTGTTTCTGCAGGGTTGAGATGAAACCCAGGGAACCCAGGGAACCCAGGGCTTCGTGCGTGGGATAGTACTCTCCAAGCAGTCGCTTTTAGTCCAGTTCGGGGTAAGGAAATGATGGAAGCAGGCTTTGAAGCCCCACACTTGTGCCAGTTAGCACCCAGTGAGGCTACTCCGTGCTATGTTCTACCGTCGGTCGCTTGCCTCTAGTCTCATAGCCAGTGTCCCCTTCCTATCCCAGGGTCCCATCTAGGCTAGCACAATCTGGTTACCTGTCACGGCCCTAATTGAGAATCATCGGTCTGTGTCAGTTTCTCAGCCACAACCCAGGCCACCTTCGAGTTCTCTCTGTAGCCCAGACTGTCCTAGAACTCCTGATCCTCCAGCCTAAGCCTGGGCCTCCTGAATGCTGGATTACAGAGGGACTCAGGCCCATGTATGTACCAGGCAGGCGGTCTCCCTCTGGCCCTGCACCCGCCATCTTGGCTGACTTGGGAACACTGGTTAGAATTACTAGGGTGCCTCGGAGTCTGGGGTGGCGATGCACTCCCAGCTCATTTTGGTATCAGCACAACAGGTCAGTGCAGCTTGCCACCATGAGGTCACTTTGCCCTATTTCACCTGTTACGCTGACCCTCCTCCCAGCCCCTTTTGAAACAGTCTCACAGTGTGAACGTGAGTGAGTAGTGAGGCCCGCACAGCCCACTTTCCTAACGCCCTTGGCAGTGCCGGCTCCAGGACAGAGGCTCCCAAAGGCCACCCTGGCTCGGCTTCCTAATGCTGTTCTAGTGTGTTCTGATCACAGAGGACTAACTGCCCAGAACAGTGAAGGGGAAGGAGCTTGACCACACAAACTTAGTTGGAGTCCACAATGCACTGAAGTCCAGTATGCTCTGGTTTAAAAACCAAAGTGTCAACCACAGAAAGGAAGGAAGGGGGGAGGGAGAGAGACAGAGAGAGAGACAGAGAGAGACAAACGGAGAGAAGGGAGGGGAGAGAGAGAGAGAGAGAGAGAGAGATTGATTGATTGATTTATGGTGTCAAACAGAAGTCAGGCATAGTGGTGAATGCCTTTAATCCCAGAACTTGGGAGGCAGAAGCAGGAGGCGCTGAGTTTGAAGCCAGATTGATGTACACAGCATGTTTCCGGCTAGCCAAGGTTACATAGTGAGACCCTGCCTCAAAATAAATAATAAAGTGTGGAAAGAATTGGGGCTGGGTAGATAGCTCAGCGGATAGCGTGCTTGCAGTACAAGTGGGAGGATCAGAGTTCACATCCCAGCGCCCATAGAGAAGGAATCCAAATGTGCATAGCACCCTGCATATAATCCCAGCCCTTAAGAGGTAGAGGCGGGCCGGGCGGTGGTGACGCATGCCTTTAATCCCAGCACTTGGGAGGCAGAGGCAGGCGGATTTCTGAGTTCAAGGCCAGCCTGGTCTACAGAGTGAGTTCCAGGACAGCCAGGGCTATACAGAGAAACCCTGTCTTGAAAAAAACCAAAAAAAAAGGTGGATCGCCAGAGCTGCGAGTCTTGCGTTCAGCCAGAGGTCAGTAGATAGAGCGCCCAGAGGAGCCTTCATGTCACTGTCTGTCAGGGTGTGTTAACACACCCGTCACCCTCGAACTTGAGGATCAGAGCAGTTCAAGACCAGCCAGGGCTACACGAGTCTCTGTCTCAAAAACACAGTGTCTCTACTGCCCTCGGCCCTAGGATTGGGGGAATCTGAGCTCACAGCTTCTTCCTGAATGAGCAGTGCAGGGCTCGGAGAAGGTCTGTGTGCTTTGCACCCGGCAACGATGGTGCAGGACTCAGCAGCAAAAGGGGAAATGGCCAACGCACATGACACACGAGTGACTCCAGATGAGCTAGCCCAGAGAAGCAAGCCAACCCCAAAACACTAGCAAACAAGGTGTCACAATGCCACCCCTTTGCCCTGCGCCCCCTGTGCTGACTGACACAGTGTCCGTGGCCACCACCCTGTGACGTTGGCAGAGTTGAGCTGTAGCAACTAAGACTGTGTGGCCACAGAGCCCAGCGGCCTCCGTGGCTAGCTCTGCATAGGAAGTTTGCCGACCCCTTAGATTCCATGTGGAGAAGGAGCCACTCGGCAGTGACCTTGGATGGTCAGAGAGTGGTGCAGCCTTGAGTCACCGAAGCCTGCACACCACTGCATGCAGGTTAGGTGTGGTTCTAACCAGACTGGGGAGGGAAGCAACCGTCTCACAGCCTGAGCCCAACGTTCAGGACCAGAAGCCTGAGCTTGGAGTCCCTGCCATGCCCCACCACAGGCACCCCGTGTTCCCCATAACTGTCAGGACAGCAGTGTTTAAATCTACCATTGGCCTCTGGATGATGCTGGGGCAGGCGTCTGGAAGGATGCTGAGACCAAACGAGGCAAGAGGCTTAGCGGTGTGGTTAGTTAGAGATAGGGCCCCCAGCCCTCGCTCGCTCGCTCGCTTAAAGGCAATGTGTCTACACCACTCATAGCAATGGGTTCTTCAGCAATGCCCAGACCTACTGGGGCACCAGGCAGAAGCAAGGCCTCTTCCCGGCACTGTGTTTTCACTGAGCAACAGGACTGCCTGTGCTTGGATGGGTGAATGGAGCGATGAGTGGGTGATGGGTGGAGGAATGGGCAGATGGTGCCTAGATGGATATTAGGTAGGGGGCGGGTGTATGCGTGGTGGGCGGGTGCATGCGTGGTGGGCGGGTGCATGCATGGTGGACGGGTGCATGCGTGGTGGGCGGGTGCATGCCTGGTGAGCAGGTAGACTTGTGCATAGCTACCTTAGCAGCTGCCTTTAAACAGATTGAACTCTGTACCCTGCATCCTTTCTCCTGTCACCTGGGTCATAGTCTCACTCTCTAGGGCATCACCCAGGTTCTCACCCACAGTCCTCACAGCACCCCAAGGCCTTGGTCCCCGTCAGCGAGAGGCAGAAGGCACTATTGCAACTCAGAACCAGGGCTTAGACAAGCAGTTTACAGTGAGAAACTGTGGGGGAGGGGAGGGGAGTGGGAGCACAGCCCTGCACAGATCCTCATTCCCAGCTACCTCCTGGGTCAGCTGAGGGCCTACTGTGTGCCAATCACTACAGGTCATGCAACACTGAGCCCGTTGATGTCACAGAAGCAAGGTCCAGCCCTAAACCAGAGTGCACTGCGGAATTCGGGTCTTGGGAAGGGCATGGAGCTAGGACCCTAAGCGGCGGTGGGGTGGGGGAAGAGATGTCGAACTGCATTCTGGAGAGGAGGGATGTTCCAGGCAGTGGAACAGTGAGGGCGAAGGCTCAGAGGACAAGAAGGTGCAGAGAGTGAGGGGAGGGTGGGGACACTGCTGGTCACTCTGCCTCAGTTTCCCCACATGTTCGTGGATCCTGCTACGAATCTCAAGGCCTTAGTCGTGACAGCTGTGCCACTGCCGTGTTTGACTCTGGCTCCATACCTCTCTCCCAGCCTGTGGGTCACCTCTGTTGCGTAAGCTAAATGCCACCAACAGAGGTAGGGAAGTGACAGAGAGGCCACAGACAGAGGGCGAGTCCTGCTGAGACAGCGCCTGATAAACAGTCACCACTGCGTTCTTTTACCACTCCTGCCTGACCAGAAGAAAATGGGGCACAGAGATGTTAAGTAGCACACACGATGTCACACAGCTCATGCGTGGAGGAGGTGGGACTGTGGTCTAGATCTAAGGCCTGTGGTGACTGTGAGGGGGCGGGTACCCCAAGCTGGTTCTGAGCATATTGAAAGCAAACATCGGAAAAGCTCACAGGACTGACTCTGTGATAAAGCCAGGTGGGGTAAATAGGTGGGGTGGGGACGTAATTGCAAGTAAAGAATTGCTTTTGTTTGCTGTAGCCCAGGCTAGCCTCAAACTCTGGATCCTCCTGCTGTAGCCCAGGCTAGCCTCAAACTCTGGATCCTCCTGCTGTAGCCCAGGCTAGCCTCAAACTCTGGTTCCTCCTGCCTCAGCCTGGGTTCTGGGATTCTAGGCAGCTCAGCTGAGGCCTCTTTAACACCTAGGTTGTGCTCCCGCCTCAGCAGGTGAGTCTGCTCTGTGCAGACCAGAGGCGGGGGTGATGTGCTGAGACTCTGTCTCCTGGGCAGGGGCCCGGATGCTTGGCTCTCGTGACGAATGGACAAGTGGGTAAACAAGCAAGCTTGTGGCAGGGTGGCCCTGGCGGGAGGGTCAGGGACGTCTGTCAGGGACGTCTGTCTGCGTCCCTCCGGCCCTGCCTTACATGCTTGTTGCCCACAGTTGCAGGGGCTCTCGTCGCCGACTTCCTGTCAGGCCTGGTACATTGGGGTGCTGATACGTGGGGCTCTGTGGATCTGCCCATTGTCGGGAAGGTGCGTATGCCAGGCTGCGTGACTGTCCCAGGGTTAGTCCCCTAAGGCTGGACTGGGGATCCCTGAGGTTGGTAACCCCCCAGGAGGGGGGGTCGGAAAGCCCCCTGGAGTCTCCCCTCAAGTCAGGGCCCATCCTGTGCTTGCATGTAAGCCATCAGTGAGGCTCTCGGGGTTGGGCAGAAGATTGAACCCAAACTGGTTTTTTCAGTCAAGGATTCAGACCCGGTCAGTGCTAAGTTAAAGCCTCACTGAGCCAGGGCAACCGCCTTTTCAGAACGGAATTTCCTTCTCTGGGGTCTGCTTTCTCCTGCTGAGTTCAGGCCTCTGCTCCTGGCTGCCAAGAGAATTCTTTCCCCCAGAAGCAGCCAAACTCCCAGCTTGGTCCAGCTGCTATCACACAGTGGGCTCTGGTCAGCCGTTCCTGGGTCCAGGTAGACAGGGTCCCCTCTGTTTTTGTGGGAACCTCTTCACCTGCTTCGGGGTGGAGGTTGTCTCCAAGGCCCTTCCAGTATAGGTGGAAAGACTGAGGCGCAGAAGGTTTGAGGAAGGTCCCATCAGTGTTTTGAAGCCATCTTGAACAGCAGCCTGCCAGACTTCCCCAGGCAGGGTCTGTCAGTGGCAGGGTAGGTGGGAAGTTACAGGAGCAGGGTCTGGAGGGCACCAGCTTCCCTTGGCTGACTGGGAGGCTGTGCCCATACCCTGCCCACCTAGGCCTTCATCCGGCCATTCCGGGAGCACCACATTGACCCCACAGCCATCACAAGGCACGACTTCATCGAGACCAATGGTGACAACTGCCTGGTAACGCTGCTGCCACTGCTAAACATGGCCTACAAGTTTCGGACCCAGAGCCCAGGTGAGACCTGCCGTTGGGGGTTCCTCAGGGTGTGCATGAGGGTCAGAGTACCCGGGGAGGCTCCCAGGGTATGCGTGTGACATTTAAAGTGTTCTCTATCCTTAGGGTGCCTGTAAAAGGTGGGCGTTTCGCCTGAGATGCATTCCCAACCTCCCGGGGCATTCTCTAGTTCATGGTCCCCAGGGTCCCTCCCGCCTCCTTCACGGAGCTGCACATTTGACACGTTCCCTGTGTCACGGCCAACCCAGCCCTTGTTCTGTTGTATTATTTAAAGAAAAGGCACACTATGAGGACGTGGGTGGGACCTAGTAGCCAAGAGCTGGCCCGCTGTGCCCATACTCTGGGTTCAATCCCTGCACCTGGAAAAAAGGCAAAATGTGGGCTGTGCGCTGAGGCCTGCATTGCCTGGTTTTGATTCTGGCCCACTGCTGGGCATCAGTCAGGTGAGGCAAAGCCAGAACTTCTGGTAGCTGGTGACATCACCCTTTGGGAGGAACAGAGGATCTTCCCAGGGCCAGGGATGGGGGACTGCTGGGCCCACCTTTACTGACAGTCCTCCCAGAAGCCCCTTCTCCATAGACCCACCCCCTACCTCTCTCCATCCCATGAGACAGAAGCCCACAAGTGAAGGCCTCCAAAGGCCTGTGGCTTTGCTCTCTTCCAAGCTGAACCCTGTGGAGCTGTTGCACCCTAGAAACCCACAGGACCCCACAGAGCGGTGTTGCACCCTAGAAACCCCAGGACCCCACAGAGCCCGAACCCCTGTCCCAGACTCTGCCCGCCTCCCTTGCTCTGTAGATGTCTTCCATCCAGAGACACGCCCTTGAGTACTTGAGTGTCCTCAAGTCCTGCCTCAGAGATCCTGACCCAGAGACCCTGCTCCAAACCCACGCAACCCACAAGTGTCAGCAGGAATCAGAACCCGGCCCCAATGGCCGCAGAGCAGCCCACACTCTTAGCCAATCCCTGGCTGCTTCCAAATCTGGAGATTTGATGGTAGAGGTTGAGGGGGGGGGCGGTGCTCCTGGCACAGGAGCTGGTCAGCCTGTGGGGCAGCTGCGAAGGTCACATGCCCTTGCCCCACAGAGACCCTGGAGCAGCTGTACCCTTGGGAGTGCTTCGTCTTCTGCCTGACCATCTTTGGCACCTTCACCAACCAGATCCACAAGTGGTCGCACACGTACTTAGGGCTGCCATGCTGGGTCACCGTCCTGCAGGACTGGCACGTGATCCTGCCACGGAAACACCATCGCATCCACCACGTGGCGCCCCACGAAACATACTTCTGCATCACCACAGGTGGGTGGTGCCATCCCCGAGGTCGGGGGTTGGGAGTGGGAGGGCATACAGCCTTGGCCTACCCATTGTTCTCGGAACACTCATTTTGCTCATAGACTGTTACATGCCAATATTCTTCTAGGTCACAACCATGAACACACTGAAGCCCCTTCCCCACACCAAAACCCCTTCCCCACTTCAAACTTTTGTGACTCCAGACACTCACTCAGCCAACAGTTTACTCGGTGCCTATTTGCTGCCCTGAGCTTAGGCTCTAATAATGGACAGACAGACAGACAGACAGCCTTGTGGTCGATAGGTGGAATGGTACACACCTTTAGTCCCAGCACAGAGGCAGGTGGATCTCTGTGAGTTCGAGGCCAGCTTGGTCTACAGAGTGAGTTCCAGGACAGCCAAGTCTATACAGAGAAACCCTGTCTTAAAAAACCAGAAAAAGAAAAAAAAAAGGTCGTAGTGATTGGGGGAAGCCTGAGGGAGGGACCCAAGCCCCACTCAAGGGAAGTCTCTCTCTGTGCCCCACCTCTGCCTGTCTCCTGAGGGTGGTCCACCCTAGGGCTGGCTCTCCTCACCAGCCCCCTGACTCTGTCTGCTGCAGGCTGGCTCAACTACCCCCTAGAGGTTATAGGCTTCTGGCGGCGCCTAGAGGACCTCATCCAAGGCCTGACGGGTGAGAAGCCAAGAGCGGACGACATGAAATGGGCCCAGAAGATCAAGTAACATGTCTGGACTCTTGGTCGCCAACCTTCCCGAACCTGAACTGAAGCCATCTGCCAAATCCCGGCGTCTCTGAGCTCCTCCTTCAGTGAAGAGAAGTCCCCTGGGCTGGGCCCCGGGCACCCCTAGCCCACCCCCAGTGACACAGAATACTTGAGCCACCGACTTTTCATTTCCTCTTCTCCTTTTTTTCCCCTTGGGCCTACCTGGCCACTGAGCTGCTTTGAGGCCAAGCCTGGCTGCAGGGGCTCACCCGGTCCTGCTGGCCAGCCCCAAACTGTGCATCTGCTCCGCACGCCTGCTCCCTGGCCGATGAAGGGTCACTGACATGCGTGGCCTGTCTCAGTGATCAGAGAGCCCCCAGAACGCGTAAATGTCCCTGGATCGTGATCCTCCCTCAGCCCTGCAAACCGACCCCAGAGGTCTAGGTGGGTGGGCCACCCCAGCTGCCACCCACGGGAGGCAGAGCTGGGCAAGGGTCAGAGGGCAGCAGGCAAGGAGAGGCCAGGATGTCCTGCCCACATGCAGATACTCCCTGTCCCTTCCCCTGGTTCGTCTGTTCATGTGTCCAGCCACATCTGAGATCTCCCTGTGAAGACATCTTCATGGGCACAGCTCTTAATGAAGGGCTTGGTCATTTAGGGAAGGGACACTGTGTCCCTTCTGGCCAGTGTGTCAGAGGAGGAAGAGTAAGGCTTTTTTATTTGGATTTTTTTTTTAAAGGTGCTTGCTTGTCTGTAATGTAAATAATAGAAAGCCTTAATATCTTTCTGTAACATGGAGTAATATTTTAATGTCATGTTTTGGATGTATATAATATATTTATAACAAAGGAAGCATCTTCTTCACTCTGGTCGCCGTGTGGTGTTTCCGGATGGCTGCATAGAGGGAACTAGCCCCAGCCTGAGGGAGGGGGGCTTTATCCCCTGACAGTGACGTCATCTAGACTTATGTATTTTATGTTTTGCTCGCATGTGTGTATATGTACCATGTGTGTGCCTGGTGCCCACAGAGGTCACAAGAGCATGGAATCCTGGATGACTGAAATACTGTGGGTACTAGGAAAAAAAAAAACAGGTCCTCTTAAGTGCTCTTAACCAGGGCGCCATCTCTCTAGGCCTGGATTTTTGTTTTTTAAGGCGATGTATCATATACTCAAAGTGACCTCAACACTTCTTATAGAACCAAGGCTGACCTTGAATTCCTGATCCCGTCCGTACCCTTCCAAGTGCCGGGATCACAGGTGCGAGCCACCATCCATAAGACCTTTCACCTAGATTGTGCTAGAGCACTAGCTGGCTGCCCTGTCCCAGAAGTCCTTTAGGGGTCCTTGGCATCAGATGTGTGTCATGGTTCTAGTCTGCTGGACCCAGACTGACTGTGGCGGGGCTGATCTAGGAAAAAACATAATAAATAAAGAAAACATACTGCAGTTTCTTTATTAAAATTTTTTTTTTGTTTTAATATTTTGTTCTCGGGCTGGTGAAATGGCTCAGCAGTTAAGAGCACTGACTGTTCTTCTGCAGGTCCTGAGTTCAAATCCCAGCAACCACATGGTGGCTCACAACCACCTGTAATAAGACCTGACACCCTCTTCTGGTGTGTCTCAAGATAGCTACAGTGTACTCATACATAAAATAAATAAATATATTTAAAAAAAATATTTTGTTCTTTGAAGAGGCAAGGGCTCAGTATGTAGCTCTGGTTGTCCTGGAACTTGCTCTGTAGACCAGGCTAGCCTTGAACTCCCAAGATCTGCCTGCTCTGCCTCCTGAGTGCTGGGATCAAAGCATGTGCCACCAGGCCCAGCTCACAATGCAGTTTTACGAGGTCATCTGTGAAAAACTGCGAATGAAGCTGCCTTGGAGAAGCAGGACGGAGGCTACTGGGACAGGAGGCCATTTGAACAGGAGCTGGAGGAGGGGCAGCCTGGGTTGAACACAATAGGTCTTGGGACGGGACGGCATGTACAAAGGCCCTGGGGCAGGGGCAGGCTTGCAGTTAGATGCTGGGGTGATCACAGGACTAGCCGGCACAGAACAGGAGGAAGTGAGGAGAGCGGCAGCTGTTGCAAGGCCCCATGCCACCTGATGGACATTTTGAAAGATTATTTTTTGAGCAAGCACTTCCAAGGCACCAGAATTTAGTAGTGAACATACATTCTGGTTGTATCTAGTCAAGTTGTTCTGTGGCTCCAGGCATGGTGAGTCAAGCCTATAATCCCGGCATTCAGGAGGTGAAGGTAGGAAGATTATAGAGGTTCAAGGTCATCTTTGGCTATGTAGCACGTTTGAGGCCAACCTGGCCTATAGAAGAACCTGTTTCATTAACAAATAAACAACAAAGAGCTCTAGGATAACTTCTGCAATACTAATAAAAGAGGGAAAGGGGCTTGTTGAGGACACAAAATGATAATAATCTGAAAGACATTTTTTTCCTTAAAGATGTATTTATTGTATGTATATGAGTGCACTGTAGCTTGCTTCAGACACACCAGAAGAGTGCATCAGATCCCATCCCAGATGGTTGTGAGCTGCCATGTGGTTGCTGGGAATTGAACTGAGAAGAGCAGACAGTGCTCTTAACCACTGAGCCATCTCTCCAGCCCACATTTCAAACGTGTATGCACACACACTTAAGAAGATGCACCTATAGACCAGGAGGGGGCGCTAAGTGTCAATGGAGTCCTTTGAGGCCGGAGATTTTCCCAAATCTAAAGCTGGTGTTCTTTCTGGAGTATTCCTAGCAGGCCACAACAATCTTGTGTCTTGTCCCCTCTCAGACCTGGGGTTAATGGCATGCATGGGACAGACAGCTTATTAGCCACCACGGGTCCCAACGACGACTGCTTGGTGAGTGATTTTTAACTACTGAGTCATGTCTGTAGCATTTACTGGCCAAATGTGACCCAGCACTTCATCGTCCTTAAAGTTAGCCAACACTGGCCACTGCAGCCAGGACCACTGAAGGGGGGAGTGTTAGTGTGCGTGAATCCATTAGGGTTAGGAGATGCCAGGCCTGGAGGCAAGGGCCTATGACTCTAGCTATTCTGAAGACCAAGGCAGAGGATTTCGAGAGTTCTAGACGGGAGGCGTTTGAGGCCTGCCTGGTCGGCACTTTAACAAGTGCATCAAAAGTAAAAAGAGGCCTGGGACAAGGACAGATGCAGGGCAGGTGCCCAGGAGGTGAGCAGAGGGAGCCAGGGTTTAGGTGGCTTGTACTGCCATCTGGTGACAGGTCGGGTTAGTGACATGCAGGGCAAACGGGGGTTTACAGTGGACTTAGGTCAGGCATCTTCCGTGCCCACTGCCCAGGCCTCCCTCAGAACGGTGTAGACCATGAGCTGTAGGTAGGAAGACTAGCAGGGTCCTATCCAGTCCACCGGGTTTTCCAAGACTCAAGTGCATTCTCCAAATGACTGCAGGCAAAGAGTGCGTTTCACAACGCAGAGTGTTCAATGTCCTTGTAAAGTGCAGCTGTCGGCTGTTTCAGCCTTTCATTTCCTCCCAGCGTCAAGAGGGTGTGTGTGTGTGTGTGTGTGTGCAGCAAAGAACAGACAGCCTGCGACACCTAAGCGACTGCACAGGCCCTTCACTGATGCAGCCTGAGATTTGAGTTTCCCAAGCCCCTGTCGGTTTCTCTGTCAAGGCACATATGACATGCTTGCTCTGTGTGTGTGTGTGTGTGTGTGTGTGTGTGTGTGTGCAGGTGCATACACAAATGCATGTGTGCATGCCAGAGGTCAATGTCAGGTGTCTTCCTTTCTGCCTACTTTATTTTTTGAGACCAGATCTCTCACAGAACATGACCCAGGGATGCTTCTTTCTGTCCCCCCCCCCCAGTGCTGGAATTATAGGCATGCTGGCTTTGTGTATGGGTGCTAGGGGCCACCCTCACTCTGGTCCTGGTGTTCACACCGCAAGCACTTTCCTGAACCCAGCCATTTTCCCATAACCACCTCCGTTCTTCAGACCCAACCACTGGTCATGGGAGGAGATCATTTCAGGCTCAGGGACTGCAAACTATATTCCAGGACAGCTTTGCTCCTGAGTGCCACGGGCATTGGGGTCAGTTTCTACAAAAGGTCAGGGGTGTTTGTGCTTTGCATTTTAATCGATTCCTCCCAGGCTGTCTCCTGTCCCCGAGGCTGTCTCCCTACACCCTGGCAGCTCAGGAGTCAGGAGATCAGGAGTCAGCTCTCTGCCCATCTGACTTGTCTCCCCGACTATATTCCTGACTCTGAGACATCCTGGGACTTAAGACATGCCTGGAGGTGCTCTGGTGTAAAATATACATTTTAAACCAGAGAAATAGATGCATCAGTCCTTGTGAGTTTATGAAGTGTTCACATTCCTCACGACCGTTTCAGTTTTCCTGGAAGACAGTTCAGTTTTCCTTTGGAAGGACAGGGGAGGTGTTGAGAAAGTCTTACTTTGTATCGACACAGCCCAAGGTGGACTGGAACTCTGTGTGTAGGCAAGGTTGGTCTCAGATTCTTCGCTGTGATCCTCCTGCCTCAGCCTCCAGAGTGCTGGGGTTACAGATGTGAAGCACTGCTGTACCCTGTGTAATGGCCAAGTAGATCATGTTCTGGAAGCACATGGGACAGTAGAAAAGTGTGCTCTGGTGTATCTGTGGGGCTGTTTCCAGGGTCAGTCAGCTCTGGGTGCCCTGAATACAGCACCACCCCAAGGCTGCAGCCTGGGTGAATAAAGATAATGGGGTGGGGGAAGGAGAAAGCTGCAGAGAGACCAGGAAACTGGTCAAGTTTAGTGTTTGCTGGGCATGTGCCAGGCATTCTGCTATGAATTCAAGACCAGCCTGGGCTACATAGCAAGGTGAAAGGGAGAGTCACGTTAGAATGGGTGGGGAGCGGCCAACCTGGGCTACATAGCAAAGTGAAAGGGAGAGTCACGTTAGAATGGGTGATGGGCCAGTCTGGGCTACACAGCAAGGAGCAATCCTGAAGGGTTGGGGAGGGAGAAAGAGGAGATAGCTTGAAGTCCCGGATCTGCTGCTTACGGGCATGTGACTCAGGTGTCCGTCGCTTCGTGACGACTTGAGGGAATTGGTCCTCTCCTTCCCACCATAGGTTCAGGGGTGGAATTCAGATTCCAGCTGTCTGGCATATGTGGCAAGCGCTTTTGCCTGCTGAGCCATCTTGTAAGCCCTGGTGTAGACCAGGCTGGCCTCACACTTGTGATCCTTCTGCCTCTGTATCTTCCCTACCCTACTGGAAAACACAACCACAGCCAACCAGCCTCTTCTCGCTCTTCGTTCTCTGTGCTGCAAGGTTCAGTCTCCCCACACTGCACCTCAGACCCCTGGCTACCTGCCCTTCCTGCCTGCCCGCTTAGCCACCTACCTGCCTTTCCTTCCTTCCATTTTCAAATTCTGTTTTATGTGTACGAGTTTTCTGCCTGCCTGTATGTCTGTGTACAACATGCATATCTGGTGCCCACAGAGCCCTCAAGAGGGCATCCATTCCTTGGAACTGGAGTTGATAGACAATTGTGAGTCACCATGTGGGTGCTGGGAAATGAACCTAGGTCATCTGAAAGAGCAGCCAGTGCTCTTACCCCCTGGCCTTTTCTTTCTTGTCTCTCTCATTCTTTCTTTCTCCTTCTGCCCTTCTGTAATAGTGGACATTGAACCTTGGGCCTAACATGTACGAGGCAAATGCTCTACAACTGCAGCTTTAGACTCCTTGGTTTCAATTCCTTGATCTCCAACCACAAAACCAACACATACAAAATCCAGACACTGCCCAGGGAGCTGTGTACGGAGAAACCGCAGACTGGGCCTTGGGATGAGGTCTTGTAGCAGACAGCCCTTGGGGAGATCTGTAGCCATTAAGGAATTGCTAGCCACAAACCCCTTGCAAGGTCCTGTTTCATCTCCTGAGTGTCCGAGGCCATAGCTCTCCCTTCTGGATTTTATATTTAGAAGCTGGGGCGTGAGATTGTAGCCATGGACATCAGTTTTGCTGTCACTTTTTAAAAAATTATTTATTTATTTTTGATTTTTTTTCGAGACAGGGTTTCTCTGTATAGCCCTGGCTGTCCTAAAACTCACTCTGTAGACCAGGCTGGCCTTGAACTCAGAAATCTGCCTGCCTCTGCCTCCCAAGTGCTGGGATTACAGGCGTGCACCATGACCACCCCGGCTCTTGCTGTCGCTTTTTAAACTGACTTTAAATGACGCATGCCTTTCCTGTCCAGAGAGACTCCAGGCTCCCGTGTTTCCCTACTTTGGTAGAGCAGAAGTTATTTTATTTTTCCTTTTTTAGACAGGGTCTTGGCGCGTTCTCGCGCTGGTGCCAACAGCTCGCTGCCCCGTCGGCTTGCACTGCTGAGCACTGGCCGGCCTGTTGTTATCTTGTGGAGACTCTGACTCAGAGCTCCAAAGCCTCTCCTCCCAGCTTGCTAGGTTCCCACTAGTGGGCCGCTACCACGCCAGCCCCATGCTTCAAAACCCCCATGGCCTTTGTGGTGCACATCTGGCAAACCCACTCTTCGCCACCCTACCTTTCTCTCTGGAACCCAGCCGAGTTGCCCTGAGAAGGAAAACACCATACAAACTTAGTTCAGAAACAATGGTAACTCCATCTCTGAGCACAACTAGAATCCTAATCTTGTAAGCCATATTAAGTCTATTTCCTCCTGTGGTGAATCTTGGTGGAATCGCTAGGAGACACTAGTGACTACATCTTGTCCTCCACTATCCCTGTCCAACAGGGCCTCTCTCTCACCTCCTCCTCGCTTCCCCCCTCCAACCTGGAAGTCCCTCCTCCTCACCCAGGGATCCTCTCCTTTATTCATTAGGTGATTGTTCAAAAGAAGTCACATGAGACTCACTCCTTCTCCACAACCCCTCCCAGGAGAGCAGAATTAGCATCAAAATACAAACTGCACCAGGCCCTTCCGCAATGGGGGTCTCACTGTGTAGCCTTGGCTCTTTATAAGGCTAGATATGTACATCAGACTGGTCTGGAGCTTGCTATGTAAACCAGGCTGGCCTTGAACTCATACAGATCTGCCTATCTTGGTCTTCTGAGCATTAATATTAAAGGCATGTGACATATACCCAACCTGCTTTTCTTTTTATTAAAAAAAATATATATATATTGCCAGACTTGGTGGCATGTCTTTAATCTCAGCACTTGGGAGGCAGATGCAGGTGGATTTCTTGCCGGCCTGGTCTACAGAGCAAGTTCCAGGACAGCCGGAGAGGTACACTGAAAAACCCTGTTTTGAAAAACAAAAACAAGAATAGCTGAGTACAGATGCTGGTGGTGCACACCTTTAATCCCAGCACTCAGAAGGAAGGCAGAGGCAGATGGATATTTGTTAGTTTGAGGTCAGCCTGGTCTACAAAGTGACTTCCAGAACAGCCAAGACTGTTAGAGAAATCTGTTAGTGAGTTTCTTTAAAAACCCAGTTGTGTTATGTGAATATGTTTTTATTTTAATCCCAGGTGTAGGGTAAGAGGCTGCTTCACAACAGGTGATTATGATTTGCCTCATGTTCTAGCAGGGGTGTGGTTTTGCCAGCTTCATATACTTCTGAGAGTGTGATGTTTGGAATTCTGGGAACTTCTGAGAGGGTATAAATGGTGGAGCCTGCGGCAAGGAGCCAGGTGCATTCGGAGGAGGCTGCTGCTGGTTCCTGCTGCTGGTGGTTGCCATTGGAGATAGCCTGATGACTAAGATTGGTCTTATCCAAAGGAACTGGGCACCCCTAATCAGCAGGAAATAGTTTTTTTTTTTAATCTTATTTTATTTTTTCGTTTTTTCTTTTTCTTTTCTTTCTTTTTTTTTTTTTTTTTCAATTTGGTTTTTTCGAGAGGGTTTCTCTGTGTAGCCCTGGCTATCCTAGAACTTACTCTGTAGACCAGCTGGCCTCAAACTCAGAAATCCGCCTGCCTCTGTCTCCCAAGTGCTGAGATTAAAGGCGTGCGCCACCACCACTGGGCTAGAGAAAATGTCTTTTTTATTTTTTAAGACTTATTTGTTGTTATATCTAAGTACACTGTAGCTGTCCTCAAACACACCAGAAGAAGGTGTCAGATTTCATTATGGATGGTTGTGAGCCACCATGTAGTTGCTAGGATTTGAACTCAGGACCTTTGGAAGAGCAGTTAGTGCTCTTAACCATTGAGCCATCTCTCCAGCCCCATGAAGAAGTTTAAAGAGGCCTATGTTCCTTTCCCCTCTAATCTTTCTCTCTTATCTAGTGTTAAGTTGTGGGGTGGGGGGGTTAGGGGGGAGGATTAGGGCAGGATAAGGGTGGAGACATGCAATAGTTATAAGAACCCAGTAAAATAATGCCAAAAAATGCACACCAACAAAACCCTGAGCAAAAACAAAACAAATTTATATTTCTTATTTAAGTCTGTGTGAATGGTGTCTACCTTGTGTGTTCTTTGCACACAGAGGCCAAGAAACAGAATTTTCTAGAGCTCGAGTCGCAGGTTTGAGTCTCCTGACATGGATGGGTGGGTGCTCAGAACAGATATCCAGTCCTCCGGGAGAGCAAGAAGCACTCTGGACCACTGAGCCATCTCTCCAGCCCTCCGTTTTAAATACAACCTTTTATTCATTACTATTATTGTCAGAGAGGTGCTAAACCATTTTTATTTTTTAGATTTTTGTGTTTTGTTTTGTGTTTTTGTTTTTTCAAGACAGGGTTTCTCTGTGTAGCCCTGGCTGTCCTGAAACTCTCTCTGTAGACCAGGCTGCCCTGGAACTCAGAAATCCACCTGCCTCTGTCTCCCAGAGTGCTGGGATTACAGGCGTGCGCCACCACTACCCGGCTAGATTTTTTTTAATGATTTTTTTTTTAACCTGTGTGTATGTATGTGTTATATGTGAATATCTGGTGCCCGTGGAGGCCAGAAGACGGCACTGGGTACCCTGGAACTGGAGTTAAGGGTTGTAAGCTTCCATGAAGATACTGAAAATTGAATCCAGGTCCTCTGCCCGACATGTGTTCTCAACAGCTGAGCCATCTCTTCCCTTTTTTGGGTTTGGTTGTTGTCGTTTGGTTGACTTTCTTTACCACATAGAAAACAATAAACTTTTGAAAGTTTAAAGATATGCAAAAATTAAGTACACAATCTGATTTCATTCCTCGATGTGTGATCCTGGAAAAAAACTAAATGCTCCCAATCTCAGTTTCCATATCCGACAAATGTAGACTGTTAGTGCCACTTTGCGGGGGCCTTGAAGCTTCCTCTCTAGGGTCTTTGAGGATTAAATAACTAAGACTTAGCATTTAGTGCCGAGCACTCATCTAAATTCGGTAGTTAACCACTTTAATCTTCCCACCAATCCGATAAACTAGATTCTCTCAGCTGATGTCAAGCGCTAAGCGCGTGGGTGAGCAGCAGGAGGAATCCCTCTCGGGAGACTCGCCGTGACGAGAGGAAAGGGGCGGAGTCTCCTTGACGGAAATGTGAGTTCCGAGAACTACAACTCACAGCAGGCCACCGCTGGACTACAATAACCAGCATGCCCCGGGGCGCTCATTTTGCCCTCTTCCTCTTGCGTTGTTCTCGTGGGAATTTGCAAGATCACTTTTGCTTGCAAGATGCGTACACTGACAGAGGTTTAATGAGCATAGAGGATAAAGAGCTGTGTTTTAGCCGTCGCTTCACCTACTGGCTCAGTTCCCGTTTTCTCACCTTTCTTTCCTGACAGACTCCTTTCACCCTGGCTAGCTGGCCTGGAACTCCCTATCAAATATTTATTTTTTAAGGTTTTTTTTTTTTTTTTTTTTTTTTTTTTTTTTTTTTTTTTTACCGCTTATGTGTACGAATGTTTGCTGTACGCATGTACGCATGCGTGCCTGATGTCTAAGAGGCCAGAATAACAGTTGTATGGGTGCTGGGAATTGAACCTGGGTCCTCAGCAAGAACAATAAATGCTCGAAACTGCTGAGCCTTCTCTCGAGCCCCCAGCCTTCTTTTCCTCATCTTTGGAATGGGACTGTCCTTAGCAGTGCCTAGGATTTGTACGTGGCTTAGCGAATGCCCGATTTCCTGGTGCGCCCTCATCCTCTCCTCGATAAGGAGATTCACCAAAGCATTCTCCCCTTTTCAGAACAGAGAACCAGATAGGTGCTTCAGACTTCCGGGGTGTGTTCGGTTGTTTGAGACAGGATCTCTAGGCAGGCCCCAACTCTATCCTCCAGCCTCAGCCTCCCTACTGCTGGGGTTAGAGGGTTGCTCGAGACGTCCAGCTATCTTTACAAACCTCTCAGCAGAAGCCACCCACAAAGATAAACAATGAAGACTCAAATCTAGAGACTCTCACTTCTGAAGTGAGCCAGCCTCCAGCGACACGTGCTTGTTCCAGCTCCCAGTGCTCTCCCCTGGCAAGTCTGCTGTCCATGCTTCCAAAGGGCGCTTTGTGTCATGTGATGTGTGAGAGCGAAGGCGAGCTGCACCGCAAGTAACTGGAAGTCTTGGCCTCTCCAGAGGCGATCCTAATAGGAGAGCGCGAAGGCTCTGGAGAGAGGGAGACTGTGCGAGGTTCCAGCAGCCTTGAGAAGCGCCAGAGCCACACTAGAGAGGCCCTGCGTGTGTTGTAAGGTCAAGGCTAGAGCGAGGCTGTCCTAGTATTGTGAACTCACACCTGGAGACACACCTCGGACAGCAGGTACAGTATTGGGACACAGGGAAAGCCCACGTAAAACACAAGGCCACAGACACATCGTGGGCCTCGTAAATCTTGCAGTCACCCTTCTCAGTTTACCTAGAGACCTGGTTCCCTCTGTTCTGCGGAACAGACTCCTTTAGTCAGGTGTGCATCTTCTGCACTGGACGGTAGTTCTGAGCTCACCACATACTTCCTCAAGACATAATGCAGAGGTGCTGCCTAGAAAACACCAAACGTAACTAATGAATGGCATATTCCAGGCGAGGGTCTCCAGCCTCCCTGCTCCCCTGCTGGTCCTCTCAGCACTGTGACCTGCAGCCCATCTGGTTCCTTCATCCTTGATTTCCACATCCCCTTACGTGACATCAAAGGTGGCTTTGGGATGGGTTTACTCTGTATGCAGATACGTCTCCAGACCTTTGCAGGAGGCCTTTTCTGATTCTTCCTGCTGCCCATTCATAGGTTTATCCCCTATCTTATCGAAGGTAAACATGTATATTTATCTATTTATATTCGTTTACTTGTTCTCTGTCCAACTAGAATGCAAGCAATTGAGAAGAGCATCTCACTTCTTGGAGATGTTGCCATCTCCGGGACCTAGCACAGTCCTCCCACATAATAGATGCTTAATAAATATCTGGACGACTGAATGCTCAAATATAAGAGTGAAAAGATGTAGGGCTAGGGATATGGCTCTTTGCACAGAAGACGCAATGCCCCGGGGTTCCATCTCCAAGAACTCTAAATCACAACCCCCCCCAACCTCCCCGCAAGCAGAAGAACCAGCCTGTCAAGGTCGTCCTCTGTATCGTGGTTCTAGGTCAGCTGGGTTGAGAGCTTGTTTCAAACAGAAACCCTAAACAAACAAGCAAACAAAATGAAGGTAGGCTCTCAACTCCCTAGCTACACCTTGTCCCTACATGCCTCAGGCCCCAGAGCAGCAACAGTGCCAGAAACAAGACGGTAGTGGCCCACAATTTGACTTAGTCAGGCCTTTTCGGTGTATTTTTCTTCGGATACCCCATAACAAAGATCATCTGACTTGGGTTCAAATTCTGACTCAGCTACCTAACAGTTGAGTTGAACTTCATCTCTCGCGGTTTCATTTTCACTACGTGGTGAGGACGCAGGGGGACCGGGAACGGCCTGGGAACAGACTCGGGGATCCGCCCTTCCCCCTTCCGCTCTCCCGGAAGAGCGCGGTCACCCCGGGGCCCGGGCGCCTGAGCACCTGCACGCCTCCCCCGCGCCCGGGATGGGCGGGGCTTGCAGGTTGCCCCGCCCTCATACTCGCTTGCTGAAGACTCGGGCAAAGCCCTTCCCGCCCGGCTCCTGCGACCCCGGGCGGGCGTCAGCGGCACCGTCTGCGGCTGCGCCTACACCTGCGCCTGCGCGTTAGCACCCGGAGAAAACTCAAGGGGGGTGAAGAAGGGGCCGGCCTTCGAGCGACAGAGACGCAAGATGGCAGCCACCACAGGCTCGGGTGAGCGGGGGCGCCGGGCGTGCTGGCAGACCGGGCGCGAGCTGCCTGAACTGGGTCCGGGTCTAGCGGAGGCCATGGAGGCCGGGCCGGGGTTCCGCGCTGTCCCTGCGGCTGCGTTTGGCTGCGCGGCCCGGCCTGGGACGATCAGGCGGCGGCCGGAAGCCCGGGCGGGGGCAGCCGGGCCGTGGGCGGTGCGGCCAAGCCGGAGGCTCCGGTGCCTCCGGGGGGCGGGGGATGGGGGAGAGGCTGGCAGAAGGGCCGAGTGTGCTCGGGAATGCCCGGGCGAGGTCCCGCTGGGAGCTGACCCGAGCGACTGGGAGCGAGAGATGCCTGGCGGGGGGACGCGGGCGCAACCCCAGGGAGCACAGGAGGAGACGGAGCCTCGCGGGCCGCAGGCGAGGCCGCCGGGGCCCCGTGCCAGTTTAGGGTCGGGGCTGCGAGAGGGAGAGCATCATGGTGGTCGCTTCCCCGGGAAATCGGGGCACCTGCACGGGCTGAGCCAGGGCGTTCTGCAGTGGGAGCAGGCCTGGGTTGCAGAGACCAGGGATAGATTTCAGAAGGCGCGCTGGGAGCCGAGCGCCGCGTTGGATGGGCACGAGCAGGTGCCTCGGAAGCCCTGGCGTGCGTGTGTGTGTGTGTGGGGGGGTCCTGTTGGGGCGTGTCGCCGTTGGGAAGGCTCCTGCAGTGGGGAGAATGGGATGGGGTGCAGTCCCGCAGATGCTTCTTCTAGAGAGGAAAAACCTCTTCCTGCACGGAGCGGATGGAGGAAGTGCCTGTCACCCCTTCTATTCCTTCGGTTAATTGGGGAAAATATGTGGGTTCAACTCAGAAACTCTCCATGATCTGGATGGGTAGGAGAGGAACAGTGAAATGAGAACCCTTGGATCAAATGGAAGGATAGCAAGAGGGAAAGGGGGATGCTTTTAGAAGAGAAGGCCATATGGGGAAACCTGAAGGGGCTGCCTCAGGACGACAACTTGCGCTTGATTTGGGGCGTCGAATCTGGCATTCTAGAGAAGATGAAGAGAGGGTTTAATGAAGGGGATCCCCTGGGGTCTGGGAAGGCATGAGAATCTGTTCTCCCAGTGAAGGATTCAGGAGATACTGGGTGCTCCCTTCTAGAGTGGAGCTGCACCGTCGGGAGTCTGTCGGTGGAGGTGAGCCAAGGGTAAGGATGGCCACCAGCCTGGGCACTGGTGTTTTGGAGCTGCGAGGCCACAAGAGATGTTGTGGGGGTGAGAGGCGGAGAGGCGCTGCATGCCGTGACAGTGCGTGGTGTGTCCTGGAGAAGACGGTGCAGGGCCAAGTCAGTCCATTCACCAACGAACACATGGCCATGGGTACTTGGAAAGTCCAAGTCTGAGTCAGCTGTGCTGGGATGGGATGCAGGGCACCTTCCAGAGCAGGACCAGGCAGCCAGTACTGGGGTGGCACTGCCACTAAAGTCTGCTCACGATCCGGTTTGACAGCCACTTCTAACTTGTGAGGCCCTGCCCGAGCCTCAGGAGTGCAGATAAAAACAGCAGCTCTGCAGCAGCAGCTGCTGTGTGCGGAATCCAGAAGCGCTCGGGCTGGGGTGCGGCTCTGTGCCAGCGTTCTTCTAGCAAGCTGGAGGCCCTGGGTCCCACCCCAGCACCACAAAAAGAAGCAAGTGCACTTAGTACAGCTTAGATAGTATAGGAAACAGGCTCTCCTCAGCCTCTCTCTATACCACAGATGGTTATTGGGGCCTGTTGTGTCCTGTTACGAGTAGCAGACAAGGTAGATGTAGCACTATCCTTAGGTTTCATTCAAACCAGACAGAAGACTATTCAGGATGGAAATAAAGCAGCTCCAAAAAGCAGGAAGCGCTCTGAAGTTGTGTGCTGTGATGAGTCTGGTGAAGAGGAGGCAAGCCTCTCTCAGGGCCAGCATTGGAACTGAGACCAGTGGTGGGAAGGGGGAGACCTGTGGCTTGTGACGACGGCCCTGTGTTGGGGAAACTTGTGGTGTTGAAAGATGAGATTAAAGGCCATGGGGCGGCAAGGTGGCCCAGCAGGCAGAAGGCCCTTGGTGAGCCTAGGGCCCTGAGTGTGATCTCCAGGACCCACATGGGTCAAGGAAAGAACCAGCTTCCAGTTTGCCTGCTGGCCTCCACAGGTCTCCCCACCTGCCCCCCAAACAGAAAGGCCTTAGTAGAGAGATGGAGAGAGATGACTGTGGGTTTTACTGAGTGCAGGGGGGAGCCATGGAACAAATGCCTGGTGTGAACAGGCATTCGGTGTGTGATTGATGAAGGAATGAATGAATGAATGAATGAATGAACGAAAGCCTTAAAGAGAGGAAGCTCTGACTTGAGCCCCAAGGCATCAAGAGGCTGAAGTGTTAGAGTGGAGATAGGACCTTAGCTGAACTTGGTGCCTAGCGCCCCTCTTCATGCTGAAGGTGTGCTCAGGCCTCGGGCCACCTTCAGACTGAGTCCGGTCATTAATCTGTGCCCTGGTTGCCAGGAAACCACTGTGTAGCCTTGGTGCCCCTGTGAGGGCCGAGCTCAGGCGGTGTGGTCACTGCTGCTGCCACCTTCCCTCAGTGTCGCTGTTGTCATTTTGGCACAGGTCTCAGAGAGGAGCTGAGATGAGCCCACTGCAGCCACTCAAGATGTCTACAGCTCAAGGGACGTCTCTCCTGTGTGTCCAGGACTGCAGGATGTCAGACAGTGGCCCTTGGCTGCCAGGTCCTTCCTCTTATCCAGCAGCTCACAGTGCTATGTGCCCTGAGCTGACAGTTACCAAGTACCAGAGTGACAAGTCCTGGCAGGGTGCCACTGTAAATATACACGCAGGGGTGTGGCCTCATGCACACATTCAGCTCCTAGAAATGTCACCATCTGGGCAGTAGAGATTGGGTCTTTCCTACCACTCAAGGGTGTTCCCGGACAGCTGGGGATGGGAGCTGAGAACGGAGGCCCCAGAGTGGGCCAGTTCCCAAAGGTCTCACTGAGATGGCTCGGGTCCCTTACAGCCAAGTGCCTTTTCTCCTTCGTGGCCTGCTTTCTGGGTAGCCGCTTCTGGATGTGCTCAGCCTGAGAAGCAGAAGCCAGGCCCCACTGTGGGGCCTGCCTGGCAAGCCGGTGCAAGTAGGATTTCTTTCTTTTTGATATTATTTTGTGTTGTTTTAAGACAGGATATGATGTAGCCCACACTGCTCTTGGGTGTGGAGTGGAGGATGACCTTTGACACGCCTCTGATCCTGCTGCCTCCATCTCCCAAATGCTGGCATCGTAGGTATGTGCTGCCACCTTCCATTCTATCAGGTTTGCCACCTGGCAGTGGTGGCACATGCCTTTTATCCCAGCACTTGGGAGACAGAGACAGGCAGATCTCTGAATGCTAGGACAGCCAGGGCTACAAAGGAAACCCTGTCTTGAAAAACCAAAGAATTAGCTGGGCGGTGGTGGCGCACGCCTGTAATCCCAGCACTCTGGGAGGCAGAGGCAGGTGGATTTCTGAGTTCGAGGCCAGCCTGGTCTACAGAGTGAGTTCCAGGATAGCCAGGGCTATACAGAGAAACCCTGTCTCAAAAAAACCAAATCCAAAAAAAAAAAAAAAACAACAACAAAAAAAAGGAAAAACCAAAGAATTGCCAAGTGAGGGTCTCTACAAGGTGGTTCACCGGTTAAGCTATCTCTTCCAGAGGACCAGAGCTTTGCTCCCAGTACCCATACCTGGCTGCTCACAGCTGTCTCCATCGAACTCCGGCTTCAGGGGTCAGGCGCTCATGCTCACGTGTCATACACACAGATACATGCTCACACATGTCGTACACACGTATGAATAAACACGAAGATGGACCCTGAAAATTTCCAGTTGTGTTTTCATAGGGCTTTTGCCCCTTCAGTCTACTTTAAATGGCTGAGAATGTAGTTTATGGAGCGTATTTGCCAAGCCAGCCCTCCGTTTGGTTCACAGCATCAAAAGAAAAACAAAATCACCTCAGCCTTCCCTTCCTCTCTCCCTCCCTCGCTTTCCTGTCCTGAGTTGGAACTACCAACGTTTGACAACGTGTGACAGCGAACGAATACAACCTGGGATAATCCTGAAAGGCTGCAGGAATGCCTAGAGTGGTGTGTTGGATGAGGGTCTCTGTGTGTAACCCAGGCTGTCCTGGAACTTACTGCATAGACCATGCTATCCTCAAACTCAGACCTGCCTCTGCCTTGCAGGTGCTAGGGCTGTGTATCACCATGAATTCTGTGTTTGAGGAAGTGGTTCTGTGCCCTTATTCTGAGTAGGGGACACCTGTGTGTCACATAGAGTAAGGAGGTCCTTGTCCTCATCTGTGTACAAGCCTTCTTGTGAGAGGAGCTCACTATGTAGCCTAGCCTGGGATACAGGTGTGTACCCCAAGGCTGGCTCCAAGACTTGACGTGGCCGGGCGGTGGTGGCGCATGCCTGTAATCCCAGCACTTGGGAGGCAGAGGCAGGTGGATTTCTGAGTTCGAGGCCAGCCTGGTCTACAGAATGAATTCCAGGACAGCCAGGTCTACACAGAGAAACCCTGTCTTGAAAAAAAAAAAAAACCCACCAAGACTTGACCTGATGGGCAGGCTGACTTGAGCCCATGCTCTCACTCCCTGGGCCTGTGAGGCAGGTGCCTCTTGGGAAGAGATTGGGCTGCTGTGATGAGTTCTCTGGCCAGATGTGTGACTTAGGCTGCAGAGGAGACAGTGTGTCTGACAGGTGATGCAGAGGTGTGGAACTCACAGTGGGACTGTCACAGAAGGAAGGGACAGGGTTCAGTCGCTGCAGAGGTGTGGAACTCACAGTGGACTGTCACAGAAGGAAGGGACAGGGTTCAGTCGCCCCTTCCTGGGCCGGACTCTTGGTCACTCTTGGCCACTAAGCCCTGTCACTCTGAGCTGTAAAGATTGACAGGTGAATGGGAGCTGGAGAAATGGCTCAGTGGTTAAAAGCACTGACTGCTCTTGGAGAGGACCCACAACTGCCTATAACTGTGGAGATCCACCTTTCTCTCCAGCTTCTTAGGACACCAAGCACACACATGGTACACGTACATACAAGCAGGCAAAACATTTATACACATAAAATAAACCTTAAAAAAAAAGATTAACAGGTATCCATGGAATCTTCTAGAGCCCCTCATTTCTCCTATGGTAGTCAGAGAGGCCTGTCACGTTGCTGGGATGCCCTCGGAGCCTCTCATCCCTGAGTCCCCAGGGGAGACATCTCAGGCTGGAAGTCATCCTAAGTCATCTGCCACTGTCCATTTCAGTAACGCTGCATCCCAGGGCACGTTTTAGGTCTTGTCACCTGCTGAGCTGGCGCAGCACCCCCGGCCTAGTGCCCGCTGTGGTGCTCCCTGAGCAGCCGCTGGGCTCTCAGGATCCAGAAGTCTGCCACCAGAAACTGGGCTCCAGCTGCCACCCTACACATACATACATACAAACACACACACAGCTGCCACCCTACACATACATACATACAAACACACACACGCACGCACGCAGTTTAGTTTATTTGTTTGTTTATTTATTTATTTATTTTGGTGTTTGGTTTTTTGAGATTGTTTGTTTTTATTTTAATGTAGTCTTGGCTGTCCTGGTAGACCTGGCTGATGTTGTTTGTTTCTTTGTTTTTTGAGGCAAAGTCTTACTCTTCCGTTCAGGCTGTTCTGGAACTTGTGACAATCCTCCTGTCTCAGTCTCTCTCTTTTTTTTTTTTAATATTTATTTATCTTATGTATATGAGTACACTGTAGCTGTCTTCAGACACACCAGAAGAGGGCATCAGATCCCATTACAGATGGTTGTGAGCCACCATGTAGTTGCAGGGAATTGAACTCAGGACCTCTGGAAGAACAGTCTGAGCCACCTCTCCAGTCCCTGCTTCAGCCTCTTTTTTTTGTTTTTTTGTTTGTTTGTTTGTTTTGTTTTTTTGAGACAGGGTTTCTCTGTGTAGCCCTGGCTGTCCTGGAACTCATTCTGTGGACCAGGCTGGTCTCGAACTCAGAGATCTTCCTGCCTCTGCCTCCCAAGTGCTGGGATTACAGGTGTGTGTCACCCCTGCCTGGCTTGCCTCAGCCTCTTAAAACTGCAGTTACATAACTGAGCTCCCACTTTTAGTCAGGGTCTTACTGTGCAGTTCTAGCAGACCTCCAACTCAGACTCATCTGTCCCTGCCTCTCAGATGCCACCACAGGATTTTGTTTGGTTTTTGAGACAGGGTCTGTGTGTGTTGACTGGTCTGCACTCAGATCTGTATGGCTTGCCTGGCTGGCTTGTTTGGTTGTATTTGAGGTTGTATCTCATGAGCCTAGACTGACCTCTAACTTGTAAGAGAGATGATGACAGAACTCCTGGTCCTCCTGCCTCTCTCTACCTACCAAATGCTAGGATTACAGGCACACAGTTGCATCTGGCTTCTGAGTTCCTGTCCCCATGCTTACTCAGCAGGCAGGGCGCCCAGTGAGCCAGCTCCCCCTTCTGCCTGTCTGACATTTTGTTTAGAGTCATGCTGTGTGGCCTTGGCTAGACTTGATCTCAGTGGCCTCCTGTGGGCTGGGACTGCAGGTGTATCATACCCCAGAGTCATTACCCACAGATTTAACGTGCTCTGGGCTTCACATAACTGTGTGGATGCTTCCCATGTGACACTGTCAACCTGCACTCTGCTTCTCTCTTAGGAGGTTGGCATGGGCTTCGGCATGCTTGTGGAGGTCAGAGGGCGACAGTGGGCTGGGTGTTGGTTCCTACCCACTGTGTGGGTAGCAGAGATGGAGCTGCTTGGTGGCAGGCTTGGTGATGGGTGCTTTGACCCTCTGCCATCGCACTGACACCTGCATTTCATTGTTTTCTGTTTTATTTTTTTACTACATTCATTTAGTCTGTGTGAGTGTGCTTGCATGTACCACATCATAGGGCTGGGTCAGAACTTGAATGTAGCGAATCTCCTGCTGCAAGGGTTCTTGGGTAGAACTCAGGGAGTCAGGCTAGGCAGCCCCTGGATTTCACTTCGTGCTGCATCTGAGTGTCTGTCTCATTGTGAGCTCCTTCTCAGGTTTGAATTCTCGCCCTGAGGTACCTTAGGCCACAGGTTTCGGGACTTTGTAGACTGTATAGCAGTAGCTTCCTTACAGTTTCCAAGTTCAAGAACCCTGGTAGAGCACACTCTGAGTTACTCTGAGGTGCCCTTTCTAGAGGTGGGTCCTGCCCTCTGGGCGCAGGGCTTGCTTGGAGAGGCTCTGGGCTCTGGCCCAGCACAGAACAGAGTCTTTTCTCTTGTGAGGGTTGGTGAGGAACCAGTTCACCCTAGTTTATAAGACAGAATAAGCAAGTGGATCTGGCCTGTGGACAGTCGGCTGCTGGAGAAGCAAAGGCAGGACGATCGGATACAGAAGCCTCACTCAAGTATAGAGGCAACACAAGGCCACCCTGTACGTGTTAGTGAGATACTGTTTCAAAGAGCTTCAGTGGTAGGGCATTTGCCTGGTACATACCATGCCCTGGGCAATCCCCAACATGGTCTCCCCAAAAAACATTGTTTCCCCCAGATTCCTACTTTTTTGGGGGAGGAGGGATGGGGAAGGGCTGTTGGAATCATCTGGCAGCGTATGCCTTTAATCCCAGCACTCTGGAGGCAGAGGCAGGTGGATCTCTGAGTTCGAGGCTAGCCTGGTCCACAGAGTGAGTTCCAGGACAGCCAGGGCTACACAGAAACCCTGTCTCAGGGGGCGGGGGCACCAAGCCAGGTGTGCTGGCTTACCAGAGTCCCAGTACTAGGACAGCAGGAGCAGGTAGGTTGGAGTTCAAAGCCAGCTTGATCTATATAGCAGGTTCCAGATCCTGTCTCAGAAATTAAAATAAGGCTGGGGACTGGGAATGGATTGCTGGGGAAGGGCTCTCATGCAAAAACTGACCCAGGACCCAGGTCATGGAGAGAACCAATTCTTCTGAGGGCCATGGACCTGCTGTGGCACCAGCACATCACAAAATAAGTAAAACATAGTAACTTGTAAAAGCTACCGAATTTTACATCATCAAAACAAAAAGAATGCCCCTAAGAGGACTTGAGTAGATGGAGGGTCTGCCCCAGAGCCTAGTGACCTGAATTCAGTCCCCACGATCTGCATGATGGTAGAAGGGAACTGACTCCTTGCCGTTGTCTTCTGACCTCAAGTACACCGTGGTGCACACAAACTAAGAAATGTAACTGAAAGACAAAACCCTGAACTTGGACCAGGGAGGAGGCTCCTGATGCAGGCTTCTGCTGGGTAAAGCTGAGGAAGTAGGTTTGATCCCTCAGACTGTGTGAAAGGAGGGAGAATTGTGCTTACAAGGTTGTCCTCTGACCTCCACACAAAATAAATCTAAACACTCACAACCTCAGATGTTATCTGATGTGCTCCAGTGTTTTGGTCCTAGTCAACCTAGGGTTCGAAGATGACCAGAAGATTCTGCTGTTCGTTCAGTTGCGTGTGTGCTGAGGGCAGGTGGAATGAGTCAGCTCTGTCTGAAAGGAGTGAGATGGTAGGAAACAGACAGAGAAAGCAGGTGGGGCAGGGCTGCTGGGGCAGGGTGCAGGCCTGCTGGGGCAGGGTGCAGGGCTGCAGGCCCCGCTGGCCTCTGCAGGCAGAGCACTGGCCAGTCTGGCTCATTTCGTTAGCATGTCATGGGAACTCAGCCTACATTTTAAATCCTCACCAAGCATCCTGATAAGATTCTCAAACCAACCTTAGCGGGCACACCTATAATGTTAGGACTTTGGAGGAGAGGCCAGTGAACTGAGGGTACCCCTGGGTTATATAGCTAGCTCACGGCCAGCCTGGGCTAGATGAGACTCAGTCTTCACACACACACACACACTCACACACACACCCCAATAATATAATAACTAGGCTCCCTTTTAGTGACTCGCCTAAGTGTTTCCTGGGTATGTTCTCAGAAATCTGTCAGAGTCTTGTGAGACAGGGTTTATCAGCACACATCAAGTACCGTCTGGAGAAGGTGGTGGGCAGGGCAATGGGCCTGCGCACTCACGGAGCGTGCTCAGATGTGAGGCCAGACATGCGTGCGCAGAGTGTCTGGTCCGCTTACAGGAGCTGAGCACGAGGCAAGAGGAGGAGTGGAGGTTGGGAGGGAAGGAGCTAGAAACTTGCCAGCTGGTCATGCCCTAAAAGACCACAAAGGCTGAAGGAAGACAAGCCGCCCAGGAAGTCTGAAGAGCGCCTGCGTGGTGCTGGCCAGTCGTGAGGAAGGCTCCATGGAGTGAGACCTGGATGTGCTGAGAGGCTGGTGGTGTCCTTAAGGGAAGGGATGGTGTCCTGATCACATATAAAAGCTGGTCCTTGGAGAACAGCCAGGGTGAGTCAGAGCAAGAGGCAGAGGTGGCAGGGTCACCAGCGAGATGGGTGGGGCAAGAAACCCGCACAGAGCTGCAAGGAGAGATTACCGACTGAGATGGTGCCACATCCCACGATCAGGAGTGACTGTGTTGTTTGGGGAGGAATGCAGCAGGTTCTGATGGATATGTTCTGGGCGCCTGAGGCCTGTGGGCAGGTGTCTGGGAGGAAGGGTGTTGGCGTGGACATTGAAGTTGGCTTAGTGTGAGCTGTGGCTCAGAGGAAGCACTTGAGTAGTGGGGTCAAGAGCTGAAGGAAACGGTTCAGAGGCCAGGTTGAGTTTGAAGGCAGGAGCATGGAACTGACCAGGAACATGCTATCTGGCCAGGAACTGGGGTGCAGCATGTCCTGCCTTGAATGGCCAGGGGAGGGCTCAAGTTGAGTCTCCTGTGGGGACAGCCTTTAGGGCTGTGACTGCTGAGCTGGAGAGGGTGTGTGGGAGAGGCCTGCTTTGCTCTGTCCGGTACTGGAAGGGAGGTGCTATACCACGGTGGCATGTGCCACACGTCACACAGCTTTCCAGGCTCACTCCCTCTGTAGAGGGCAAGAGTATTGTGACCTCTGCTGGACCAAGGTGAGGAAAGTGCTCAGCTCATGGCAAGACTACTGTAAGCAGACTGGGGCCTGCTCAGTGGGCACAGGCACCCTGGATTCAATTTCTAATCCTCCCCCTCCCTTCCCTGTCCCCCTCCCCTCCTTCTCCCTCCTGACACCTACCCACCACCTATTGTGGACCCAGTCTGGGGGGGAAAATACTCAGGGCTGTTGGTGTGCATGTGATATGTGTGTAGACATACATGCCATCATGTGGAAGTCAGGGAAATGTGTGTGAGTCAGTCCCCTTCCACCACCCAGCTTCCGGGACAAGGGCTCCTGCTGGCAGACAGACAGACAGACACCTCTCCATGCTGAGCCCGCTCACTGTCCCCAGCCTGGCTGGAGAAAATAGCAGATTGCTGAGGTCCAGCGTCAGAAATGAGTCCCCAGGAAAGGTGAAGGAGTCTCTCTTAGGGCTAAAGAAAGTCTACAGAGAGCGGGAAGTGCAAAGCCTGAGCGGTGCGCGCGCGTGCACACACACACACACATGTGGCTGAGACAGGAGGAAGATGACAGGTCTGGATAAGGCGAGAAGGAAGAAGGAATCACCCAGCCCTGACTCTCAGCTCCCCTGCCTTGCCTCCTGGGTGCTGGGATTGAAGGCGGGAGTCACCGGCTCCTGACTCATTCCCAGCACTTGGGAAACAGAGACAAGTGGACCTCTTTGAGTTTGAGGTTAGCCTCAGAAAACATCATGAGATCTGTCCCTAATAGGAATTAGGTTTAACCCTGTGTGCACACTTACACACACACACTTACGTGTGCCAGCATGCACACTGGGTGCAGGAACGTGGAGCCAGAGCATACAATGGTTTCTCCTTGCTGCCTTGAGACTCAGTCTCACTGAACCAGCAGCTCCCTGATTGTTGAGTGCTGGGTCGTGGGCATAGCACACTCCTATCCCTGTCTTCTACGTGCCTGTGCGGGATTTGAACTCAGATCCTGATGCTTGCAGAGCAGGTGCTCTTGCCATTGAGCTAGCTCCCAGGCCCCCCAAGCCCCCAGCCCCTCATTTTTTATTTAACTCTGAGCAAAGTAATTGTGTTGTTTGCCTCTTGCCTGTGATGTCCAAACCTTGTGTCTACTGAAGGACGGCACCTCATATAGCCCAACAATGCAGCTGGCTCTGCGGGTGTGGCCAGTGCCAATGCTTCCGAGGCAGTGAATCAAGTGTGCCCTATGGTTCTGCTGCTCTTTTCCCCAGTGACCACATTTGCTGTTATTTAGTGTTTTCAGTTTAGCTCTTTTGCTTGTGCACTTGTCTTGGGTGGCTCTGGTGCTAAGAACTTGTAAGACTGCGGGGCGGGCTCTGAGCCTCAACCCCCAAGTGGGAGCTAGACAGGCAGACATGGTGGTGCATGTGACTTCAGTGTTTGGAGGTGGGGACAGGATTCCTGGGGTTCACTGCCCAGCCTTCACAGTCTGTCAGTGACTACCAGCCACTGAGAAAACCAGGTGGGCAGCTCCTGAGGACATGCATGTACACGTGTATGCAACTCTTTTTTTGTTTGTTTTTTTGTTTTTTGATGTTTTTTTTTTGAGACAGGGTTTCTCTGTGTAGCCCTGGCTGTCCTGGAACTTGCTCTGTAGACCAGGCTGGCCTCGAACTCAGAAATCCTCCTGCCTCTGCCTCCCAAGTGCTGGGATGAAAGGCGTGTGCCACCACTCACACACACACACACACACACATACACACGCACCGTTTCAAACACGGTTTTTTAAAAAGGAGCTTTACCATTACTGTGAATAGGAGTTAAGATGATGTTATTTGTCCTAAATAAATTATGTGATGCTGGAAATAGAAGCTAGCTGGGGCAGGGGATGCCAGGCACGTGCTGGACCACTGAGCTGCACCCCAGCAGGAACAAAGTTGCTGCTCCTGCCCCTGCACAGGGGAAGGTGAGACCAGCTGCTGGACCCGGTGCTGCTTCCTAGTCCTGGGAGACACTTCTTTTTTTAAAGTTATTTTTATGTTGTGTGCATTGGTGTTTTGCCCGCATGTATATCTGTGTGAAGGCGTTAGATCCCCTGGAACTGGGGTAACAGACAGCTGTGAGCTGTCATGTGAGCGCTGGCAATTGAAGCCTCCCGAGTCCTCTGGAAGACCAGCCAGTGCCCGTAATTATTGAGCCGTTTCGGGGTGTCAGTCATGACAGGAGCTGTAGCACTCCACTGCTCAAGTCACTCATATCCCATGAGCAAGTCTGTCCCAAATACACCAATCCTGTGCTGGAGTTGGCCCCTCTCTCTCACAGGCCACCTGACAGAACCCTGTCTGCTGGGGCCAGGGCCTGGCTCCACGCACTCCCTGCCCACCACGTGGCCACTGGTCCTTTTCAGTGTCCCTCACAGCACTTGGTGTCACTCAGAACTCTGCTGGTCTCCTGTGGTCCTCTGTGCTGTCAGAGGCCTTTTCTGCTGCCCTGTGTTTCCCAGTTCCTCTGCCGAGTAGGCATCTGCACACTGTTCCTCGGCACTAAGACATGTCAGTCCTGGAGACCTGCTGTCCCCTGAGCCACCCCTCCTCTGTGCCTTGGCCTCACGTTTTCTTCAGGCCCCCCGCCGAGACCTGTTAGCCCCCAACCCCCGTCTTATCCAGTTCATGTGCTTTTGTTTATCCCATGGGGGCTCAAGGAACACAGGCCTGCTCCTTGCCTGCCGCCCAGGGACTGGGCGTGGCTGCTGTGATGGTGTAAGTGGGCTGTGCGCCCTGCACCTCAGGAAGCCCAGGACATTCCAGGACAGGGTCCTCTCCGCACTGTGCTCTGGACTGAACCTGAGTCTGTCCAGATGAGGCTCGGTGCTCAAGTAGCTGACAGCTACTTGTGGGGACAGCATTTCATGAGATACAATGCTTGTATCTCTAAGGCCATCCCAGCCAGGAGCATCCCCATGTCTCTGCAGCCTCCAAAATGTGCTGTACCACAATTGTGTGAGAGGAAGTGCTGGGTCCCAGGCTGCAGTTACCATTCCTCTCAGCCAGTGCCTAAAGGAAGCAACAGCTAGACAGGGCGAGAGGCTGGGGTGGGCGAGCACCGCTCTGGCTCCCCAGGGCTCGGTGTACGAGGCAGCCCCTGGCAGCTGTGTGCATCCTGTCTTCCATGCACTAGCCACGAGCTCTCTGAGCTCACAACTCTCCCTGGATTTGCTGGAATCTTGAATTTCTTTCCATTTGTTTTAGGAGTAAAAGTCCCACGGAATTTCCGACTGTTGGAAGAGTTGGAAGAAGGCCAGAAAGGAGTTGGTGATGGCACAGTCAGCTGGGGCCTGGAGGACGACGAGGACATGACACTCACCAGATGGACAGGCATGATAATTGGGCCTCCACGAGTAAGCGCCATGCTCTGGCTGTGACTGTCACTGTGTTAGCTCACTGTGCCTTTCTGTAAAGCAGTGGTAGCCTCGTCGGCAAACACTCACCCATGGTGTTTCCTCAAGTGTGCTGTTTTTTCTCTGACCAATTTCAGTTTATACACTTGAGCCCTTCTGGTGCAGTGGTTTAATCCTCTTTGGTGAGCGAGCTCTGTATAGCCAGTAGGATGGACTCACATGACAGTGTAGACGCAGCCTTTGAGCTGCAGTCCCCCAGCTGAGCTCAGGACAAAATGAGCCCTTGGGCAGCAGCCACCTCCCCAGCTTTGTGTCCTGCCTGTCGCTCAGCGCAGGTTCAAGCCTGCTGTCACCGCCAGCTCTGCTGGGTCCAGAGGTATGAACCCAGGGCCACAGAAGAGCAAGCAAGCCTCTGCACTCTGCTAAGTGAGGTCCTGGCCAGCGCTGGGGGGAGGGGCACGGTTAGCCCTCCAGAATCCACCCAGTGCCCTCAAGGTCATTGTCACATCCTCCTGCATAACCACATTCCAGGTCACAGGTGGGGAAACTGACCCTGGTGAAGTCACCTGCCCAGGGTCACAGAACTTGATTTGTTTGCCTGGCCTGTGCTCCTCCCTGCCCGCCGGTCACTGGCTCTTGAGAGGTTGAGTGTTTATTGGTCAACACTAAAGTGCTAGGGAGTTTGCGACTAGGTACAGGAGAGCCTACTGGAAGGAGAGACCCTAACAAGGGACACTCCTGGAGATGAGCCTGAGTGTGGCTAGACCTGTCCAGTCAGTGTCTTGTGCCTTAAGTGACAGCTTCCTTCTCTTTTAGTAACAGCAAGGCCAAACAGTGGAACTCGGAGGGCAGACACCTGCCTCCGACTCCGTAGCATTCACCTTAGAGGGTCATTGAGCAGCCTTGCACTTTACTCCTGCTTCCTAAGTCATCTTTGCAACTCTGATGCAAGGTGCAAGAGTTAACGCATGTTCCCCATTTCCTCCATCCCTGTGACAGCGGCGTGCTGAGTCTCTGTAGAGTACTCAGGACATACATGTAGATGGCTCTGCAGACCCTCTCCTTCCTAAGGATCCAGCCTCTAGAGAGATGTTCTCCTTAGAGCACCTGTGGGTAGCTGGGGGGGTAGGGAGGGTGTAGAGGCTGTGGGCCTTGTGCAGCACAAGCCATGTGCTGCCAGGCTGTGTGCTGAGGGCTCTTGGGAGAACCAAACAAGAACTTGCTATGGCCACAGTTGCCCACGTCACAGCATGTGGTGGTGGAGGCAGAAGGACCGACCAGTCAGTCAGTCAAGGTGATCTTTTGCCACATAGGGAATTTTGGGCCGGTATGTATCCTTGAGACTCTGTCTCAAGAAGAGACAGATGGGCTGAAGACAGCTCAGTGGTGAAGAGCACTTGTTATTCTTGCTTGAATAACAGAGGCCTGAAGTTCCGTCCCTAGCACCCAGCCATGTATGTGAAGGCTCACAACTGTCCATAACTCCAGGACACACGTGAGGCGCACATATGTGAGCAAAGCAACAGGACTGATGGACAGAAGGATAGACGGATGGACAGAAATATAAAACAGCTTGTAAATGCTGTTGAAAATGTTCTACCTAAATGTTTGGGCAAGGTATGCTACAGAACATACCTACAAACTGAGAAGGTGAGGCAGGAGGATTGCTGCAGGCTCAAGGCATCTTGGACTACACACAAAGACCCTTTCTCTAACAAAGATTGCTTGGATTGCCCTGAACTGGGTCTGACCCTTTCCTAGAGGGGTGTAGGTCACCAGCTACGTTCCATGTGTCTATTGTACGGACTTGCAGTGCAGCCTAGTGGTTAGGCCCTACCTTAGGACCTCTCAGATGCCTGCTTGGCAAACAGTGTGTCATGCCGCTGAAACGTACTCCAAGCAGACCAGCCCATCTTTTAAGTCAGTGGTTGCTCAGACCTAATCCCAGCTCTTGGGAAGTTGAGACAGGAGGATCACTATTGGTTGGAGGGTAGGGCTACATATCCAAATCTTGTCTCAAAAACAGAAGAGGAAGCTGGGCATGGGTGGGGCCTTTAATCCCAGTGCTTAGATCTCTGTGAATTTGAAGCCAGCCTGGTCTACAGAGAGAGTTCCAGGACAGGGAAACCTTGTCTCAAAAAAAAAAAAGAAGAAGAAGAAGAAGATCTTGCCTTGTAGACCAGGGTGGCCTTAAACTTTGAGCCCTCTTGCTCCCCAGTGCTGGGACCTGGAGCTTTGGACATGACAGTCGGCAGGTGCTTTACCACTGGGCTGTGTCTGTTGGCTGTTGTTGTTTTCCTTCTATGTGTCTGCTGTGTGCCTGCATCTGCTGGTATCCAGGTGTTTGATTTCCTTGTAGCTGTGCTCCCAGGAGCCCGTGATCTGACTGGGGCACTAGGCCCCAACTGGGTCCTGAGCAAGAACAGCGTGAGCTTCCAACGGCTAAGCCACCTGTGTGGTCCCCAAACCTTGATTTTTTGAGATACACGCACATGTACACACACACCACACACACACACACACCACACACACACACATGTTCCCTTTATTGAGAGGCTGGAGAGGTGCTCGCTGCTCTAGACAACCAGAGTTCCATCCCCAGAACCCATGCTGGCTGCTGCCCCTGCTGCTGCCTGCAGTTCCAGCTCTAGGTCCTCTTCTGGCCTCTGGACGTGTGTGCACAAACAAACTGACACACATAAGCAAAGTGCTCACATTTACTTACTCGTGTATACATACATAGAATGTGTGCGCGTGTACTGCAGCGTGCCTGTGGAGGTGAGAACCCTGAGGCGTCTGGTCTCCTTCCCACCCTGTGGGTCCAGGGATTGAGCTTAGGTGGGCCAAGGGTCTTTACCTGCTGAATCAGCTCACTGGCCCTTGACAGAGCATCTAACAAGCACCCAAGGGACTCGGCGTGTATTAGGGCCCCTGCACGCCAGGCAAGTGCTGTGTAGCAGAGCCCTGGCAGGGCTTAAACTCCAGTATCTTACCTCACCAGCTGAGCCTCAGTTCCAGGCCTGTACCGCTGGGCCAGAGTTCCCTTCGGGTTTTGTGCTGCATGCAAGGGAGGCGTGTATGTGTGTTGGTTTGGGGTATTGTGCTGTGGTGAGGCTAGGGCCTGGCCTCCTGCACACACAGCAGATGCTCTGTCCCCGAGCCACCACCACCACCCCGCCCCCCAGTGCTGGCTTGCTGAGCTGGGGCCCGTGTTCTGTGTATGTGGCACCTGGCCTGCACACATTGTTTGTGTTCCGTAGGCGTGCCTGCTGCCCACCGGGGACCACATCCCCTGGGATTGGGGTTAGAGGTGGCTTAGAACAGCCAGTGCACTCAGCTGCTCCCCAGACCGCTCGCTCGCTCGCTCCCTCTGTGAGGTAGGCCTCACGGTAGAGCTCTTACCTGGGACAGTGGGCTTTGGCAGCCTTGCCTTAGCTTCTTGCTCCCCGGTGCTCCCGGGTGCTCCTGCGGGTTGTAGGTCATTATGGACCTGTGCTGGGGGCTGAGGAGCTGGTCCTGCTTGGGGAGCCCTCCTGAGATGTGAACACACAAGCCGTGAGCAGCACTCTTCCCCACAGCCCCCAACCCCTTCACCGAGTTCTGTTGAGCTCGCTGCATAGATGGTGGGCGGGTGGCGCTCAGAGGGGCGGGAGGAGAGCTTGGGTGTGGGGAGAGCCTCTTTAAGCACTGGCTTATCTTGGCTTGAGAATGCTTTGCTTAGGTGTGCTGTGGGTGGTGACCTGAACCTGATAAGGGGATAGATACTTAGGCTGTGTTCAGGGTTTTAAAAAAGACCGTGAGACCAGTAGGTGTCGCTGTTTGCACAGGCACAGCAGCCTTGTATGCAAGACTCCTGAGGGGAGGGTGCTGCCGCCTGCCTGCTGGAGACCGGTGGTCCTGGCCCTGGCCCGGGCTCAGCTCATGCAGGAGGTCTCTGCAGGGCTGCCTTTAGACACGGTCACAGGGGGGGCTACTTGCTGTTTGAGCCAGGTTTTCGGGGCTGTGTGGTGGCTCCAGTTGAGGTGGGTGTTCCTTGCATGACGGGGCTGGGGCCAGGCATGGCTTCCTGTGGACATTACAGGCCAGGGTGCCAAACATGGGCCTCGGCTCTCCTGTGTTCTTTTTTTTTTTTTTTTTTGGTTTGGTTTAGTTTAGTTTAGTTTAGTTTAGTTTAGTTTAGTTTAGTTTAGTTTTTTCGAGACGAGGGTTTCTCTGTGTAGCCCTGATGGTCCTGGAACTCACATTGTAGACCAGGCTGGCCTCAGACTCAGAAATCCACCTGCTTCTGCCTCTGCCTCCCGAGTGCTGGGATTAAAGGTGTGCACCACCACTTCCCGGCCTCTCCTGTGTTCTCAATGAAGGATGGTGGGCCTCTTAACTGTAGGTAGTGGTCAGCAGATGCCTCTTGTGGTCTTCCTCCTGCCCTGACAGGCTTTTATGACCAGCCCCTTACCCACTGGGTGTCCCCACAGCGAGATAGGAAGATATATACTGCAGACTCCTAAGGCTCACGTCACTGTGTTCCTGTGGACATATGTCACTATGATCTTGAACTCTTGGGGTTACAGGTCTGTACCACCACGCCCAGATACAGTTGACATCTCAGACTCGATGCTGTCCCTGACGGGGCCGCATGGCCCCTGCTTCACTCACCTGGTGCGGAAGGTTCTGAGGGCAGATGGCATGTGCCTCAGGTCGAGCCAGCTGACACGCGCCCTGGCGCCCTCGTATGTCTGCCCTTTGCTTATTTCTCTGAGGCAACCATAGCAGATGGTCTGGGGCAACAGTGTCTCTAAGTTGTTGGAAGTTGTACTTCTTTTAGGTTTTTGTAACTCACCTCTGTACTCCTTTTTTCCAGACAATATATGAAAACCGAATATACAGCCTTAAAATAGAATGTGGGCCTAAGTACCCAGAAGCACCTCCGTCTGTAAGATTTGTAACGAGAGTCAATATGAGTGGCGTGAGCAGTTCGAATGGAGTGGTACGTCCCACCCTGGCCGCCTGCTGCCCCAGGGGGTGGGGGCGGGTGGGCAGGCGGGCACGTGTGGTGGTGTTGCCTGTGCTCTTCCTGCCTCTCCTGCAGATTATCATGGTGTGTCTGCAGCATTGGGCAGGGCTGCTTCCATTGTGTCTTGTCACTGCAGGAGCTCTGTGCTGTCACTGCGATAACAGTGTTTGCTCGGTGTTCATGACACCATGAGGTGGAGTTGGGAAACTGAGGCGGAGGCAAAACCGGTCCCACATCTTTGCCTCCTGTGTCCTGCCCACTGCCGTGTGATAGTTTTAATACTGTTTGCTATAACCCTGTCTGACCTAGAACTCGCTATGCAGCCTAGGCCGACCTCTACGATGGCAGTCCTCTGTCTGAGTCCCTTGCATTAACATTGTCCAGGGCCTTGAGAGGTCAGAGTTGCAGTACTGTTGCCAACTTGGGCCATTCTTAGAGCTCCAGCCTTACACTGGCAGGCCACACCCAGCTGTAACTCCTCAGTCAATGTCTTGCTTGCTAGAGGCTTGGAGACCTGTGCCTAGCCTGTCCTTGGAGTCTTCAGAAGATGGGCCAGGGAAGCAGAGATGAGCTTTCCTGCCACTTGTCCTATGTGTTACTGTGTTGGAGCCACCGACCCCTTGGTAACCTGAGAGACCTGGGCACCATGGCTGCTCTTGCTAACCCTCATGTTTTTGTCAGCCCCGCCCTGGGTATATACTAGAGAAAGGACAGGCGTGGGCGCCAGGTGCTGGTTGGTCAGGATAGACCAAGCTTGTCCAAGTCTCCCTGTGCCACAGGCTCTGCTGCTTTCTGTGCAGAGACCCAGAAAAGGGAGGCAGAGTGTCTGCAGGAGGGCAGCTTGGCACAGCCTGTGGGTGATGGGTGAGGCTCGGCAGATGGGCCTGGGGAGGGCGGGGCTGCTTGCTGCTGTCCACAGTAATGTATGTGTTCCTTCACCTCTGCAGGTGGATCCAAGAGCCACGGCGGTGCTGGCCAAGTGGCAGAACTCCCACAGCATCAAAGTCATCCTGCAGGAACTGCGGCGTCTGATGATGTCAAAAGAGAACATGAAGCTGCCGCAGCCACCAGAAGGACAGTGTTACAGCAATTAGTCACCAAGGCCCGGCCTCCCCTCCCCATCCAACCCGAGTCTTCATTTTCCACAGTAGTGAATTTTCTAGATACATCTGTAGACCTCAAAGTACTGGGGAGGAAGCCCCACTCAGACTTCATCCTGAGACACTGTTCTGATACTAACTTCTTGTCCATTTGAAATACCTAAGTTGTGCTGTGTAACATCATCTGTCGAGTGTAACCGCTCTCTGCCTGGTTGAACTTCTGGGATCAAGAAGGTGTTGAAATCGGTTTCCTTTGGGAGCGGTGGGCACAGCTCTGCAACTGTGAACAGACCGTCACACAATCACCTGCTGCTGACACTTGGCCTGGGTCTGCCTTTGCCCGCCCCGCCCTCCGCCACAGCTGTGTGGTGGCCCTTAGAGTAGATGGGAAGGCTTCAGGTAGCAGCCGTGGGACTGACTACTGCTGGGCTTGGGGTGCTTTGGCTGTACCCCTGCTTTCTTAAGTCTTAAGTGATGCCCCATCCAAGCCATGGTTCCCCATTCCTCCACTCCCGCCCTTGGCCAAAGCTTAGATTGTAACCCTCCCCTCCCTCTGAAATTGGCCGCGGGTGAGGAATTCAGGGCTTCCCGTCTGTCTCCCCACCGTTATCCAGGGGTGCTGCTTTCCCCTCCTCAACGCCCTTGTTGCCCATCACCACCCAATGCTTGCTGTGGCCAGAAGCCATCAGATGAGGTTGAAGAGCCTGGCCTCCCTCCCTTAGCTCCGGCCCACACTCACTGGCCACCAGCCTGGGAAGGGAGCGCCGGGTCCTCGGCCCTGCTGCCACCATCAGCCCTCGAGCTTTGAGCTCAGGTCTAGAAGTGAATAGAGCAGTCCCAGGGCCACTCAGATCGGCCAGCGCTCAGGGTCCTTGGTGGATTAGCCTAGAGAAAGGCCGTGCGGAGAGGCCTCAGTGCACATGGTTCTGAGTTGGTTCCTTTTCCCATAATTGCTTTGCTTTTACACATTGAAGAGGTTTGAACAGGGCTCTGGAGTTACCCTGGCCACCCACCGGGTCTGATGTGCAGCCTGACCCTGCAGACTTGGGTTCGCTGTGGCTCCTCAGACCCTCTACAGGGACCGGGAAGAGCTCTGCATCACCACGTTTGCAGATGATTTGCAGATCGCTGGGCCTGGCCTCCTGGCTCTGCTGCGTTCCCCACTCTGTTCAGGACCACTAAATGTTGAAATGTGGACGCATACAGAAATAAAGCCAATTCGTTGTGTTGCAGAGTTGCTTGTTTTGTTTTAAGCGTATATGTGGCTCCTCCTGAAGCAGCAGCTGAGGCCTAAAAAAGTGGCTGGAGGGACCTTTGGTCTGTCTGGGGCAAACTAGCTCTCAGGGCCTGTAAGTCAAGCTGAAGTGTGTTCAGAGGCAGCCTACTGTCGTCGTAGCCTGAGTCGACTGTAGTAAGTACGCGCTGATAGAGCAGGCTATAGTCACCAGGCCCAAGTCTGGGCTCCTCCATCGCTGTGCATGAAGGACAGACCTCCCACTAGGTGAGCTGCAAATCCAGGCACAGCGAGGCAGGGGCTGCCTGTTAACCCTGACTGTCCTGGAGCTCACTCTGTAGACCGGGCTAGCCTGCCTCTCCTAGGTGCTGGGATTAAAGGGCTACACTCCACTACATAGCTGTTAAAGGCTCTTCTTTAGGTAGGGAGTTTGACCCATAGAGACCCTGGGAAAGACAAGCAGCGGCTGGGTGTGGCTATACACACCTGTAGCCCTCTTATTTAGGGGTGATGCAGGGGGTCAGTTCAGGACCCCAGGGTGTATGGACCCTTTGGTGAGCCTCATGCCCCCATGAACGACCCTAGTTAAATCTGTCACCCACAGAGTGGGTGTGGAGTAGGTAGGCACTTGGTTAAAGACTAAAATTGGTTTCTCCTCCTTGCTTAAGTAGCTTTGGGGACACCAGCTGCTGGCTTATTGGCAAGAGCACTGGTTGGACCTCCCTGTCCTAAACTTAGACTGATGTGTTGTAGCCTAGATGTTGCAAACAAGAATTTTGATCTGATAAAGCGGCAGCTTACGCACAGCTGTCTACTAGGAGTGAGGGTACATCTAAATGCCGTGTCTCAGGAGCTGAACATCATCCTGTGGATGCACAGGTCAGCCTGCAACTAGGGCAGAAATTCCCTCCAGCACGTGGCCAGTTCAGGTGTCAGGCAAAGGCTGGGCAGGCCCCAACAGGCTGCTCTCCAGAAGGCCATGCCAGACCCCAGGTGCTTGGTGCCTGCCCACAGGTCCCTTCCGGCCTGGACTTCGACTTCGAGGTCACTTGGGGCTCCAGGCTGGGGTCTCCACTCAGCAGAGCTTGCAGACAACACATTCTCCTTTGAGCCAGCATGCGCCCACGGGACCTGGCTCTCGCACTGTGGAGTCCACATGGGTCCCTTGATGTCCACCAGCTGCAGTGGCTTAGGAGAGGCAGATCGTCAGGCTAGAGCCGGCCTTGTAGCTGCCTCTGCCAGCTGTCATGGAGCGACCACTGCGCACAGGCAGGCTTGAAGATCTCCTTCAGCTTTGGGGTGAGCTCAGTGAACACCAGAATTCTCCATGGAAGTAAATTTTATGTGCTGTCTCCCAGAAATCACAAGTCTGTTAACCTACAGGTACGTGGGTAATGGTAGCCACGCCTGGAGTCTGCACGGGGCACCCGCCACTCTCCAGGTCCTCCCATGATGCTTAGTGTGTGTCCTTTGGTTTCTAGGGACCCACGGTTCTAGGACTCTTTGAGGGACATGCTACAGCCCCAGGAGCCTGGGTGTTGGCGTCTGTGTTCACAAGCGGTTGGGCAGGAAGCTGACAAAGGCACCATCCACCCGTGCCTGTCACCACAGCTGCTAAATGTCAGTTGTGAGAAACTGTCAATAAAAAGGAGTGTGTTGGGGACCACTTTAGGGTCATCTTTATTTTTTTTCCTTTTTAAGTTGCATATGCAATAGTGAGTTTCATTCTGACATTTCACACGTTAGTGTGTCTTGATTGTACGAACTCGTGTTCACGCTTACATTTGGTGAGCTAGGGTCTCTCATAGCTCAGCTTCCCAGCAGCAGATCCTGGGCAGACACAGACGGACCATCCCCACTGGGGACTAGTTTTATCTTGGGGCACTGCTTCTGGGCACTAGAGACGTTAGGTAAGGAGGACAGTGATGTCACCTACCACCAAGACAGTGATCATGACCCTTAGTTGGCTGGGGTGTGGCAATGATGGGAAAACCCTATCTCCGATGTGTAAAAAAAATTCACGTCAGGATGGGCGTGTGGCTGAAGCTGACACGTTCAGGCTCTATCTCACCAGATAGGGACATACTTACTTCTATTGTTTGCCCCTCCCGCCCCACTGAGCGTCAGCTGTGAGCAGTGAGGCCTAGCCTAACTCCATAAATACTACTGACTGCGAGTGGGACAGAGGCAGGGCATTGTTGAAGGTGTGAGGAGGGACTGCACCAGCTCTCCACTGTAGGCCTTAATGCCAGACCCTAATGTGTGACTTCAGGCAGGTTCACTAACCTTTCTGTGCCTTACCACACACAGCTGGTATCCTATACTCCGCTGCAAACATCAGTGCACCTTGGCCCAGGTCTCCATGAAGTATTAGCTCAAGCCTTTGCATCCACTGAAGCCAGCAGAGGGCGCCCTTGTGCTGCAGACTACCACCTCGCCCACATCAGTTCCCAGCCAGCAGCTGGACTGAAACAGGGACAGATGGGGACAGATGTGGCCACTGGGCAGGGAAGGAGCTTGCAGCAGTCCTCTGTGCCCCCCTCCCCGAACCTGTGCTGTTCCTTGGACCCTGAAATTTCAGTGAGGGCGGAGGCAGGGATGGGTCTCAGGGCTGGGGCCCTCTGATAGCCACCAACTGCAGTCAAAGGCCTAAAGGGCCCGGGGATGGGTGGGGGAGTAGAACAGAGAAGAAGAAAAATGGGTGTCTGGAACACTGGCCTCAGGCCAGCCTTTCTCCTTGTGGAGAGAAGCCGGGCAGGAGGTGAGGTGAGGTGTCTGGTTCTGTGGGGACAGTGTGCTGAAGGTGTTTTTACTTCTGTCATCGTTTTCGCTGTTCCCACCCCTGAGCCGCCTTACCCGCTCCTCAGGGGAGTATCTGAGAAGAAACTCCTTTCTGTTTTCCCACCTGCCCATCAGCCCTTCCCCAGGCGACAGCCCTGACCGTCCCTTTTCCATCCGGTAAAGACCCAGCCCCCGAGCTGGCCCCAGGAGGCTCTCCTCCCCTGACACACTCACCCAGCAAGCATCTCTGTGTGTCAGAGCCTGTGCAGTGAGCAAGAGCTGGGAGCTGGCCCAGGAGGTGGGGCTAGGGACAAGGAGGCAGGTGCACACAGTGTGGCTTCAGAGGTGTCCAGAGTGTGCCCTGTAGAGGTCCAGGGGTGACGGAGAGGTGACTGACCAGGTGGCGCCGATGGCCGTTCTGGGTGGGGGAGGCTGTGAGCACAGGCCTGGGTTGAAAGGTTCAGGTCACAGTGTCACACTAATGCCCCCAGCATGGTGTAGCACTGACCAGGTACCCCAGGAACACATAAGTGCACATGTGACAGTTTGGAGGCCCCTGCCACCCCCCACTGGCTCAGTGGACACAGGAGAACAATGGCTGATCCGCTGCCTGTCAGCCGCAGAAGGAGCTGGGCTGCTGCACCCACCCACTCACAGCTGGGGAGGGGGCACCTCTCCTGCCCAGTGAACTCCCAGCATTCCTGGCCCACTGTGAAGCCGTGACTTGGCCCCGTGGCCCTCAGCAGGGGTCACTTCTTCCCCCTAGCCTCCCCGTGCTTACACCACAGCTTCATTGGAACTTAATTATTTTTTCTCAGATAATTCAGGCCAGGAGATTCCCAGGTCCCTTCTGGCCACACGGCCCTCACCCCACTCTCTCATTGACCCCTCTGACATAGTGATTGCTTCAGGTCAGAGACCCGATGCCCCCAAAGGCCCTGGCCTCCCTCCTGGCCCAGCCCCAAGAACCCGGCTGCGCCCACCCATCCACCCAGGACCTTAGCTGTAGTCTTTTCCAGAGCCTAAGCTCTGATCGTTCTGACACACTCTTTGCATCCAGAAAGCACAACACCCTACAGGTCATCCAGTGACCCACATTACAGTGCCTTCACTTAGACAGGAACACACTGAGGTACTTGCTTCTGGATTCACCCGCTCCACCAGTGTGTATGTGTGTGTGTGTGTGTGTGTGCATGTGTCCAACAGACACACTATGCTGGCAGAGGTGGCCTGGGATGGCTGTGCCAGCTGCAGGGACAGGAAAATCACAGTAACAAATGCTATAGGGGATTTAAGGTGGAGAATGGGATTTGTGACAGACAGGGCTGAGGGACCCTGGAGTCGGGAGAGGCAGCAAGGCAGCCCACGAACAAAGACGCGAGAGACTAGAGCAAAGGCCCCGAGGCAGAGGCATGGTAGACTTGGAGTTGTCGCTGGGAGGTCAGCATAGCTTCGAGGGAGGAGGAAAGGGACGCGGAAGTGACCACGTCCCTCCCTGAAGCAAGGCTGGAACCCATGCTGGTGCCCCAGACATTCCACCCACACCCAGAGCTACTGACTTGGGAACCAGGTGGCTCTACAGCCGGGCAGAGTGGGCACCGCTGGGGACCCGAGCCCAACACACCCACCAGGGCTGTGTGGCTGCGGGGCTGGCATCCCACCCTGTCACCGCTGGTGGCCTGAGTTCAGCAAACCCTTAGCCAGATGTCTGCTGCTGGGGTGAGCATGGACTCTGATACCAGGGAGGGGCACCATTTGCTCAAAGACTGCATGTCTGATCATGGGCCTGTGAGCCCAGGTTAGACCTCCACAGGTTGGCATGACCTGCCTGTCCTTCAGAGGACCCTGGAGCGGCACGCCTCTGTCTGTAAGCCCTGTGATATGGATAAGCATGGGCTTTGGGACAGATCCCAAACTCAGATCTACTGCACGTGCCCTCTGGAGTGACCGTACCCCAAATGTGATGGGACCCCCAGAATCCCTCACACCACAAGGGTCTCTCCGAGAACCATGTTCTGTGGCTGCCACTGGGGACTGGCCTTCTTCCCGGCCACCTTTTCTTCCTTCTTGACACCCCTTGACCCAGAAATCAGGACTTTCTACAGGCTCTGGGGTCAGAGGGAAACACCTGGTACACAGCCCTGGGTATGACACTCACTTCTCATAACAGGCCACCTGGGTTCCACAGGTTTGGTGGGCCTGGCACTTTGACAGTCTCAAGACCGTTTCCCCTCTGCCAGGCACATCTTGGGCACAGGCTGTAGTGGGGTCCCTGCTGCAAGAAGGGGGGAGGCTCAGAGGGCTTGTAAGCCTTGTCACACCAGAGTGGCCTCTCCAAGGTCAGTCAGCTGTCACAGCTGTGGGACTGACTCCAGCACCCAGTGGGCAGGAACCAAGGATGCTGTGAGCCCCAGGTAACCAGGTAGGGCCCCCCCACCACGCCCAGATGCACAGAGGATCTGGTCTAAGCCAACATAGCTAGTTAGTGAGCAAGGTTCTGTCAGCTGAGCTCTAGACATATCCTAAAAAGATCAAGGGTGTGTATGAGCGGCCAGGGCCAGGTCTGTCACAGTCAGTTTCAGCTGTCACCTTGACACCTGGGAAGAGGTAACCTCAACGGAAGAATTGCCCAGATCAGATTGTCCCGTGGCTGTGTCCTGGAGGCATTTTCTTAAATGTTAATTAGTGTGGGAAGGCCCAGCCCACTGTGGGCGGTGCCAACCCTAGGGAGATCAACCTGGGCTGTGTAAGATAGGTTACTGAAGCCAGGATGGTGGGCGTACACCTCGAATCCCATCACTCTGGATACAGAGGCAGGCAGATGTCTGTATATTTGAAAGCAACCTGGTCTACAGAGCGAGTTCTAGTTCATGCAGTCTACATACGAAGACCCTGTCTCAAAAAAAAAAAAAAAAAAAAAAAACCAACTGTTGTAGCGGCTGAATATAGGCAGCTCATACCTGTAAACGCAGTACTCAGGAGACAGTGGCTGACAGATCTCTGTGTGAGCTTGATGCCGGCCTGGTCCACAGAGTGATTTCCACGATAGCCAAGGCTTTTGCACAGAGAAACCCTGTGTTGAAAACAAACAAACAAAAGAAATCCCAGCAGTCTGGGTCTCTGTGAGTTGGAGGCCAGCCTCATCTGCATATAAAGTTCCAGGACAGCCGGGGGACAGAAAGAGACCAACACAAACAAAAGAAAGAAAAGAAGAAAAGGCCACCGAGGGTTGAGAGATGACTCAGCTGGTAAAGCCTCGGGCAGTTAAGGACCTTCGTCCATTTTCTGGGTACCACACGATGGAAGGAGAGAACCAAGTTCTACAGGTTGTCCTCTCATACATGTGTGTTCTCATGTGCACACGTGAGCACACACACATACACACATCTGAAAGGGGTGTGCGTGTGAGCAAGCAGGCCGGGCAGTAAGAGTGTTGCCTTCCCGGCTTCTGCTCCGGGCTCCTGCCCTGGCGTCCCAGGAGGAAGATCTGTAACCTGGAGGCTAAACACACCCTTCCTCCCCAAGTGGCTTTAGGTCACAGTATTTATCCCAAGCATAGAAGGAAAAGCAGAACAGGGTTCGAATCTCAGGCCTGCCTTCCACCTGCTGTGCACCCCGGGCGTGCGCCTCCTTCCATCCCTCCTGACTGGTTTCTATAATGACAGCCAGGGGCTGGACGGGGGACCCACCTGAAGAAGATTAGTAAAATCTTCTTCAGGGTTAGCAGAGGTAGGAAAACTAACAGGGCAGACCCAGCAAACCCAGTGGCCACACCAGCTCCTCCAAGCAACCTCTGCCTCCGTCACTGCCCGAGGGGAGGGATATCCTTTTCCTCTGTTTGGTAGAAGAGGAAGCTGATGCCCTGAGATATCAACCACCCTACGCAAGGCTACCCAGCGGTCCAGACGTCAAGCAGGGATGGGAGTCCTGGCTGAGTGTCTGCACTGACCACAGGCCCCTCCCTCCCTGACCTCACCTCACAAAAGTGCCTTTGTGCCGTTTGTCCAAAACTTGGGACTTTTGCCTCCCAAATCCGACAGAACTCGGTTGCTCCGGAGTTAGCAGCTGTCCACTCAGCTCCCCACTTCTGCCAACGGGTTCCCCAAAGGGACAGAGGCACTTCATGCCCCTACCCTACCTCAGCCACTTTCAAAACCCTCCTGGCCCGAGCCAGCTTTGATTCCAGGCCTTTCCACAGGAGGAAACTGAGTCCCTCTGAGGGCCCCAGTGCCATAGCTCTAAGAGGCCCAAGGACAGGCCCCAGGCGGGAGCAGATCAGAACTTGGCAAGCCTGGTCTCTGCTGTAGGTCAGGTCTGTGTCCAGGAAACACAGGCCCTGGGACCCTCGTCCCTCAGTGAGCACCTACTGAGTCTGTCAGCCCTAACTCTGCAACAGTGTAACCTTTGCCTCACCTGCAGATGGGGAAACTGAGGCTGGGTGGGGACCAGAACACAGCCAGGCTTTGGGCCCGTTCTTGACCTACCTCCTGCTGACTTGGAGAACCACAGCAAGAAGGACTAAGGGCAGACAGGTGGGGACTTCCCTCCACCTGCCTGACTTTGGGCTGTGCCTGAAGGGACCAAGTGCTAGCTGCAGCTTCTCTGGAGGCTGTCAGAGGGTACTGGCTTCACTTCTGAGGCTGTGCTGTCTGTGGAGCTTGTTTCCACGACATCTCAAGTCACGCCCTAACAGTAATGCCCGGTGTGTTGCCAGTCGGTTCCCATCCATCTCCCCCTAGGACATCAAGCGGAGGGGCAGCCTTGTCACTGCAGCTGCCAGTGAGGGTGAGAGCCTCACCCCGCCTCACCCCGCCTCACCCCGCCTCACTCTTCCTGCAGAAGCTCTTGGTTTTAGCCTTTGTCCTCTTCCTCCTGGAGACCCTGAAGTACACGTCTGTAATCCCAGAAGCCTGCAGGTGAGAGCACGAGGACCAGAAGCCACAGGGTCATCCACACTCACAGAAAGTCTGAGGCTAGCCTGGGCTACTGCAGACCTGATCTAAATAAACAAGCAAACTAAAACAAACAGACAACATAGAGACAAACATTTCTTCCCTTGGTTCTGGGGCCAGAATCTGAAGTTTAGGGACATGGCGCTGCTCCCTCCAATCCCTGACGGCATCTAGCGGTCTTGGCTTGCAGCCACACCACGGGCCAGCTTCTCTGTGTCCCCGTGTCCTCCCTCTCAGTGGGCATCCCCATCTGCTATTACGTAATCTCGTCTTGAGACCCTTAGTTAATAAGTCTGGGAGACTCTATTTCCCAATCCAGTGCCAGGGTTCCAGGTGCACTTGAACTAGGAGGAAACACACACAGCTCAATCAGCTACAAGCACCTACTGTGTGCTCTGGGAACGGAACAGTAACTGGCCAGGTCAGAAGGGGTCTGCCTCGGAGATCCAGTTCCGGGAAGGGGCTGGCAGGGGCGGAACCAACAATTACAGAGCTCGATGAGGTTTTAATTACAGCCTCTGAGACCCCACAAGAGACATGGCTGGCCTGGTCAGGCCACCAAGCAAGAGCTGAGCTGTGGGTGTCTGGTCCCCGGCCTTCCACACTGGCCAGCTCCTCCTACCTGTGTCCCCCCGCGCCTGTGCCCTCCACCCAGCTTTCTAAGCTCCCTAGAGTGTCTGTCTCTCTGTATCAACACGAAGGTACATTTTCACAGACTTGGGATTTTAGGAGTGGATGCCCGGGATAGAATCCAGGGTTCCGATCAAGTTAGGCCATAGGTGTTTAAGCCACAACCTGCAGCCCTACTTGGAAATGTTTATTTGTTAACAAAAGAATGGTTTCCGGGGCTGGAGAGCTGGCTCGGTGGTTAAGAATGTTTGCCACCCTTCCTGGAGACCCAAGTTCAATTCCCAGCTCCTGTTCGTCCTGCCTCTGTGGGCAGCTGGGCTCAAATGAAGACAGTCAGGCAGGTTATTAAAATAAATAATCAGTTGCTGCTGGTGGTGGTGGTGGAGATTCCTTTAATCCCAGCACTTGGGAGACAGAGGCAGGCAGATCTCTGAGTTTAAGGCCAGCCTGGTCTACAGAGCAAGTTCCCAGACAATCAGAACTACACGGTGAGATCCTGTCTCAAAAAACCTCCCACTCCCAGGTTCCTTCCGGGTGTGTAGCTTCCAGGCAATGAAGACTCCAGGCTTTGGGGAAGGTAAGTCCAGCAACTGCCCTCAGAGGAGGAAAGATATCACCCTTCACACTGCTAAGACGCAGCTACTAAAGCCCAGAAAAATACTTCCCCAGCCCCGGACCACCAACACAGTGAGTACACTGCGGGCAGTCTACAGTGTGTGCCACAGGGAACCACCTAGACACCCACCACCAGAGGCCTAGGAAGCAAGGAGATTCATATGGTGGAGTACTACACAGCTGTGAAAATGACTTCGCTTTAGAGCCCAAAATGGGTAGCCTAGGAGTAGGGGATATGCACGCAGAGCCCAGACCTCCTCAAGCCCACACGATGAGGTCCCTGCCGCCCTTCCACACCTCCAGCCTCGAACCGTGTTTAAAAAACCGAAACAGGAAGGAGTTCTGAGATGCGCTGGACTGGCTGTAGAAAGCGGCTCAGGCAGCAGGGCTGAGGCGGCAGCCGGCGGGAGTCCTGGTCTCTATTTATTTACTTTGGGGCTATAAGTTATTATTATTACCGAGAAACCATAAAGAACAGCGCCCTCGCCAGCCAGCCCCATCCAACCCGAGAGTGGAGGGGACCTCCTGCCCCAGAAGCGGGGCAGCTTAGCGAGCCCTGCCTCGATCGGCCTCTGCCCACCCCACAGCCCCGAGCCCCATCTTCCCGTCCCCCACCCCCCGTGGGTCCCTCTGTCATCGTCACCCCCGCCCCACCCCCCAGGCACGCGGGATCGCCGTCCGTCCGTGCGGAGGGGAGCTGCTGCCTTGGGCTCTCCCTGGCTGCTGCAGGCCGGGTGGGGCGCAGAGCCAGCAGGCTGGAGCCAGGCAGCCTCCCGGGCCTCCTCACAGCCGCTTTTGATAAAGCCCCTCTGTGCGTGGGGTGGGGGCCCGGCCGGCTGGAGCCAGCGCACATCTGGAGGCCAGCAGAGGCCCAGGCGGCCGGCGGCTGACAGCGGCGCCATCCCGAGCCACACGCCCGGCCCTGGGTAAACACGCCCGCGCCCACCCAGCGGCTCACCTTTCGCCCACAAGGCTGCCTTTCTTCTCGGACCCGGGCCCATGCCACCGCGAACATTCCTCCCGGGCACAGGGCAGAACAGGCCGCTCACCCCAAGGCTGGCTGAAATCCGAAGCCCGGGCGGGCGGGCACAGGTTGCGGTGGAGGGGGGCTCTGGGAAGTGTTCCCCCACCCCCAGCCAGGCCCCGACTGTGGTTCAGACCCCCCTCCCCTGGAATGGGGGTTGCGGGGGTTGGAACTCAACGTATCCCTGAGTTCCAACAGGGATGAGATCGGGGCTCCAGCTGTATGCCCTTCAGAAAGTCTCTCCGGGCCTCAGACTGGGCATCCAGAGGCCCTACACTCAGAGCTTTGAGAAGTTACCATGAGTGACAGCCTAGAGCTCCTCAGGTGCCTAGTCCCATCGGGCTTCCCCAAGGCCACCACTCTGTGCCAGACACGACGCTGAGGAGGCCGAGGTGGTGGAAATGAGCTCAGACCCTCAGGAACTGTCTCTCAGAGCAGACCCCATCACTGGCAGGGGGACTCCAGGACTACTCTTGCCCAGTTGGGGGACTGGCTGGCTTCTCTGTCCCTTCCTCTGGTGGATCATTACACAGTTCCAGCTTGGGGACGGCAGGCTGGGACCTCACCATCTGCTCTAAGAGGAAACAGAGGGTCTCCTGGCTTCTGCACTGCACCGTCAGCAAATTCTGCAGCCTCACAACCTCTTGTTTCTCCTCCTCCTCCTCCTCCTCCTCCTCCTCCTCCTCCTCCTCCTCCTCCTCCATCTCCTCCTTTTTCTTAGAGACTGTAAGAAGACCGTGGGCACTGTTTGGATGGTGGCTGGCACAAAGGGAGAGGTGTGGGAACAGTCAGGGCACTTCCTGGAAGAGGGGGCCTCAGGCTTTCAGTCTGGAGGATGAAAGGCATGATTGACAGCTGTGGACCCAGCATAGCTTGAATGCTTTGTAGAACTTCAGCCTTCCCGGCTGACCTAAGGGGAAACCGAGGCCCAGAGGGGAGCCATTTACTTCATTCACTGGGGAGGAGGAGGGCCTCTCTCTGTCAGTGGGCAGGTCCCCAGTACTGAAGCACACTTGCCTCTCTGCTCTCTCCTCTGCTTCCTCTGGCCTCAGTTTCCCTCCTCTGACTAACAGCTTCGCTCTCCAAGGTGCCTTTCTGACCCAGGGTCCCTAACTGGCTGGGGCTCAGAAGTTGGCTAGTGGGGAGGGTCCTCCACCTGCTACCCCCCCTGATCCCGTGGTGAACCTGCTCGCCAGGCTGGAGCCAGCCGCCATCTGGAATTCCGGGCTGTTTATGGAGCCGGGCGGCTGCAGCCCTGGCCCTGACCCGACCAATCTGGAAGTGATTAGCAGCTAGGCCAAGGGGTATTAGGAGTTCTCATCAGTGATGGGATCTACCGCCCACCCCTGCACCACTGGATCCCAGGCTGTGCTGGGGCGGGGGAGGGGGGCCTCTGAGAAGTTCCCTCTCTCCCCCAGCTCCTGTTCCCTAGCCCAGCAGCTCAGAATCCCACGATCCACAAGGCGGGAACTAGGCCACATGCAGGCCAGGGCTCTGGGTGGAGCTGCTGCCCGCCCCAGGATCAGGGGCTTTCCCGAGAGAGGAATGCCTCTTCAGAATAGGAAAGTAGACAGAAAGAAATACTGACTCCATCAGGGGAGCACAGAGGGGGAGAGAGGAAACCCCTGTCACCAGGGTCTGAAGGCTCTGGCTGGGGTCGGAGCACCTACCCACCCACGGAAACCTTCCCCTTTTTTGTGGTAGGATGAGGGGAGTGTGTCAGGGTTGGGCTCCTTGTGTCCTAGCCTGGGATCAAGCTCTTTGTGGAGCTGGGGCTGACTTCGAACTTCTGATCCTCCGACTTCTTGCTGGGATTACACATCAGAGCCACCATGACAGGTCATGCTCTGAGGGACAGAATCCAGGGCTTTATGCAGGCCAGGCAAGAGTCCTACCAACCGAGCTGCGACTCCAGACTTTTTTTTTTTCTTTCAGTCCTGGGAATGGGACCCAGGGCCTTTCCCATGCTGTGCAAACTCTCTACTCGTGAGGCATACCTGCTGGTCCTTAGACCATTATTGCCAATAGGCGAGGCTAGCCCGGAACTGTCTTCCTCCTCTTCTCCTGAGTGCCGGCCGGGGTTCTAGGCCTGTGTCACCACATCTGGCTTCTCCCTCTGCCCTGCCCCTCCCTCGAGCGCCCAGGATGAGTCTGCAGCTCCTGACAGTGAAGCTGGATGGCTGCTGCGGCATGGGGGTGGGCGGAGTGTCCTGCTGTGCACACAATATGCCTGACTGTTTCCCATGCACGGATCACATGGGCGAGAGATTCCATCGGGAAGCTGTCCTCGTCATCTCTGTCCCCATCAGAGGAGACATAAGCAAACAGGTGTGGTACCTGCCTGATACCAGCTCAGGCAGAGCTCTGAGCCTCTGGACTCAAGCTCCGAGGGCTGAGTCTCAAACACCCTCACCATGTTGCTTCTCCCTGGGCTGCAGAGTGTTCTGGAGAGATCTGGTATCTTGACAGGCCTCCAGTGGTGCACAGCTGGCTTGCTTCCACTGTGGGCTGGCCAGATGACATCTGTGGCAGTGGTAGGGCTATGGGGGTGTTTCCATTCCCAGAAGGGGCTGTTTGTCACCATGGTGACCATTTCCTGGGATGAAGGCCATCCGCCCGATGTCCTCCATGGGGAGGTGCTATTGATGCTGACCTGGGCCCCTGCCCTCAATCCCATGTTCTAGGCTCTCTTCCAGAGACCTCAGGGCATGCAGCCACGGAGCTCCGTCCGCACCAAACCTTCTTACTCCACGACTCCTCCAGCTTCCTTTGTGCTTTCTGTCTTCCCCGAGTCCGGGCTCCCACCCCAGCCAGAGAGAAGGTGGCAGAGCAGTAGGAGGGGCTGGAGAGCTGACTCAGAATTGAGAGCACTGGCTGCTCTTGCAGAAGACCCAGGTTCAAATCCCAGCAACTGTGCCCTGTGGCTCACAGCCACCTGTAACTCCCACTCCAGGACATCTGACGCCACCCCCACCCCTGATCTCCATGGCTAAGTACCCATGTACCCATGTACAGACACACGCACACACACACATACACACATACACGTGGACGCAGAATCATCTCCTGCCTGACCCTCAGCTGATGCCCAGTTCCCCCTCTGGCCAGCACAACCATTAGGAACAGGTAACCTTGACTGGTACATCCTCAGCAACTCTGGCTTTTCAAGGAGTCCTCCCTGCCCCTTGTTCATGTGTCCTAAGGCCTATGGCTGAGCCTGGCATGTGCCCTAACAGTACCCGAGGATACAGTCTGCCATGCCAGCCACTCAAGATGGCAGCAAGGCAAGCCTGGGCTACAAAGCGAGGTTAGACCAGCCTAGGCAACCGAATCAAAAGCTCTTGTCAAAATAAAAAGTCAGCACAAGGCTGGGCTGAGCAGTGTAGGTTTGTAATCTCAGCGATGAGCTGGGGTCTGGGTGGGGGTGTCTCTCTGTGAGTTCGAGGCCAGCCTGGTCTGTCTATGGAGTTCCAGGCCAGTCGGAAGAGACGGGGTTAGGGGTGAGATGCAGTCGATGGTAGAAGGCCCTGGCTTCCGTCCCAGAAATATAAAGAAACAGTAAGTGAAGGGGTTGGTGTGGGGACCCGCAGGTCACTGCCCTGGAGCACATGGGGAGGGAAGAAGGGTCAGAAGAAGTGGATGGATGGCACAAAGGATTTATAAAGAGCCCACTGTACTCAACAGATGCCCCTCCTTTCCCCTGTCCCCCAGGCCACAGTCCCCATCTACTCCACAGACCCACCCTTCCAGATGCCGGACGCCAGTGGCGAGGAACACAGCAGATACTTTGGGTCTGGTTTGCACCGGCAAACCCTGCGGGAGGTAAAATTAGAATGGACCAGAACCATTAGCTCGGCTCCACTTAACCTGAGACAGGAGGATTATGGATTTGAGGGTGGCTTGGGCAACATTGTGAAGTCTCAACAAATAAAAAGGGGCTGGAGAGATGTTCAGTGGTTTAGAACACTGGCTGCTCTTCCAGAAGACCAGGGTTCAGTTCCCAGCACCCACATAGCAGCTAACAACAATCTGAGACTATGGGGACTCCAACACACTTGCTGGCCTCCGGGAGCACTGGTTATACACACAGTGTGCACACATATATGCAGGGAAAATACACACATAAAATAAAACAAATAAACCTTTAAAAAGAAGAAAGAAAGAGAAAGAAAGAAGGAAAGAAAAAGAAAGAAGAAAAGCTGTTAGGCTGGAGAGATGGCTCAGCAGTTAAGAGCACTGACTGCTCTTTCGAGGGTCCCCTAGTTCAAATCCCAGCAACCACACAGTGGCCCACAACCATCTGCAATGATAGCCTGTCTCAAGAATGTAATCCCAGAATGAAGGAGGCTCGGTAGGAGGACTGTCAAAGATTCAAGGTCAGCCTGAGCTACAGATATTGAATTTCTTTCCTCTCTCTCTCTCTCTCTCTCTCTCTCTCTCTCTCTCTCTCTCTCTCTCTCTCTCGCTCCTGTTTTTTTTTGTTTTGTTTTGTTTTGTTTTGTTTTGTTTTTTTGAGACAGGGTTTCTCTTTGTAGTGCTGGCTGTCCTGGAACTCACTCTAGACCATCCTGGTTTCACAGACAGACACCTGCCTGCTTCTGCCTCCCAAGTGCTGGGATTAAAGGCCTACACCACCACCACCACCTTCTTTTCTTTGTTTTAAAAACAGGTTGAATATACATTTATTAAGAAAAAGAGAGGGCTGGAGAGATGGCTCAGTGGTTTAGAGCACGGTCTGCTCTTCCAGAGGTCCTGAGTTTAATTCCCAGCAACTACATGGTGGCTCGCAACCATCTGTAATGCCCTTTCTGGTGTGTCTAAAGATAAGACAGCTACAGTGTTTCAACATCCAAAGCTGCTTTTTTTTTTTTTTTAAGATTTATTTATTTCATTTATATGAGACTCCAGGCCCAGCTGGCAGAGGTGAGGCTCTTACCCCCAGCCTTGAGACTGTGACTTTGGCCTGGCTGCCCATCTGCAGTGCATACACCTTCCCTTTGGGCACTTCCAGAATCTGCATGCACAACATCTGTGATGGTCCCCACAGCCACAGGAAGCTTCAACTTTTGGGTCATCCGGGACAAGGACGGAGGTGGCCGGTTAGCGCAGCTCATAAATAACTGTTTTCAACACAACCTGATTGAAGGTGGAGTTGGTCCATCTGGACAGAAACCTGTACAGCTCGACTAGCAACTGCAGGTAGATGCCTGAGTCTTAGGGTCCTTGCCCTGAACCTTTGGTCCTTGTGGTGAGTGTCAATTCAATACCCATGGGGAAAAAAAAAAAAAGGAAGGAGAGAATGAGGCCAGTGTTGTGCCTGGCACTCAGGAGGCAGAGGCAGGCAGAGCTCTCGAGTTCGAGACCAGCCTGGTCTATAGAGTGAGTTCCAGGACAAGGACCACCAGGGCTACATAGAGAAACCCTGGAGGGAGGGAGGGAGAGAGAGAGAGAGAGAGAGAGAGAGAGAGAGAAGGGAGGGAGAGAGAGAAGGGGAGGGAGAGAGAGAAGGGGGGAGAGAGAGAGGGAGGGGGGAGGGAGAGAGGGAGGGGGAGGGAGAGAGAGAAAGAGAGAGAGAGAAGGGGGAGGGAGAGAGAGAAGGGGGGAGAGAGAGGGAGGGAGAGAGGGAAGGGGGAGGGAGAGAGGGAGGGAGGGGGGAGTGGAAAGGGGAGCAGAGAGGAGAGGAGAAGAAAAAAAGTAAAGATATGAAAGAAGGCAAACTTGCCATCCTTGTCTGCCACTTGTGGCTGTCCCTGATGGTGACCAACAGGTGACCTGGTGTAGACTGGCTCACAAAAGCTAATTGAATTCCAAATTCCCAGCTCACTCCTCCAAAGTAAGGACTATTATCATATTATCATCCTGTTTTATAGATAGGGAAGCTGGGGCTTGAAATGGTATCAGTGGTCCAGAACACACACACACACACACACACACACACACACACAGAGAGAGAGAGACAGAGACAGAGACAGAGACAGAGAGAGACAGAGACCCAGGAAGGCATCCACACAGGTTATAGAGGGAGGGAAAGAGGGACCTGAGAAATCTCAGGGTTCCCATGACCTTGTCAGGCCCTCAGCTTTCTGTCCTCTGGGAAATGGGGGTGTGGGAGCTCAAACACCATTCCCGAACTTTGTTGCAAGCCAAGAGAGAGTCCATTCCAGCAAGTGCCCACGTAGCCGTGCCACAGAGTGACTAACCGTGGATGTGGAGCAAGTCTTCGACTAATTCTGCGGCTGAAGCCAGCCTGTGGGCCCTATCCAGTCCCCTCTGCCTTGGGTCCTCCTGGCCCTTGGTGACGCAGCTGTGGTGGAGTTTGGCAACTCCAGCTGCCCACAGTTATGACATTGGGGGTGGGGTAGTTGGGCCAGTCCCAGCCCCTGCCAGAGTCCCTTTCTGACAGCATAGCCAGCATGGGGCACCCGTCTCTGTACCTTCCCAGGCAGTGGTTGTTTTTAAGGACTAGAAACTCCTGGTCCTGGGCTGAACCCTGCCTGTCACCTCCTCACCCACCATTCCGAGCAGAGCCAGATGGCTCTGACTTTTCTTTTTTTCTAAAACAGGGTGTTACTATGTACCTCAGACTAACTTTACTACGTAGCCTAGGTTGGCCTCAAAGTTCATCTGCCTCAGCCTCACCAGTGCTGGGATTACAGCCTGAGTCACCAAACCCAGGACAGCTGGCACTCACTTAGTACCAAATGAGGACCTGAAAAACTGAACAAAAGCTGGGCGTGGTTGTGTACACCTGTAACCCCAACTTGGAGGAGCAGGAGTTCAAGGCCTGGGCTGCATGAGATCCTCTATGATTAAATAAAAAGGAAAAAAAGGGACAAAGTAATAGTAGTGATTTATCCCCCCACCCCACCCCCAAATAACTGCTAAGCTCCTATGGTGTGCTGGGCACCGATCATAGCCCCAGGGGTTCCACAGTGTACAGAACAGACACTCCCTTTTCTTAGAACGAGCGGATTAAGCAATGGCCCAGCTGTGATGGTGCAGCGGTGGGCAGGGGTCACCCCTCAGGACGGCACAGCTCAGGTACGGAGCTCAGGCTGGGTGTCCAGGGAAGGAGACCTTCGGCTGGAGTAGGACACGCCTTATGAAAGCGGAAGCCCTCAAGGCTCTGAGCAAGTGCCTGGTCCGCGGGAAGGTCCCTGAGGAAGTGACGTGAAGTGTGTCCTGCACCGGGAAGGGGGCAGATCTGTAGGCCACTAGAGGAAGAACTTTCCCAGCAGGGGCAAAGCTGGGGCAGAGGCAGGAAGGCAGTCCCACCCCTGGGAGCCGGTGGCCAGTTAGGGACGCCCCTTGGCCTTGGGTTTCTCCTCTGCCGGGAGGGAGCATGGGCCTTCCAGGCAGGCATCAGGAAACGTCTCCGACGCTGCTGGGATCCCCCAGGGCCATGCACCTTTCCCCCAGCCGCCAGGGGCCCAGCTGCCCGGGTCTGACCAAATGGCAGGTGCGTGGGAATGGCCTGCCTGTGGCTCGCCCGCCGCCTTCTAAGGAACCCCGCTTTCCCTGTGTCGGGTAGGGGAGATATCCCTCTCTCCTCAAGGCGATCTGCTTCTCTGAAGCCCCATTTGCTCTGAGGTGGAAGGGATGGTGTGGGTGGAGCAGATGCGGCAGAAGGAAATGCTGTTCAGTCTTCTTCACAAAAGGAGGAACTGAGGCCTCGGCGAGGCGGGCTCTGGCCCTGGCCGGTTGCTCGCACTGAACTGGGCATTGGGCGGAGCCCTTTGACCCCAGCTGCCCGGCCTGGATCTCTCAGCAGGCAAGGTAGGAAGCAGCCGCCCGGACCCAAGCTTTGCAAGAGAGGAAGTAATGGAGGCTAAGAGGAAAGGCCAGGCCAAGGCCGGGTCACTGGGGAAGCCGGGACAGCCAACTGCACACCAACCTGAAGATGCTGGCTATGCAGGCAGGATGAGGAACACACACACACACTCATGAACAGGCATATACATAAACACACTCATACAATACATTCATACACACCCACACATATACACACACACACACCATACATACACACACCATATATACACACACATATATACACACTCATACATACACACATATACACATATACACACCTGAACACACACATATATACATTCATACACCCACACACATACACACACATATATACACACACTCAAACACTCATACATACATACATACACATTTCACACATACATACACATACATATTCACACATACACACATATACATGTGTACACATATACACACATTCACACACATATACACATACATACACACATACACACTCATACACATATACACATTCACACACATACACATATACACACATGAACAAACATACACATACACATATACATACCCCCATACACATATATACACATACTCACTGATACATACATACATATACACACACATACATACACACATACACACTCACACACATACACATATACACGCATACATACACATATATATATACTCATATACATATACACACTCACATATACACATTCACACACATACACATATACACACATGAACACACACATATATACATTCATACACATACCTGCATACATATATACACACACTCAAACACTCATACATGCATACATACACACACACATATACACATTCACACACATACACACATATACACTCACATGTATACATTCACACACATACACATATACACTCACACACACTCTCTCTCTCTCTCTCTCTCTCTCTCACACACACACACACACACACACACACACAAGGTCTTTTCCAAGCCAATGACTGTGATACAAGCACTTGCAGGAGGGGGGGGCTAGAAAGGGCTTTTCCTGTGCTTTGTTTTGTGGTGGTGGGAGGTTGTTTTTGTTTTGTTTTGTTTTGAGACAGGGCCTCACATAGCCCGGGTTGGCCTAAAATTCACTATGAAGCTGACTATGATTTTTGAATGGTGTTTTGTTTTGTTGTTTTTGTTTTTCGAGACAGGGTTTCTCTCTGTGGTGTTAGACATCCTGGAACGCTCTCTCTGCGTAGACCAGGCTGGCCTTGAACTCAGAGATTTTGCCTGCCCCGCCCCCAGGCTTATTTCCTCCCTACCTCTATTTCCCAAGTGCTGGGGGCCAGGCAGGTGCCACCCCACCTGGGCTACCATGTTCCTTTGGTTGTTGTTTTGAGACAGGATCTAACTGTAAATAGCCCAAGCTGGCCTTGAACTCACAGCTCTCAAGCTGCTTTAGCCTAGAGTGCTGGGATGCCAAGGTGCAGGCCAATGCCCCCAGCCCAGTTTCCTGTTCTTCTGCCTGGACCTGGGGAAGCTGGGGAAAGCCTTAGTCTCCACCCATCCCAGCTGCCCGGAGTTTGTTCACTCATTCTTTCATGCATCCATCCATCCATCCATCCATCCATTCATTCAGTAGAACCCTTAACTGAGATGGCACAAGACTAACTTTAAATGTAACTAGATGAACTCAGCAAGACCTGTCTCAAAAAGGTGCCTGTAACCCCGGCCCCGTGAGGCCGGCCGAGGCAGGTGGATCTCTGCGAGGTTAAGGCCAGCCTGGTCTGCAGGGTTAAGGGGAGAGCTCACCGTGGAGCACTTGCAAGGCGTGTGGTGTGCAAGGCTCTCAGCTTTTGACTCCTGCCCTGCGTGCACAAACACAGCCAAACATATCCCCTTTGCTGGGCAAATATTTATGGAAGGCTTAATCTGTTAAAGGATGCTGTTTTAGACTCGGAGAGTCAATAAAATAAGGTCTAGTGGGGACGGGACATGGAGGGGGGACCGGGTAGAGACACACGAAGGTGCTGGTGCGGAAGGTGACAGGGTCTAGAGGGAGGAGCCGAGAGAGGCCACCGTGATTGAGCAACAAGCCTGGTGGGGGCAGGGCAGGGCGGGGAAGGTCTGTCAGCTAGGCCACCCTGGAGCATAAACAGAGCAGTCACCCTGTAGATGTGCTGGCTCTCCAACAAAGCCAGCTGGGGTGGGCTGGAGATGGGGGCTTCCTCCAGCTGCCTGGGCCACCCAGGGCACACGCGATGCTTCCTTCCGTCTGGGAAGAACACTGTGCGAGTCACGGGCTCGGCCTCGGCCTCTGCCTTACCAGTTCTTTAAGTCCTGTTCTCATGTTAGTTTCCTCCCATTTTACAGAACTGAAAACTGAGGATCAGAGGCAGTGTAGGGGCCACGCAACCAACCAATGGCAGGGCAGGAGTTTAAAGTTCTTGTATTGGGTACCATTGTGGGCCTGCCTGACGTCACGTGGCCTCTTAGGAGCTGGAGGTGGGCAGGCCTCCCCCAGCTGTATGTCCTTAAGTGGGTCCCCTTCCCTTCCCAGGGCCTTAGTTTCTTATCTGGGAAATGGGCATGGTCAGAGTCAGGACACACAGTTGGGGTAACAGCTCCCTAAAGGCTGTGTGGACAACTCCCCAATGCACCCTTGTAATGACTCTGTTTAACAGAGAGGGAAACTGAGGCACAGAGAAGTGCTGTTCATGGCCTTGGGGCCTCCCAGGGGCTTGAGGTCAGCTTATTGGATTGTTGAATGGTAAGTCCCCAGACTGGGGAAATCTGAGACAAGGACTCTGGGGTAGTTAGTGGTGGGGACAGGGACGCCCCTTTGAATTGGGCCGGAGGGAATAGAACCCAGGATGCGGGCCCCGGGCCCCTGCCTTCTGGAGAGAGGCCTAGTTCCTGAGCCAGAGGACCATGAAATCCCTGTCTCTCTCCTTAGGCTTTGCCTGGGCCCTGCCCAGATAAACAGGAAATGCCAAGTGGTCCCCCACCCCCTCCGGGGCCGTGGGAAGACTCTGGAAGAAGGTTTTGAGTCAGGACTCCTGCTCTGGGCCAGCTTCTGTGGAGGCCGGGCCCAGGAGGGCTGCCTGACCTCAGGCAGGGCCTGCCCGTCCTGGCCCCTGACTCCCCACCACTTGTGGAAACACTGGCCATCAAGCCCCTGACACCTCGGGCCGTGTGACCTGGGCAGCAGCTCTGGCGTCGTCCACTGAGCTGCTTGTGTCCTTAGTGAGGAAGGGGAGGGGAAGGCTGAGCTCTGAGAAGACAGCGGTCAGGGACCAGGGGCCGCCTGCCTGAGGGTTAAAATGCTTGCTCAGCATGTAAGAGTCTTGAGGTTCCGCCTCAGCATCTTCCCCTCCCCCTACACTCCTCGTCCCCCCCTCCTCTCCCTCTCTCTCTCTCTCTCTCTCTCTCTCTCTCTCTCTCTCTCTCTCTGTGTGTCTCGTGAGCGTGCACACACACAGACACAAATTCCAGGACCTCTGCAAATGGTTTCCAATTCTTCCCTGGGCCACGCTTCTCCTCCTCCCATGCCTCAGTTTCCCTTCACTAAAGGAGGTCAACCTGCAATCAATATATCACTGGCATCACTGGAGGTTCAGGGCATGACTGATGCAGGATAGAAGAGGTGGCATGGTGGGAAGACACAGACTTGAGTGGCCTGGTGTGAGCCCATAGAGGCGGGAAGACAGAAAGCTCACCTCCCACACATAATGAATTCAAGGCCAACCGGGGCAGCATGAGACCCTGTCTCAAAACAAACAAAAAAGATCCCTTCCTCACAACCTGGGAAACCCTTTATTGGTTCTAAAAGTGAAGTACGGTCTGTCCCCAGTCACTAGACACACACAGAAACACACCTTACCAATCTGTGTAATGGGCTGTGGTCACACTTTACTGGGGGAAATAGAATACCAAGCTCATACCCAGAGGACAGACATCTAGGGCCATGCTCTGTCACCAGACATCTATTGTCTGGTTCTGGGGACTTCGGTTCCTCTCATAATGCGTGCCTGTGTAGAGTCCCATGAGGCTGAGTCTGTCCACCCACTCAAGGTTCATCCAATACTTAGTAGAGCCTGGCACATAGTAGGTGCTCAGTGTGCATCAGCCATTGATTACCCTGACCCTGGCACACAGTAGGTGTTCAGTGTGCATCAGCCATTACCCTGACCCTGGCACACAGTAGGTGCTCAGTGTGCATCAGCCATTGATTACCCTGACCCTGGCACACAGTAGGTGCTCAGTGTGCATCAGCCATTACCCTGACCCTGGCACACAGTAGGTGTTCAGTGTGCATCAGCCATTGATTACCCTGACCCTGGCACACAGTAGGTGTTCAGTGTGCATCAGCCATTGATTACCCTGACCCTGGCACACAGTAGGTGCTCAGTGTGCATCAGCCATTGATTACCCTGACCCTGGCACACAGTAGGTGCTCAGTGTGCATCAGCCATTGATTACCCTGACCCTGGCACACAGTAGGTGTTCAGTGTGCATCAGCCATTGATTACCCTGACCCTGGCACACAGTAGGTGCTCAGTGTGCATCAGCCATTGATTACCCTGACCCTGGCACACAGTAGGTGCTCAATGTGCATCAGCCATTACCCTGACCCTGCTGAGAGCCCAGGCTCTGTAGCTTTCCTCCCGCCATGTTCTGCTCACCCTTGCTCATTTGGGTGACAGTGCCCACTGCCCTGAGCTCCAGGTCCCGCCCTGCCTCCCACACAGACCCACATGTCAGGAGCCGGGGACAGAGCTAAGGGCTCCTTGGTCTCACTGGGCCTCGAGCTTTGGGAATTCTGACTTTGTGGATCAGAGGGGGCTCTGAGCAGAGGAGAGATGTGATCTGACTTAGCTTCTCCACCCAGTGTACAGGGGAGGGCACAGAGGGAGGGCCAGGAGGAGGGGGAGGGGAGCCGCTGCACCACCCAGCTGTCAGGAGGTACCTAGGAGGTGGCCGCTAACCACTCTCCTGGGGTTTTGGTGCTGGGGACAGAATCCAGGGCCTCAAGCAAGTATTCCACCACCAAATTACAGCCACAGCCTACCCTTCCTCCCTCCTTTCTTTCTTTTTCTTTCTTCCTTCCTTCCTTTCTTTCTTCCTTCCTTTCTTTCTTTCTTTCTTTCTTTCTTTCTTTCTTTCTTTCTTTCTTTCTTTCTTTCTTTCTTTCTTTCTTTCTTTCTTTCTTCGTTTTATTTTATTTTATGTCTGTCTTTTTTCAAGACAGGGTTTCTCTGTGTAGCTCTAGCTATCCTGGAGTTTGCTCTGTAGACCAGGCTGGCCTTGAACTCACAGGAGTCTGCCTCTGACTCCTGAGTGCCGGGATTAAAGGTGTGCGCCACCACTGCCTGGCTTAGGTTTTATTTTAAAATGAGGCCTTCCCACCCCCTCTCCTCCTTTCTTATTTTGTTTTCATTGTTATTTTCTGAGACAGAATTTATGTAGCCCAGCCTGAAACTCACTCTATAGACCAGGCTAGCCTTGAACTCAGAGATCCATCTGTCTCTGCCTCCTGAGTGCTGAGATGAAAGGCGTGTGCTACCATGGCCGGCCCTTTCCTTCCTTTTTTGGCAAAGTCTTTCTAGTCAGCCCAACTAACCCGGTACTGTGTAGTCCACGCTGAACTCGAACTGTGGGCAATCCTCCTGCCTCTGCCTCCAGAGTAGTAGGAATATACACAGATGCTACTGTACCTGGCTTACAAGTATAACTTCAAAAAAAAAGCTACCCAGGATGCTGCTTCAGCCCTCCCAGCAGCTGATTACAGGCCTGTGCTCACAACACAGCCCTCAGCTCTCTCCATCCTGCCTAACTGCAAAGAAGAGGGGCCCCAAGTTCTGGAGAGTCGCCCCAGGGTTCCCAGAGTCCCCAGGCTGAGGCACAGACACCTCAGAGTCAGGCCTGGAGAGCTCTCACATCTAGGCCCGCTCTGAGGGGATGAGAAGAAAGCCCTTCCCTGCCGGTTGTGGGTACCGCGCCCCTAACCTCAATGTGAGGACACAGCTTTTGCACATAGTGCTGTTACCAACAAATAAAGAACTGTAATTATAAATCATAGTGAGAGAATTCTACAGCCTGAGGCCTCTAAAGAGGGACAATGGCTCCCCCATCTTCCAGCTGAGGGCAGGGGTGTGGGGGAGGGGTGCCACTGACTGAGGTCACGAGGTAATAGGACTGTGTTCTGTTCCAGAATCAGGCTGTCCGGGGACCTGCAGGTATCCAGATTTGTAAGCCAGGCCGGGGAAACAGAGGCCTCATAGCATAGGCTCAGGGACCTGCCCTTACACACAGAGCGCCCTCTGACTGAAAAAGGCTTTCCTGGGTCCCCCTTCCATTCCCCCACAAGCCGGGGGGTGGGGGGGGCTTTGGGCCCCTGCAGGAAGTGGCCTGAGCTGGAACAGGCCTGTTGCTTTGATCAGTTTTATGAGCCTTGACTGTTTATGGAGTGCCCGGCCCCCACCCTGCCACCCAGGGCTGTGTCCTGTCAGTGACACTCAGAGATATTAGCTGTCCCGAGAGAGTCTGCTGCTGGGCCTCAGCCCCATTTCCTCCGGCCTGGCCCTTGGCCTTGGCTCCTGGGAACGGAGCAGCCCCTCAGGCAGATGCTAGGAGTGGGGGTAGGTCCTGAAACTTAGGCCCACTTCTGTCTCAGCCCTTGTTTCCCTGGCTGGCCCTGACCTGGGACCACCTCCAGTGCTCCCCACCTCTCTGTAAAGGGGGCTCTGCTCCCCTCCCCACCCCATCCGATGACCATCAATCTGGCTCATTCTTTCTCTTCACCCCCAGGCTGGAAGGATCTGGGGGTGGGGGCGGTTGTCTGTCCATGGGCCTCCTTCCTTCTTCCTCAGTGCAGAGACCTCGTCCCCCAGTACCGGCCCCAGCTCCTAGCTGACACACAGTAGGTACTCAACAAAAGCTTCTTGAGTGAAAAATAAAAATCTTAGTCTGGGTGTGATGGAACACGCTTGTGATCCCAGCACTTAGGAGGCTGAGGCAGGAGGATTGGAAGTTTAAGGGGCCCTCCAGGCCAGCTAGAGAGGCTATGTAAGACCATGTTTCATCCCTTTCCAGAGAGAGCGGGAGTGGAGATCAAGTCTTCCCTGGAGACAGATCTCTAGGAAGCCAAAAGCACCGTCATACCCCACCTCCAGCAGCATGTGCCAGGAAAACCCACGTGGGTGTAGACTCTGCCCACAGACTAGGCCTGCCTGCCTGAAGTTCCTTTATGGATGAGGGAACGGGCTATGGAGGTGCCTGGTTGTTCAGAAGGCCCTGCCCCCAATCCCACGCCCCACCTCCAGCTCCACCCTCAGCGTACACCTGTGCTGGCGCTGGACAAGAAGCTATCAGTGCAGGTGTCTGACCAGCTGGGCCGGTTCTGGGGCACAAGCATGGGGACACTTCCCTAGGGGTAATGCTGGGGAGATGCTTGTGGACACCTGCCCGGCACCTGCCTCACCTCCCCTCCCCCAGCTATCCAGGCCCTGTGGTCTCCTCCTGAGGTACTCCCCACAAGTCCTCAACACCCCCAGGACACAATGGCAGGTTGTTCTCAGAGACACTCACCCCTCCCTCTCCGCAAAGTGTGATCTGTGACCTGGGGCAGGTGCAGTATGGGGAGGATACACAGGTGGGGCCGGCCTGCCTGCGCCCTGAAGACCCCACCAGGAGCAGCTCCCCACCTCCCGGCCATCTGGAACCCTTCAATTCTGGGGGTCTGTGTGTGTGTGTGTGTGTGTGTGACTGTGTGTGTGTGTGTGACTGTGTGTGTGCAAGTGTGTATGTGTGTGTATGTAAGTATGTGTGTGTGAGTGTATATGTGTGTGTGTATGTGTGTGTGTGTGAGAGTGTATATATGTGTGTGTATGTATGAGTGTGTGTGAGTGTATATGTGTGTATAAGTGTATATGTGTGTGAGTGTGTGTGTGTGAGTGTGTATGTGAGTGTGTATGTGTTTGTGTGTACATAAGTGGGCACATACACCTGACAGGACAGGGTTCTCTGCTTGCCAGCAACACAATGGTCTCTGACTTTGGCAGTGGTAGTTCAGAAACAGAGGTCAGGGGACCCGCCCAAGTTCACACAGCAAGTAGAATTTGAACCTAAGATCGCATGTCTTTCCAGCTCCTCCACCTTGTGTCCCTGTAGGGAGTTGATGTCACTTTAGTGGTTTTGCTGACGCCTATTGTACACCATGTTAGCCATGATCAAGTGCGCCCAATAGATGGGGATTTGTGGAGCCTTGTGCAGGGTGTAGGGACAAGGCTGACTTAGGCCAGGCTGATGTTATATCGGGGGACAGAGAATCTGCCAGCAAAGTAACAGTGATGTCACCTCAGATGTAAAACAGGAAGCTAGGCCAGGGGGGTCCGGGAGGGCACAGGGTAGGTGGCCCACTGTGCAGAGTAAGATCCTAGCTGAGAGGGATGAGCAGGCAGGAGAGAGGGAGTCTGAGGAGGGGCTTCTGCAGGTGAGCCTCTGCTTCCCACGCCTGCGTGTTAGGAACCTCTAGGCTTCCCACCTTGCAGGATGCCCGGTACTCAGAAGGTGTGGGATGGGTCACCAGGCTGGTCTCAATAGACATGTTGTCTACCTAAGAGGTGTCTGGGAGCCCTGGGACAGTCCGGGCACAGGCATCCACCCTGGAGCTTGCCCAGGAAGCCAGAAAGATTCTGAGGTAATGGCTGCTCTGGGACCCTGTAAGGGTGGATGGAGGCCCAGGGGCGTCACCTCAAGAGCTTCAGCCCCAAGCCTGTTGCTGCCCACCCACACCCAGAGAGATCTGGGGAAATTCAGTGTCCCAGGATCCAAACCCCAATCCCATGGATGAGAACTTGGAGGTTGAGAGAAGGCCCAGGACCATACAGCTTCGAAGGACCAGAACTGGGCACAATTCAGTCACCTTAAATCTCACTGTCCCCAGACAAACACGTAGGATGGATACCATAGTGGTCCTGGTAGTGTGCCCATTGCACAGATGAATAAACTGGGGCTTGAGGAGAAGCAACTTCTTGGTGTGTTTGTCATTTATACAAATATTTGTTGAGCACCTACTGTGTGCCAGGTAAAAATAGACACAGAGACAACAAAATCAAGTAAGACAGTTTATGTGAACTCCTGCCCCCTGCCCCCTGGTCCATGGAATACTTGTTATTCCTGATGACACAGGCGGAGGCAGGAAAATCAGAAGTTCAAGGCTGGTAACTTTGTGAGGGGGCCAGGGGTATAACCCAGTAATAGAGTGCTTAGTCTCTGGGCTTGAGCACATGGGGGCACAGGACTTTAATCCCAGCACTTGGGAGGCAGAGGCAGACAGATATCTGAGTTTGACAGAGGGAATTCCAGAACATCTCAAAATGTAATTAATTAGTAAATTAATTAAACAAGGGCTAGGGAGATGGCTTCGTGGGTCGAGTGTCTACATGGCAAGCATGAGGACCAGAGTTCAAATCCCCAGCACCCACTTAAGGAGGGAAAGCTGACCCAGCCTGGACTCCTTACCCCAGGACTCAGGGGGCTGGCACAGACAAGGATTTCCAGAGCAGGCAGGCTAGACAACTAGGTGAAGATGGACTCTGGGTTCAGCTGAAGAGAGGCCTGCTTCAGTATATAAGCGGAAGTGACCGAGGAAGAGACCTAATGTCAGCTTCTGTCCTCCACACACATGCAAGCATACATGCACACACATGTACACCACACATGCAAAAAAAAAGTGGAAATAAAAAGCAAAGCTTCATAAATAAGCTTGAGTTCAAGTCCTGGTTATCACTTGCTACCTGTGTGGCCTTGGACAAATTCCTAAACCTCTCTGTGTAAAGCTTCTTTGTACATAAAGTGATTTTCCCTCATGAGGGTAAGCCCAGGATCTGAGCAGCTGTCTCAGTCAGGGTTCCTATTCCTGCACAAACATCATGACCAAGAAACAAATTGGGGATGAAAGGGTTTATTCAGCTTACACTTCCACATTGCTGTTCATCACCAAAGCAGGTCAGGACTGGAACTCAAGCAGGTCAGGAAGCAGGAGCTGATGCAGAGGCCATGGAGGGATGTTTCTTACTGGTTTGCTTCCCCTGGCTTGCTCAGCCTGCTCTCTTATAGAACTCAGGACTGCCAGCCCAGGGATGGTACCACCCACAAGGGGCCCTCCCCCCTTGATCACTAATTGAGAAAATGCCCCACAGCTGGATCTCATGGAGGCACTTCCTCACCTGAAGCTCCCTTCTCTGTGATAATTCCAGCCTGTGTCAAGTTGACACATAAAACTAGCCAGTACAATTGACCCCTTGTCAACGTGACACACAAACACATCACTATTAAGCCTTAACCCTTACTTTCTTATTTATCCCCAAGATCTAAACAACTTTAAAAGTCCCACAGTCTTTATGTATTAAAAGTCTGATCCTGGGGCTGGAGAGATGGCTCAGAGGTTAAGAGCACTGACTGCTCTTCCAAAGGTCCTGAGTTCAAATCCCAGCAACCACATGGTGGCTCACAACCATCCGTAATGAGATCTGATGCCCTCTTCTGGTGTGTCTGAAGACAGCTACAGTGTACTTACATAAATAAATCTTTAAAAAAAAAAAGTCTGATCCCTTAAAAATGTCCAATCCAATATCTTATAAAATACAAAGTCTTTTAAAAATTCAGTTTCTTAATGAATTTTTAAGAATTCCACTAAATTACTTTCTTTAATTAATTTAATTTAATTTAGTGGGCTCCACTAAAATACTTTCTTCCTTCAAGAAGGAAAAATATCAGGGCACAGTCACAATCAAAAGCAAAAAATCAGACTTCAACTGTCCAATGTCTGGGATCTGCTCACCATCTTCTGGGCTCCTCCAAGGGCTTTGGTCACGGCTCCAGCTGCCTGTACTTCACTGCTGCTGCTATTCTTGGTGGTCATCGCATGGCACTGGCATCTCCAAAACATTGCTGTCTTCCGCTGCAACTGAGCTTCACCAATAGCCTCTCATAGGCTCTCTTCATGGTGCCAAGCCTCAGCTCCTTTGTATGACCCCTGCAGTCCTGGGCCATCAATTGCAATTGAGGCAGCACCTTCACCAATGGCCTTCCGTGGCTTCACACAGTTCCAAGCCTGAGATGCTCTTCATGACCCCTTCATGCCTTCAAAATAAGTACCACCGAGGTGACTCTTACACAGTACCAAGTCCAGCCAAAGCACACGGCACAACCTTGGCTATCTCTGGAACACAGCCTCTGTGTGCTCTTAGAAAACACTTTCCAGATTTCACCTCAGTGATTCTGGTGTCTTCTTAATTTCTTAGCTCCAGCTAACCAGCATCAAAAGTACCAGTAACACAAAGGTTTGCTTTAGTGGTTCTGGTATCTTGTTAATCACAGCAGATTCTTCAGCCCCAGCTGAAAACCACAGAATCTTCACAATCACAACAGCAACAGCCCTGATAAGAGTCTTTAATCTTCCCTCTGAAATTTCACAAGCCAGGCCTCCATCTTCTGCATGATTCTTAAGATTATCTTCCAAGCGCCTATAGAATGTTCCACAGAGCTCTTAGCATCCTAATGGCGCTTCTAGCTCAAAGTTCCAAAGTCCTTCCACAGTCCTCCCCAGAACATGGTCAGGTTGCCACAGGAATACCCCACTCCTGGTACCAATTTGTCTTAGTCAGGGTTTCTTTTCTTTTCTTTTTCTTTTTTTCTTTTTTGGTTTTTTGGATTTGGTTTTTTTGAGACAGGGTTTCTCTGTATAGCCCTGGCTATCCTGGAACTCACTCTGTAGACAAGGCTGGCCTCGAACCAGAAATCTGCCTGCCTCTGCCTCCCAGAGTGCTGGGATTACAGGCGTGCGCCACCACAGCCCAGCTTAGTCAGGGTTTCTGTTCCTGCACAAACATCATGACCAAGAAGCAAGTTGTGGAGGAAAGGGTTTATTGAGCTTACACTTCCAAATTGCTGTTCATCACCAAAGGAAGTCAGGACTGAACTCAAGCAGGTCAGGAAGCAGGAGCTGATGCAGAGGCCATGGAGGGAAGTTTCTTACTGGCTTGCTCAGCCTGCTCTCTTACAGAACCCAAGACCACCAGCCCAGGGATGGCTCCACCCACAATGTCCCCCCCCCCTTGATCACTAATTGAGAAAATGCCCCGCAGCTGCATCTAATGGAGGCACTTCCCCAACTGAAGCTCCTTTCTCTGTGATAACTCCAGCCTGTGTCAAAACCAGCCAGTACAGCAGCTTTTTTTTTTTTTTTTTTTTTTTTGGTTTTTCGAGACAAGTCTCTCTGTGTAGCCCTGGCTGACCTGGAACTTACTCTGTAGACAAGGCTTGCCTCAAACTCAGCCTGCCTCTGCCTCCCAAGTTTTATGCTTTTTAAAAATTATTATTATTTTACAATTATTGTTTTCTGACATGAAGAGGAGTCTTACTCTGCAGTCCAGGTTGATCTAGAAGTCAAAGCTCTCCTCCTGCCTCAGCTTCCTGAGTCCAGGAATCACATGCTTGAACCATCACACCCGGCTTATTTTATAAATCCATTTTATTTATTAATGAATTGGGTTTTTTTTTTAAAGATTTATTTATTGTATGTAAGTACACTGTAGCTGTCTTCAGACACCCCAGAAGAGGGCATCAGACTGGGCAGTGGTGGCACACGCCTTTGATCCCAAGCAGAGGCAGGCGGATTTCTGAGTTCAAGGCCAGCCTGGTGTACGGAGTGAGTTCCAGGACAGCCAGGGCTACACAGAGAAACCCTGTCTCTAAAAACCAAAAAACAAACAAACAAACAAAAACCCAAAACAAAAACAAAACAGAAGAAGGCATCAGATCCCATTATGGATGGTTGTGAGCTACCATGTGGTTGCTGAGATTTGAACTCAGGACCCCTGGAAAAGCAGTCAGTGCTCTCAACCGCTGAGCCATCTCTTCAGCCCATGAATTGGTTTTTTTTGAGACAGTCTCCCTATGTAGTCCTGGCTGCCCTGAAGCTGGAGCCTGCTAATAGGCAGGGCTGACTTTGAACTAACAGAAAAATCTTCCTGCCTCTGCCTCCCCAAGTGCCGGGCTTAAGGGTGTGCCCCACTGTGCCTGACTGTTTTGCAGATGTTGCCGTTGTGTCTGCAGTATTTCAGGGTGTGGCTTGGGAACTGGCTGTACAGAAGTGAGCAGGGCGATGTCGTCAGCTGCCGCCTTCTCTCACCAAGCCAGCCTCTTCCAAGCCCCCTCCTCCTGGCCACATTCTGGGACTTTCAGGTGGGCACCAACACCTCCTATGACAGGTACCAGCAGCCACCAGCCCGGAGCTGACGCCTGCCAGGTTGGCAAAGGCTTCTTGAAGAAAGCTCTTTATCCATTAAGATCCTGGCGGCGTCAGGAGCTGGGCGAGATGAGTTTCCCGGCTGCTGGCCCTTTCCTGCTGTCCTGCCTGGCTCTCCTCCAGCCCCTCCTTGTTCTCTGTGTGTATGTCCCCAGGTGTGGCGCAGAGGACACTGCACTCAGGGCACTGGCGACTTCTCTAAGGTGCCCAAAGATCCCATGGCTCTGACAGCCCACAGGCAGGGATCACGCCCCTGGGAATCCTAAGGCCAAGCCAGAACCCCTGAGAGACAGGGGTGAAGAGTGGACCCCTTTGACCTCGAGAAGGCTTGAAGTAAATGTCTTAGCCCACAAGCTTCCCATCCCTACTCAGACTGCCTGGTTTCCACGGCAACAGCCACTTCCCCGTTGCTCCACCCTTCTGTCTCTGGAGCACCTGCAGGCCCTGGAGTAGCTGACCCTGCTGAATGCAGGGGAAGGGACAGCAGGTGCTGGTCTCACAGGAGGAAGCTTCCTGAGTGAGCGGCTGGGGCCCGGTACGGCACTTCCGGGGCTCTGCTGAGCTTCCAAAGGTCTCCTTCAGCTAGACCTGCCTGGCAGTGCTCACTTGGGCCGGAATCAGCCTGCAAACCTTGTGAGGGCGGAGGAGTTCGGGAGGCTCAAGTCTGGGGTGAGCTGCATCCTGGGTCCTGGATTCTCAGATGTAAGCGCGGAAGCCAGAGCTGATGGCAAATGTCCCTGTGTGAGTTGAGCCAGGTGCCTGGCATTTGTCACACCTGCATCCCTCACACAGGAGGAAGGGACAGGACCACCTGTCAGGCCAGCAGGACCAATGGGAACTCAGGCTACTTGGCCTCAGGGACCACACGTGTCCACACAGTGTGCACGGGTAGCTCTACAACTATTCTCGCTCTTTGAGACAAGGGTGACCTCAAACTCACTATAATCCCCCTACCTCATCTTCTTAGCTGCTGGGATTACAGAAGTATACGACCACACCCAACTACACCATTTTTTTTTTCTGGAGACAAGGACTGTAGTCTGGATGACCCTAAACTTCTGATCCCTTGCCTCTGGCCCCCAGCACTCAGCTAATAGGTGTGCGACACAGCACACGACACAGCTTATTTAGCACTAGGGATCCTGGGCTGTGTGCATACCTGCCTAGCGAACGCTCTACCCACGGCTCATGATGCTGGCCTTCCTGTAGCCGTTTGTCACTTCGCAGCTGAGGAGCTGTTGAGGACAAATGGATGGGCTGAACGGAAGACAGAAGGACTGAATGGCGTCAGTCCTAGGCCTGGACAGCTGACCGGGTCAGGAAGGAAGCCGGAAGCCCCAGCAACCATGTGTCCAGCCAGGTCCAGCTCCAGCCTCTGCCTGCCCACGCGTCCTCAGGGGTGAACTGGCTGCTAGGGCTGACTGAAAAGGCGAGATCATCCTGGGAAGCCTTTAAAGTGTGGGGAATGTGCAAACAACACAACTCCACTCCGTGTCCTGGCTGGCCCCTTAGCTGTCGGCTTTTAACTGGAGCCTTCCGGATGCTCACTGAACACACCGAGCACATTCCAGCCCCAGGGCCTTTGCACTTGCTGGTTTCATTGGCTGGAAGCTTTTCCTGTCCCTCGGGTATCTACAGAGCTGCTCCTCCTCCCCACTCCCTTCAGGATTCTGCTCAATGGCCTTCTTGAGGCCATCCGGAGCCCTGTTCACTCACTGCAAGAAGCACCTGTCCCTCACCACTTTGTACACAGTAAAAACATTCTCTCTCTCTCTCTCTCTCTCTTGTTTTTTGTTTGTTTGTTTTTGTTTTTTTGAGACAGGGTTTCTCTATGTAGCCCTGGCTGTCCTGGAACTCACTTTGTAGACCAGGCTGGCCTCGAACTCAGAAATCTGCCTGCCTCTGCCTCCCAAGTGCTGGGGTTAAAGGTGTGTACCACCACCACCCAGGAAGAACATTTTCTTTGGCTTCCAGGCAGCCACCAGGACTTGTATTCCTCTAAAGCTGTAGCTGTGCCTTCACCTGCAGCCAGGTGTGGTGACACACACCTTTAATCCTTGGAAGGCAGAGGCAGAATGAACTGTATGAGTCGAGGCTATCCGGCGCTACGGTATCAAGCCCCAGGATAGCCAAGGCTACCATGGAGAAACCACGCCTCAAAAGCAAACAAACAAAAACCAAAAAACACAAAGTAAAAACAAAAGTGAAAAAGAGTTTGAGAATATCTGGTCTACAAGAGACACTTTATCTAAACAAAACAAAACAAAAACCCAAAAGAGTAAACAATAAGAATACACCTATTTGGTGAGGCCAGGTGGGGTGGCTCAGCACTTGAGAGACTGAAGCAGGTGGATTTCCCTGAATTGCAGCCATTTGGGGCTATATAATGAGATCCTATCTCAAAAACAAACAAACAAACAAGCCCTATTCTCTGGAACATAATAAATGCTCAATAAATATTTTTCAATTAAGTAAGCCAACAGAGTAGAAAAGGATGGAAGATACTAGAACAGACCAGAGCCCACAGTGACAGATGAAAACACGGTGGGTGGATGTGACACACGGTGAGGACCCCAGCACCTCACCACTGCTGTGCTTGAGGTTCCAACAGAGAAGCCAGGACCTTACCAATGCTACCTCGGCCCAGGAGGGCATCACAAGGCTGGTGGCAAGCCTGGGGGTCTTCCCTAGGCTTGTCCCCGCAGGCTGCCTCGCCTGAGTCCCGGCCTCTTCTGCCCTTTTTGCCCAGCTCCTGTCTCCCCAGCAGGTCAGAGGTGGTTTCCGGTCTGGACATGGAGAGGCAGTGATTGTCTCAGATGAGGGCAAGTCCTGGTGAGTCACTGGCTGAGCACTGACCAGTATCCCACAGGTCTATCGTGGGGGGATGTCAGTCACAGGAGACAAACCATATGTCTCTGTATCTGTGTATATGACCTTGTGTGTGTCTGTGTGTGTGTGTCTCTGTCTGTGTGTATGTCTCTGTCTGTGCCTATGTGTCTCTGGTGTCTGTGTGTGTCTCTGTGTCTATGTCTCTGTGTCTCTGTCTGTGTGTGTGTCTGTATCTGTATGTGTCTCTGTGTGTAGTATCTATCTGTATATATGACTGTGTGTCTGTGTCTGTGTGCGTCTCTGTGTCTGTGTGCGTCTCTGTGTCTGTGTGTCTCTGTGTGTCTCTGTATATGACTGTGTATCTGTCTCTGTGTCTGTGTCTCTGTCTGTGTGTGTCTTTTTGTGTGTCTCTGTGTGTCTCTGTGTCTCTGTGTCTGTGTGTGTCTCTGTCTGTGTGTGTTTGTCTGTGTGTGTCTCTGTGTCTGTGTGTGTCTCTGTGTCTGTGTGTGTCTCTGTCTGTGTGTGTCTCTGTGTCTGTGTGTGTCTCTGTGTGTGTCTCTGTGTCTGTGTCTCTGTGTCTGTGTGTGTCTCCTTGTGTGTCTCTGTCGTATCTATTTGTGTATATGACTATCTGTCTCTGTCTGTGTCTGTGTGTGTCTCTGCGTGTACTATCTGTGTATATGACTGTGTATCTGTGTGTGTCTGTGTCTGTGTAGGTGTCTGTGTGAGACAGACCCCTGGGCTTGGCCCCTGACCGTCCTTGGAGGCTGAGCCAGGTGGAAGTCCCATGTGCCTTCAGGTCTCGGCACTGTGGCTCCCATGTCCCGTCCTCCACAGCCCATCCCTGAAGTCTTTCAAGAACACAGGTGTACCATCCCCCAAGTCTAAGGAAATCTAACCAGGTGTTAATGGCTCCCAGGCCCCTCTATTCAGGACCCCGTGACTCCCACCTATCAGATCCAGCCTCCAATCCTGCTCAGTGTGCCTGCGCCATTGCTGACCTCATTGCCTTCTCCTCCCAGATCCAGACACTGGCCTCAGCTGCCCCCATATCATGCCAGCTATAGTCCTGCCCCAGGACCTTTGCACTTGCCACCCCTGTAGCCTTCATTGTCCCCACTGACCCTTTCACAGCACAGCCTGGTCTAAAGCATCAGCTCTGGGGAGCAGGTGGGCTGTCCACTCTGTTCTCCCTCTCCTGGGTGTCCAGGGCAGGGCCCGATTATTGTGTGTTCTCACTACCATCCAGGCGAAATAGCAGAGGCTAGTCAAGCTGGAAGAGATGGACGCACTAGGAAGGCTACACTTTGAAAGCCGGGTGACGAGGACCCGGCTCTGGGGTAACGGTAAGCCAGCCCCTTCGGGATGGTCCAGAGACCACAGGTGCAAAGGGCCTGAGGTACAGAACCTGCTCAATAAACTCCAGAAACTTGTGAAGCACAATTGTATATGTGGCTGCTGGTGGGGGAGGGAGGTACTGGGAGATGGGAAGACGGAGGGAGCTGCCTGTAACCTGGGGTGCCAGCACCCCACTCTAGTCCCGCAGGGCCCCTTTTCCATCTGGCTGGTGGGCTTTCTATCTGTCCTGAACAGCAAGGGCTAAGACAGAGGTCTCAGCTCCCCGCAGCCTCCCCTCCCTGGCTCCACCCTGGCTCCCCAGTTTTCCGCCTGGTTTGGCAACGACGGGGAAACAGTGACTCAGGAGTCTGGCCTCAGGTTCTGCAGCCATGTCCTGGCGGCTGGGCTGGTGCCAGCCTCGGCCTGATGCATGGCCTCCAGCCCAGCCTCCACCCAACGTGGCCAGGGGCTCTCCCTTCGCACGGCAGAAGGTTCACAGGGTGACTCGTGGCCCTGTCTACCCATGGCCCTTTACCCCGGATGTGCCAGGCTGGTCTCACTCCCCGGGGCTGGATATCGAGGCCTCGGTGCGGGCATGCTTGTCACACAGCAGAACTGGCGCTGTCACTGACTGTAGCTCTTGTCAGGCAAGTCCTAAGCCGCAGGCTGGGGGAGACTGAGCCTTCACAGGGGAATCAGGACATGTGACTGTTTGGGTGACTCTAGGCAGGAGGGACCCCAGGTTGCTGCCCCAGAGCTGGAGTTTCTTTCATCCAGAGCCCCAAGTGAGTTCCCAGGCACAGAAGACCATGGTTAAGAGCTAGGACGAAAGGCACTTCTGGGGGCTATGCGCCTCTCCCCATTATCAGCAACGCTACAAGGGGGCGTGGCCTGCCAAGATGCTCAGTAGGTAAAATTCTTGCCGTGCAAATCAGGGTTTGGTCACTGAAACACTCAGCAGAAGGAGAGAACCGACCCCTGAAGGTTGTACTCTGATCTTCAATACCCACAGATGCACCAGTAACAACAATGACCAAAAACACAACCACAACCACAACACCTAATGGTGTGACATAACTTTTGTTCTGAGCCACACTCAGTTGCTTCTTAGCTGTGCAAACCTTGGCAAGTGTCTCTACCTCTCTGGGCACCACTTCCCAAATTGCTTTGCACTAGCCTGGCACACAACAAATGCTCAGAGCCATCCCCACGGTCCTCCCTGAGCCCTAGATGTGCCAGCCCTCAGCCACGCACGAGGCTTGGGGACTCCACCCAGTCACCACATTGTGCCTTGCCTGTGGCACATTGCTGGTCACACTGTCCCTCCCATAGTTCCAACGTGGGCGTGCACTTGTGATGAGGTCACAGTTAGTATTTCTGGCTGAAGCACACAGTGGCTCTGGGGACCTTGCAGGCCCGGCCACCTTGGTTTTCAACGACCTGGAGTCCAGAGGATTGGAGAAAGCCATCACCCGCTTCAGATCCAGGACCTCCAGCTGCAGCTGGGTATGGAATTTCCAAGGTGGGCGTCACTTCCTCCCATGGGACAGTCTATTCCTCACAGCCCTCGGCCTGCACCGGCCCATCCTAGACTCAGATGGAGAGATTCCAGAGGCCTCCAGACTCCTTTCTGTCCCCAGCTCCACCCAAACCAAGAGCACTGAGTTGGGGGACACTCTTCCTCCTGGGTCATGGAGGAGTCTGCTAAGCTGGACTCGACGACACCTGTAGTCCTAGCGCTCAGAAGGACCGGAAGTTCAAGGCTGGACTGGGCGACCTGAGACCCGGTCTCAAGGATAAACCGTTAAACACACGACCCCACTGTTTGATGTAGACAGAGGGCCAGAGAGGTGAACTAGCTTCCCATGTCACTCAGCCAGGAAGGGACAGAAGAGGCCCGGAACAGGTGAAGACCTGTGACACTTACACCTCTGACCTAAGCTTCCTCTGCAGGTGGCATACGAGGAGGCGGAGCCTGGCCTAAAGACAAACTTCCTTCTCTCCCCACACCTTTCCCTTTCTCTTCCTCTCTCCCCCTCTCCCTCCCCTCCCAGCCTCCTCCTTCCTCTCCGTATCTTTTCTGCCTTTTAGTTTGTTTGGAATCTAGCAGCCCTTAGGCTCTCTCATCACCAGTAGGACAGGCGAGTCCCACCCCTGAGGTCTTAGTTTCCTCCTCTGGTGAATGGGTTAACACAAGGCTCCCTTATTATCTGGCTGTGAGAATCCCAAGACCATGGCTGCTTTTTAAAAAAAAAAAAAAGTTAATTTATCTTAATATATGTGAGTACAGTCTCATTATCTTCAGACACACATGGAGAGAACATCAGATCCCATTACAGATGGTCATGAGCCACCATGTGGTTGCTGGGATTTGAACTCAGGACCTCTGGAAGAGCAGTCAGTGCTCTTAACCATGGGACATCTCTCCAGCTCTTTCCCCCTCCCTGCCAAGACTGCTTGTTTTGTTGGAGGCAGGGTCTCTCTATGGAGCCCTGGCTGTCCTGAAACTCACCTTATAGAAATGGCTGGCCTGGAATTCACAGGGATCCTCCTGCCTCTGCCTCTGCCTCTGCCTCTGCCCCCCAAGTGCTCGGGCATGTGTCATCACACACATAGATGTCATGGCTGCTCTTAACTGTGTTGGTTGTCAGTTCCTGAGGTCAAAACTGACAGGCGGGCCCTGTGACTGCCGCTACACACTGACCTGGAAGAGAACTGAAGGGGGCTGAGGGTCAACTCAAGCCTGACACAGCGGGCTATGGTGGGCCCCACTTGGAAGGCAGAAGAATTAGGAGTTCAAGGATACCGTCTTAAGAACAAACATACAACCGGGCAGTGGTGGCACACGCCTGTAGTTCCCAGCACTCTGGGAGGCAGAGGCAGGCAGATTTCTGAGTTTGAGGCCAGCCTGGTCTACAGAGTGAGTTCCAGGACAGCCAGGGCTACACAGAGAAACCCTGTCTCAAAAAAAAATATATCCAAAAAATCAAAAACAACAACAACAAAAAGAACAGACAGACAGGCGGTGGTGGCACATGCCTTTAATCCCAACACTTGGGAGGCTGAAGCAGACAGATTTCTGAGTTTGAGGCCAGCCTTGTCTACTGAGTGAGTTCCAGGACAGCCAGGGCTGTTGAGAAACCCTGTCTCAAAATACGAAACAAAACAGACAGACAGACAGACAGACTTGTCCACAATGTTCCTAACGGTGCCATGATCCATTCTCAATGGTCAAATTATGGGTATGACTCAAACCCATGGGCAAACCAAGTGTGGTTTATCTGTAAGATGGCACATTCCTCGATTAAAAACTGCTGAACTACTTGGTAAGCTGAGGCGAAAAGATCACCACAAACTCACTGCACAGTCGAAGGTGGAAAAGCTGCCAGCCTCAGAGGCCTCCGCACTGGAGCCTGTTCCAGACAAACCCACAGCAATGGGGTGCGGGGGCAGGGGGGTCGGGGAGAGGGGGTGGAGAGGCTTCTCTTAGGTCAGGGTTTCCTCTCAGGGTGATGGGAACATTCTGGAACTGGAGGTGAGTGATGTGGAGACTGAGGTCACTCGCACGTTTACCTCACCCGGAAAAAAGGGCTCATTCCCCCAGAGCTCAGCAGAGCAAGCAGCTCGGAGAGTTAGCCTTGGTCATCACGGACGGAATCAGAGCAGCGCCTGGCTGCAGGGTCAGCGTGGGTGAGGCACGGCTGGAGGTGAAGCTCTTTCTAGTTACCCTCAGGGGCGCTGTGCTGGCTCCGCAGCTGTGTACCCAGTGCCACACGGAGGGAAAGGGACATTCCCCATCGCCACCACTTCCAGGGACTCAGGTGTCATGTGGCTGTGAATGACAAAGCTCAGGACAAACCTGATGGCTCTAATTGGGACTTGTTCATCCCTGTGTGATGTCTGTCATGTCTGCCCACCTCCAGCCACCGTTTGTCCCTATTCTGCACATTCCCGCCCCCACCCCATCCTGACCACACCCAGCACACACAGTTGGCTTTGCTGCAGGGCCTTTGCACTTGCTGTGGTGTGCTAGGCACGTGTCCTCTGAACCGGCCCTTCTCGCTCTTTGTATCTCTGTTCAAGGATCGCCTCCTAGCCTCCCCGTCCCAAGGGAACTTTATGTTCTTTGCTGCTATCCCCTCCCCCACTGTCACCTTGGGACTTTTCACCCAAAATTATCTTGGACCTGGGTCTATTTTCTGCGCTCCCTGCCCCATGAGATCGTCAGTTTCCTGAGAGCGAGGTTGCCTCCTTACCAATACCTCGTACCCTGCACACAGTAGCTGCTCATCTGCATGTAGTCAGACAGAGATTAATAAATGTGGGCACAAATAAATGAGTGAATGAATGAATGAATGCTATTCATTCTATAGAGGACAGGCCTTAGACCCTGAGAGAGCTAAGGCCTCCTTAAGGACACACACACACACACACACACAGAGGTCATCCCAGGCACCACCGCAGAGGTCCCCATTAACTAAAGACCAGGAGCTGGCAGGAGGCCAGTGCAGCCTAGAGGACGCCTGACCACCTGTGACTTCTTCCCTGGGAGGTCTAACCACTCAGCTCTCCAGCCACATCCTGGCTGGGCAAGTATCTAACTCAGGTGCACCGCAGGGGCTTTCACCAACAAGTAAGGGTAGAGACCCAGGTGGAACGGTGCCAGGCAGTACCAGGACAGCTGAACTTCTGAAACTCAACCAGGAAGAGAGCAAAGGGACCAAGCCCACGCATTTACCCAAGGTCCCCGAGGACACGTGCCTCAGTGTCCCTGGGCGTCCCACCCCTCCAGATCCCTCTTGCTTCTGTGGCTACCACAGGTTCCTCCTGATATTCTGACAGCAGGAGTTTGCTGTTACAGGCATGCAAGGTAGCAGCCACCTGTGAACTCAGGACAGGACTCTGGAGCCCGAGGCAGGAGGATCACTTTGGGTTTGAAGCCAGCCTGGGCTATAGAGTGAGACCCTCTCTCAGCAAAACATTAACAACAGCATAACGAGCAAAAGCACCATCACATGTCGTGCCTGCCGAGTGAATAAATGAAGGAGGAAAGGACAAGCAGGTTAAGACAGCAGGCAGGACAAGCAGCCGGACCGGCATTGTCTGCCTCTGGCTCACAATCCCTGCTTCCCAGCACATTCCACCTTGGCCTCCCAGCAGCCTCTAGGGGGACGAGGAGGCTGGCGGGAAATGACTCAGCCAAGGCCTGCAGGCTGTTTCCAGCTGGGGCTGAGCCGGTCCATGCTTCCAGGCCTCTGCTCTGACAAAACCAACTCCAATTTCTACACACGACTCCTTTCAAACTCAGACCAGCCTCCAGTGGAGAGAGCGAGGCAGGCAGCTGAGGAGACATGTTGAGCAGAGGAAGCGGCTCCTGGATGTGGCCCTTGCCCAAGAGCCCAGGAGTTTGACTGACATCGCTGCCCAGGCCAAGAGAATAACTCAGCCAGGCTCTCTGTGAAGGAAGTTCGTGTCCTGGCAGCCTCTGCTTGTCCCTGGCTCTGAAGACGGGAACTACCTCCCCCAGGGCCTGTCACTCCTGGCAACAGCAGCAGATGTGGAAATCCAGAGGCTGAGCTGGCAGACAGCGGGTGGCGGGCAGGACTTATGCCAGAAACATTGGGCTGACTGAGTGTGTGAAATGAAGCCAGTGCTGTATTTCATTCAGTCATTCAACAAACATCCATGGAGGGTCTGCTAGGCCAGGCTCCTGGCTCTCACGGTTAATATTGGTAGTTAGGAGAAGAGCGTTAGATGGTGTTTAAAATGACCCAGTCACAGGCTCACCATCTACCCTTGTGTCCCCTCTGCATTGATTGTGTGATGGATACCCTGTGTAGCCCATAGACAGACACGTCACTCCGGGAAGACTAGCCCCCTGCACATGGCCACTGGTGGACATGCTGGGCTGGGCTGGCCAGGATGGCATCTCATTCACGTGGAGTCTGTGACAATCCCAAGTGGTAGGATCACAAAGGGAGGAGAGGTGCCAGGGTACCCTCTCTCCTCCTCTCCCCTCTTCTCCCCCCCCCCCACTCTCCCCTCTCCTCTCCCCCTTCCCCCCCTCCCCCTCCGAGGCTTAGCAGGTACCCAGGAAGAAGGAGCCACACTGACGTTCCCTTCAAAGGCAAGCAGTTGTCTCAGAGTTAAATCATTCATTCAACAGATCCTTATAAAATCCAGCACAGGGGCCAGCGAAAGGGCACAGTAAGTAAAGGAGCTTGCTGTGTGAGCCTGGTGACCTGAGTTTGATCCCTGGAACCCATGTAAAGATGGAAGGAGAGAACTGACTCCACAAAGTTGTCCTCTGACCTCCACACATGTGCTATGGTGCACACATGAGCATGTACACACACACACACACACACACCACAACGATAAAATAGTTTTGTTTTGTTTTTAAAGACTGTTAGTTGAGCGTAGTGATACACGCCTTTTATCCCAGCTCTTGGGAGGCAGAGGCAGGTGGATCTCCTGAGTTCCAAGACAGCCAGAGCTTTATATTGAAACCTTATCTCAAAACCTTCTCCCCTACCAAAAAAAATTGTTTTAAGAAAATATGTGTATGTGTATGAATGAGTCTGTGTGAAAGAATGTGTGTCAGGTGTGTAGTGCCTACAGATGCCATGGAAGAGGTCGTCAGGTCCCCTGGACCTGGAGTAACGGGACGTGTGAACCACCATGTGGATGCTGGGAACCAATCTATGTCCTCTGGAAGAGCAATGAGTCCTCCTCACTGCTGAGCCAGCTCTCGGGCTCCAGGTGGAATCTTGAAGAGATGTTTTGAGACAGGTGGCTCGGGCCTATAATGCGAGCACTTGGGAGGGAGAGAGGAAGAGCTGGTTATAGGCCCCTGGGCTGAAGGGCAGCAGGCGAGACCTTGTCACAAAACCAGGCAAGCCGAGCAAGAGGTAAACGGGCCTGAGGACTCGGCACATCTCCTCAGTCATCACGGAGCAGATGGACAGCTTCGCGGGACTGTCTTCCTTAGGTTTCTGTTGTCCAGTTAAAGACCTCAAGCAAAAGTAACCTGTGGAGGAAAGGGCTGATTCCAGCTGACACCCTCAAGTCACACTTGTCACCAGGGGAGTCAGGGCAGGAACACAAGGCAGGAACAGAGGAAGCAGAGGCCATGCAGGAAACCTGCTCACTGGCTTGCTCCTCAGGCCTCTGTCAGCCTGCTTCCTTACAGAGCGGAGGACCACCGGCCCCGGCACGTGTCGCCCACACTGGGCTGGGCGCTCCCACATCAACCACCAGCACTCTGGAGGCAGAGGCAGGCCCAGTCTACAGACTGAGTTCCAGGACGACCAAGGCTACAAAGAGAAACCCTGCGGTGAGGGGCACATGCCAATCTGATGGAGGCATTTTACCAATTGAGGTTCCTTCTTCTCAAATGACTCTGGCTTGTTTCAATTTGATTTTAGATAGATAGACAGATAGATAGATAGATAGATAGATAGATAGATAGATAGATAGATAGATAGATAGAGATAACCAGTACAATAGTAGAATAGGCTAGCTCTGTCTTAGTTCTTAGATGTGCCTCTAGACACCATGTAAGATGCCTGGCTCCATCTTGGGTCTCTGCAGCAACCCTGCCAGCAAGATACATCTCTCAACCTGGACACAGTCCTCAGACCTTGGAAGGTGGACAGGTGGATCTCTGTGAGACTGAGGCCAGCCTGGTCTACAGAGTGAGTTCCAGGATAGCCAGGGCTACACAGAGAAACCCTGTCTCGAAAAAAACAAAACAACCTCCCTCCCCCAAAAACCTCTGAAACTCTGACTTAGAAAGAAAGAAAGAAAGAAAGAAAGAAAGAAAGAAAGAAAGAAAGAAAGAAAAAGAAAATAGAAAGAAAAATAAGTAAGCAAACAGATAGTCGAAGAAAGCCAGAGATGTGATGGCTCATACCTGCACTCCCAGCACTATGGAGGCTGAAGCAGGAGGATCACCATGAGTTCAAAGCCATCCTGAAGCTACAGAGTGAAACCCTGTCTCAAAAACACAAGATACAAAATAAAAGAGGGAGAGAAAGAGACGGGACGACAGAGACGGAGAGAGGAGAAGACTAAGAAAAGAACTCTCCTCTGTCACAGGCTCAGGCTGCGCTGGAGCCAGACCACAGGGCTCTCATTTTCTGCAGATTTTTTCCGCCAGAGGCAGGAAACGTTGTCCCCTGGGAACCTCCGAAATAGCTGAGCTCCACGGCGCAGCGAGGCTGGGGGCGGGAGGCCGCGGCCAGGAGGGATTTACACCCCGTTCTGCAGCGCCTGGAGCTGGAGAGGGCTGCGGCTGGCGCCAGTCGGCCTGGGTGTGAGCCCCTCCGCCGCCGCGGCCTGCCTCTGCGCCCCTCACTCAACAGGATAGGTTACAGCAGGGCCACGTCTACAGCAGGGGCATGTCGGCTTGGAGGCGTTCTCATCTCGCCGCCAGGCCTCCTCTGAGAGCCCACACCAAGCCCCTCGCTCTCCCCCGCCCCCCAGGCAATGTAAACCCTGTATCTAAGCCAGGGGAACCCCACATCCAAGCTTCCACCAGGATGGGGTAAGTGACCCTAGTTTAAAAAAAAAAAAGTAGTCCTCACAGGGCCAGCTGGAAGTCCTGTCCTGTGCTGTTATTGGCTGAGAGGATAGAGTTCTCTGATTGGTTAGCCCAGGCCCTCCTAAGTTTGGGGGATGGGGGCAACCCAAAACCTTTGGACTGAGACCCAGAAAAGGGAGAAATGGGGGATGGGGGGTGGTAGAAATCAATATCAGATACCCACAAGAGGCCACGGGGACGGGACCAAAGGGAAGGCAGCTTGGTGTTTGTTGAGCACCTAGCATGCTCCAGACACTTGACTGAAGTTTAACTCTCCCCAGGAGATCCCTCCCAAGAAGTCAGACTCAGAGGACATGGTTGACCATGCCAAGGCCACCAGAGCCACCGTAGTCCTGCACCCTGCACACTGTGCTACCTGTACCCTGACCCCTGCACCCTGGCCTCTGTGCACTGGGCCTTTTACCCAGCCCCCTTCTGACCTCAGCCTTCATACAACAAAAAAAGACAGAGATGAACGGGGGAGGCTTGTTTGAATGCTGGCCTCCAGTTCCTCACCACTGACCATGTCCCCTAACGCTGCCAGAAGGTGGGGACCCCACGGAGGGACTTGTGCTGGCCCTGGAGATGTCTGGACTCACCAGTGGAGCCTGGGAAAGTCAGACAGACTCAGGTCCCAGACCACGCTACCTTTGCACAGCCTTGAGGACCCAGGCCACGGCAGCCGCCCTAACTCTGCCGACCTCATCGCTGTGATAACTCCATCCTGAGGGCGGGGACAGGCCTCTCTGGACTCCAGAGCTCCTTCCTCGGCTTCCAGAAGCTTCCAAGAACACCCAGGTGAGTGAGATACACACTTCTGCCTCCAGACGCCAGTTTCACCACCACCCAGAAACAGGGAGGCCCCAGGATTATCAGTCTACTCTCCAGAGGGGAAACTGAGGCACAGGAAGAGGTGGTATAGCAGGCTTCCCAGCCCAGGCCTGGAGATGTTGCCCTTAATGCCAACAGTGGCAAGGTGAGGATGGGTAGAACCAACTCCAGGGAGCTCATCCTGGGAACAGGGCTCTATCACTGAGCCACACCCTAGCCCCAGAGCACAGCCTAGGTCCGTGCCCCAGGGCCCTGCAGACAACCAAGGCCAACTGCCTTTGTTATCACTGGCCTTGTGGCTGGTAATATCTGCCCAGGGTAGGCCAAAGTCTTCTATATTCAATTCTAAACAGCCACCCTGTTTAGTACACCACTGGGGAAACTGAGGGACAGAGTGAGTCTGTGTGGTACACAATCTTGAGGCCAGCTATAGTTTCTCAGGACAAAAATCATCTCACCCAGCCTGAACACCCCAACCCCCACCACCCATGCCCCAGCACCTCCACGCATGCGCATACATACACACACACACACACACACACACACACACACACACACACACCAGAGTCCCCTCTGAGGCTGAAGCTGTCTCCCGGTTGGCTCCACACTGGCTGCAGGACATTTGCTATAGTGTCAGCTCCAGGCCCCACCCCGACGGGGGGCCGCAGGCAGGGGGGTTTCCTGGTGCTGGGAGGGAGGAGCGCACCCCACCCCCAGCCCCATATGGCCTACATCCTGGCCCATCTGCTTTGCATTGCCCAGCACCCGCCAAGGGGCTGCCACAGCCCGCCTGCAGGAGTGTGAAGTTTATGTGGCCGGGTTTGGAGCCGGCGGTGACAGGGCCACACACACACATGCAGACATACACTGGACATCCCCTACCTTGCTATATGTGAACACGTCAGTTCAGCCTCACATGCCCTGAAGCGCCTGAAGAATCTCCCACTCTCACTGCACACTACCAGAGGCTGCCTGCAACCCAACAGACCCTCTGCCTCAGACACACCAACTCATACACCCATACATGCACACACACAGACACACCAGCTCATACACGCACACATGCACACACACTTACACTGGTTCAGTCCCAGAATACATCTCTGCACCTACAGACATGCCCACACCCAGTGACACACAAATGTGCCCCCTCATTCACACCCACCACACACATCTCTCTGCACCAACATATGCACGCTAAGCCAACCCAATTCAATTCCAAAATAGTGACTCTCGCACAGGCCCAACTCAGAGGAACCCCAAGTCCTGAGCCTATGTGAGGCCCCCTCTCCCACCACTGTTTTTGCTTCTGTATCTCCTGATCTTCTGTGTCATCCCAAATCTGAAATGCTAGGAAAACCCAGAGCCCCACACCTGCATGACACATGTCACACCCTCTTGGGCTTCCCCAGTCCTTCCCAACCTCTGGGGCTTCTCCTCCTTCAGGAGAAACATGAAGGATGCTGAGCTGGCCCCAGGAGTGTGAGCAGAGACAGGCTCAAACTCAGGCCCAGTGGTGTCTGCACCAGGTGCTTTCTAACCATCCTCAGGAGCTCCCCACCCCACATACACACACAAGACATGACCCTAGCTCCAGGCTCTCTCTCTCTCTCTCTCTCTCTCTCTCTCTCTCTCTGTCTTTAAGATTTCAAACGGTAATCCAGACTGGCTCAGAACTATGTAGACCATGTTGGTCTTAACCTCATGGCAATCCTCCTGCCTTAGCTTCCCCAGTGCTGGGATTATCGGCATTAGCCACCAAGTCCAAAAGAAAGATAGACATCGGCCCTGAATCCTCTCCGCTCTTAGCAGACATGGAGAGAGACTTCAACTGGAGGCAGACTGGGGCGTGGCGGGCCGCTCCAGACCCCTCTTCTGTATCTCTGCATGTATCCTCCCAGCTTCAAGTCACCATGGGGCTGAAGCAGCTGCTCAAGGGACAGTGTGTGGTGTCTCAGTGAACCAAGTGGCCTGGATCTCAGCTCAGTGTCCTGTCCCCTGGAAGAGAATTCCAGGGCCGGCAGGCTCTGCCACACACGCCATCGAAGCTGGGAGCTGGGAATCTCTGGGTTAGCCCAGACAGTCCAGCCAGCTGCCCCGCCAGAAGAGGGCTGGAGCCTCCTTTACAACGTGTGAGAATTCTCACTGGCGGCAGGCAGGGCAGCTCTGGCTCCGGGCCCCCACCCTGCCAGGGTGCTGGTCCTGCAGCCTTTCCTTGCTGGCAGAGCCTAGCCCTCCCTCCCTCCATCCCTGCCCCTCCCTCCACCTGGCCCTCTGCCTGTCTGTAGCTCAGGAAACCTGCCCCTTGCCAACCAAGAAGCCAGGAGGGAAAGAAAAAGCTCTGGTGTCTGTCCGCCCTGGTTTTGTTCCTTCATCAATTTCTTTTTTGCATCTATGAACACCTACTGTGTGCTAGGGCGGGTGCAGAGGCTGTGCATTAGCACAGAGTTTCACTTTCTTGACCCTCAGGCAGGGAGAGGAGGCAGGCAGGAAGCTAGTGACCAAAATAGTGTATAACATGACCAGGTGAGATGTGGCACGCCTATAGCCCCACTGTGAGGCAGAGTCAGGACAGCAGACAGGACCAGTGAGCTCCAGTTCAGCCTACGCTACACAGTGAGCCCTTGTCTCAAAACAAAGAGTCTGTTTGGTGTCACACAACAAACTGAGATACACCAGCAGCTGGAAGGTGGAGACAGGAGTTCATGGCTAGCCTGGACTACATGAAACTCTGTCCTCAAAACACTAGGGTGTCAAGATAGCTTAGAGTGTATACCACTTACTTAGTAAGCCTAATGACTTTAGTTCATCCCCCCATTATCCCTATGAAAGTAGAAATCGTCATGTACCTCCCCAATGACATATAGGGCTGGAGATACAACGACACAAATAAATAAAATAGGGCTGGAGAAGTGGCTTAATGCAGAAATGGTTGGTTGTACCATTCCAAGACCTGAGTTCAAATCCCAGATCCCACAAAATGCTATTCGATCATATGTATAACCACACACTACTCTGACTGCAGACGGGAAAAGGAGAGAAGATTCACCAGAAGCTAACGGCATCCAAAGGCATCGAACAATGAGGATCCACTGTCTCAGACAAAGAGAAAGACAGGGACCAAAGTCTGATGCTGTCCCTTACACATCAGCCCTGCCCAAACACATGAACACATATCACCACCATCACCCCCAACACACATACAGACAGAATCAAACAGAGCTGGAGAGATTAGCAGTAAAGAGTCCAATCCCAGCCCCCACATCATAAGGCTCACAACTACTGAAACCCCACCTGTGGGAGGGATTCAAGGCACCTGCAAACATACATGCCCGTACCAATGCATAATTATTCAGAATGAAAATTTAACAGCTGGAGAGATGGCTCAGTGGGTAAGAGCACCGACTGCTCTCCCAAAAGTCCTGAGTTCAAACCCCAGCAACCACATGGTGGCTTAGAACCATCTGTACAGCTACAGTGCACTCATATACGTAAAATAAATAAATCAATCTTTATTTTGTTGTTGTTTGGGGGTTTTTTGTTTGTTTGTTTTTGGGGAGATTTTTGTTAGGTTTTTTTTTTTTTTTTTTTTTTGAGACAGAGTTTATCTGTATAGCCCAAGCTGGCCTTGAACTCAGAAATCTGCCTGCCTTTGCCTCCCAGTGATGGGATTAAAGGTGTGTGCCATCACTGCCCAGCTAAATAAATCTTAAAAAAAAAAAAAAGAAAGAAAGAAAGAAAGAAAGAAAGAAAGAAAAAGAAAATTTTAAATAAAAAAATTAAATTAAACACAAATAAATAAAACAAAATCTAAGAAACAGGGCAGACAAGATAGCTCAGTGGGGAAGAGCCCGTGCCACCAAGCCCAATGCTCCAAGTTCAAGTCCCCAGAGCCCACGTGATAGAAAGAGGGACTAGATCCCTAAAAGCTCTGACCTCCACACGAAGGCAGCACCAGCACCATCCCCCACTGTTCACTAATTGATTTTTCAATTAATTAAAATCTTAAGTGTATAATGTAATAAAGACTGGGGCAAAGGCAAAGGCTGGGGCGGTGTGGAAAAATGCACACGTGTTTTGAGCCTGTCCCTCAAGACGGTGGAGGAAGGGGTGGAGGAATGGGGGGAGAGACTGCAGAGGCAGCAGGGGTAAGGCACAAAGAATGAGCCACTCAAACACTGCCTGCCTCTGCCTTTCCCACTGTGCTCCACCTTGTTAGGATTTTTTTTCCAAGACAGGGTTTCTCTGTGTAGCCCTGGATGTCCTGGAACTCACTCTGTAGACCAGGCTGGTCTCGAACTCAGAAATGCACCTGCCTCTGCCTCCCAAGTGCTGGGATTAAAGGCGTGCGCCACCACCGCCTAGCTATGTTGGGATTATTTTTAAACATAATTTTACTTGTTGAACAGGGTCTTTCACTGTAGCCCAGGCTAACCCAGAACATTCTGTGTGGTTCTGACCAACCTCTCTGAGCACGGGGACCCTCCTACCTCACTCTCTGCCTTCTTCCTGTGCAATTCTGAGACAAGGCTTTGTTGGGGGTGAGGTGTTGTCTTGATGTCACTCCTGGGGTTACCTGCCTTCCCTTCGTCCTCTGTTCTACTGATTCTCCCACCAATGTGGTTAACAGTACAGGAAGGCACACGGGCCAGCCTGGGTGTGTGGCCCAGTATCCAGGAGCTAAGGTTTAAATGTGGATCTAAGTGTTGGGGAGGGGAGCCTAAGGGGCAGGGTTAGATGAGGAGGACTCTGTCCCGTGAATGGGTTCCTGTCACTGTCAGTGGGGTGGGGTTTCACCTCCTTTTTGTTCTTCCACAGTGGTGACCCAGCACAAGGACCTCCTGTGGAGGCCACCAGCATCCTGAACTGAGCAAGTCTTTGATTTCTCTAGAACGCTGCCTCAGGCACTCCGTCCCAACAGTGCAAACAAATGAAGAGGCAAGTGGAATAGGTCTGCACACCCCCACACACCCTGCAAAGGGGCCCCAGTGTCCAGAGCTAGTGAGCCCTTCTCCTTTCTCTTAGCATGGCCCTGGCCCAGCACCACTACACAGGAGCTCCCAGGTACCAACCAAGGCACTGAACTCCATCCAGACCTCAGTCCTGCTATGGCAGCAGGCACACAGGCAGGCGGTGGCCCCCTTCATCTGCCACCCTGTCAGGTTTGGCTCAACTTCCCAAGACTGCGTGTGTCACCCTGAAATCTAGCTGTACACGTTAAATGGGAGGTGGAGGCAGGAGGATCTGAAATTCAAGATTATCCTCTGCTACACAGCCACTTAGAGGCCAGCCTGGGCTGTCTCTAAAAACCAAAAATTAAAGAAAGAAATCTGGATGTGCTGCTGGGACACTCTGAGAGCCTGCGGCGGCGGGGCTGGCCACCCTGCCGACTGCAGCCCTCTCCCCTCCCGCCTCCACCTGCCGGGCGACACCCCCGCCTCCCGCCTGCGAATTTTCCACGCAGGGTTAGGCTGGCGGCGCGCTGTCTGCGGCCCATAAAGGCGGCCGTGTGCTTCATTCGTCTCGCTGCGCCGCGGGCGGCCAGGGCTGGAGGGGGCCGCGCTCTGGGACCCCGCCGCTGCCTCCCCCCCCCCACCCCGTTCCCTTCCCTGGCCTAGACGAGCCTGTGGTTGAACGAAGTGGCCCCAAAGTAGGTAGTGATGGCCGTCGACAACTCTAGGGATGTGGAGAAGGATCAAGGGGGCTAGACCTGCTTGGATACATTGCAACTTTGAGGCCAGCCTGGGCTACTGGAGACATTGTTTCAAAACAAACAAAAAGAATAGGAAGGGATGGACCGGAGGGAAGAAGAGACAGACAGACACAGGAACAGAGAGAGATTGAGATGGCTCAGGTAAATGTGCGTATTCCCAAATCTGATGAGCTGGGACCCACATGCAGGAAGGAGAAAACTGATTCCTGAAAAGTATCCTCTGACCTCCACATTGGTGTCCTGACCTACACATCCTGTGTACATACACACATATGTGATAGACAGATGAACGAACGAACGAATGAACGAATGAATGAACGAACGAACGAAAAAGAAAGCAGAAATCCAAGGTCACCCAGGAGGGAATTCAGCAATCCCGTTTCATCTTAGCACAGCTTCTCCATCAGGTATGATCAAAGACTGGGATATCACAGGAACAGAGCACAAACCACCTAGCCTCCTGTGGTGACACCTTCCAGGGGAGAGTCAGACACTGGCAAATCAACACCTAAGCACGGCGGCAGATGGTAGTCCGTGCTGTGGGAGGAGGTGGGGTGTGAAGGTGCTGGGAGGCTGGGGGCTGGGGGCTGCAGGCACGGAAAAGCTCCAAAATGCTCCGGGGACAACTGTGGGAGGGTTGGAAGTAGATGGCATGGAAAGGAAGAACATTCTGGGAAATAAAAACTGTCTGAGTAAAGACCTGTGAGAAAAATATCCTTTATCCTTAACCACAGGTACTACCTCCTAGGTGCCTTCTCTCCGGCTAGTCCAGGCATCTGCAGATCCAGCTGCCCAGAGAAGGGAAGATGTCTACTGAAGGTCCCTCAGCATGCGAGGAGCTAGACTGGGGCCTGAACACCATCCTCTCTGATTCTCTCTCTCTCTCTCTCTCCTTTTCTCTTTTCTTTTTTGTAAAAGATCTATTTATTAATATATGTAAGTACACTGTAGCTATCTTCAGACACCCCAGAAGAGGGCATTAGATCTCTTTAGGGATGGTTGTGAGCCACCACGTGGTTGCTGGGATTTGAACTTAGAACCTCTGGAAGAGCAGTCAGTGCTCTTAACCGCTGAGCCATCTCTCCAGTCCCCTCTCTTTTTCTTTTCAAGCCAGGGTCTCGTGTACCTATAGATGGCATCCAAAAATCACTGTGCAAGTCAACGATGACCTTGAACTTCTGGTCCTCGAGGTACCAGAAAGGGTGTTGCTTTGCGGTCCAGGCTGCCTGAGATCCTGTCTCAAACCAAACCAACAAAGCCCTCAAAAATTCAATAAGGTCAACTTAAAGTGAGCCTAAGATTTGAATATTATCTGTTTTCAGTAATTAAGATAGGTGGATTGTATTGTAATTAAGCCATAGGAAGATATCAAACACTATCTGGCACTAGGAAATGCAAGTTAGGAGATAGGAGCTGGAGAGGTGGCTCAGTGGTTAGGAGCACGGCCGCTCCTCCAGAGGTCCTGATTTGCTTCACACAGTGGCCCGCAGGTACCTGTCACTGCAGTCCTGGAAGACTCCGTTGGTTTCTGTGGGCGTTGTACATACATAATGGTGCAGAGGCATACATTCAGTCAAGATGTCCAAACACATTTAACAAAAGTTAAAATATAATATTTTTCAAAAATAAAAAAATTGAAGTTGGTCCGGTGGCGCACAAATTTAGTTCCAGGACTTGGAAGGCAGGGCAGGTGGCTTTATCTGTGAGTCCAAGGCCAGCCTTGACTACAAGGTGAGTTCTAGGACAGACAGGGTTACACAGACCCTGCCTCAAAACAACTGAAACCCCTAAACAAATAATTTAAAGAGCTGGGGAAGTGTATTCAGTCCAGCTATCGGTCCTCACATTTCCACAAGAAAAGTGAAAAATATAGACCTGTGCCAAGACTGACCTAGAAATGGGGGGCTGGCTCCGTAGCTCCTTTGGGAGGGTGCCTGCCCAGCGCCAGAACTGCTCTCAAGGGGTAGATGAAGGAGGATCACAAATTCAAGGATAGCCTGGGCTACAGGAGGTGCTGTCTCGGGTAACAAAGGCCGATCAAGCTGGCACGTTTCTGCAGGCTTTTGGGGTTCACCGGAATGTAGCATGTCAGACAAACGTTCCCCCACCCAGCTGCAGCCACAGCCCTGGCTCTTATGTTGGGTCTTGCTTTATAGTCCAGGCTGGCCTTGAACTAAGGATCCTGCTGCCTCCCGAGTCCTGGGATTATAAATCTGAGCTGGCACACCGGGCTCCTTTTAGGACTTTTGATGAAGGATCTCATTCACAGGGTCTGAGAGAGATGACTCGGTGGTTAAGCGCACAGGCTGTTCTTCCAGAGGATCCAGGTTCGGTTCCCAGCACCCACACTGTAGCTCAGAGCTGCGTGTAACTTATACTTCAGGGTGTCTGAAGCTTTCTTCTGGCCTTTGTGGGATCCTTTGTGTACCCAACGCACGTTCACACACATTTACATAAAACTAAATACTTTATTTTTTAAGAGAGACTTGTGCTAGGCGGCAGTACACTTTAGTCCCAGCACCCTGGAGGTGAGTCAGGAGGATCTCTGAGTTTGAGGCCAGCCTGGTCTACATAGTGAGATGCTAGGACAGCCAGGGCTACACAGAGAAACCCTGCCTGGAAGAGAGAGAAAGAGGGAGAGAGAGCATAACAAAACCTGGCTGTGCACGGTGGGACTCACCTGCAATCCTAGCACCTCGGACTTGAAGGCAGGAGGATCAGGAATTCAGGTGTAGTCTTAAACCACATGAAGAACTCAAAGCTTGCTTGGTATCAAAGGAGCGTCCGAGGGACGGCTCAGCGGGGTAAACTGAAGACCCTGAAGACCTGAGTTTGGATCCCAGATCCTCCCAAGGATGGAGAGAACCAGTCCTCAAAGTTCTCCTGAGTCTGCACACACGTGTCATACACACGTGCCCACACGCAAACATACACACCAATAAAAACTGCAAACTAAAAAGTTGAGAAGTAGCGGGCAGTGGTGGCACATGCCTTTAATCCCAGCACTTGGGAGGCAGAGGCAGGCAGATTTCTGAGTTCGAGGCCAGCCTGGTCTACAATGTGAGTTCCAGGACAGCCAGGGCTACAGAGAGAAACCCTGTCTCAAAAAACAAAAAAACAAACAAAAAAGTTGAAAACTAAGAAAAATGTGTGAGAAAGGGAAAGGAATGGGGTGATGTTTCTCCTCCCCCAACCCCAGGGCGGCGCCATCAGTCCAGAAGCCTCCGCCCCACCCTGCCATGGCCCTGTCCCCTAGCCAGCCAGAGACACCTGAGGCTCACCGGCCTGCTCCTCCCTCAGCTGACTGCTCAGTGCACTCAGCCCACAGGTGCCTCTGTCAGCTTCCACTTCCTTTTCTGTGGCTCAATGGCCTCTGCCTGGTTTCCATGTGACGCCTAAGGCACTGTGGCACCCCTTTAAGTAAAATCCCCTGGTGGCTTCCTGCGGCTGAGAATAAAATCGTCCGGACCACGACCCTTCGGCCCACAGGTCCAGCCCTGCCCAGTCACACTCACTGCCTGACATTTTTTTTATTTTCTTTGTTTTTGTTTGTTTGTTGAAACAGAGCCTTGACTGGCTGGAAGTCTCTTCACAGACCAGGCTGGCCTTGTCACTAACAGGGATCCACCTGCCTCTGCCTGCTGAGTGCTGGGAATGAAGGCCTGTGCTGCCACACCTGGCTTTATTTTTATTTATTTAGTTTTATTCATTTCAGATTTTATCATGGGTAGGTATGTGGGCGCAAGGGCCACAGCGTCCTGTGGGGGTCAAAGGGCAACTCACCATAGAGTGGTTCCTTCCTTCCACCATCTGGGTCATTGGAATCAAACTCAGGTCACCAGACTTGGTGGCAGGCACTTTATATTCTGAGCCATCTCCACGGCCTTATTTTATTTTATATTTGAGACTTTAGCCCATACTGGCCTTGAACTCTACGTAGGATCAGTAAGTCTTAAACTCCCGAATCTCCTTCTGCCTTTGTAGCACTAGGATTCCATGCCTGCTTTAGGAAACGCTGGGCACGGAAGCCAGGCCTTTATACTGCCCTGCTGACCAAGCCACACCCCCAGCTGACCAAGCCACACCCCAGCTGACCAAGCCACACCCTCAGCTGACCAAGCCACACCCCCAGCTGACCAAGCCACACCCCAGCTGACCAAGCCACACCCCCTGCGCCTTCTGGCTGTTTCTGGCCACCCTGGGCCATTGTGCTCAAGGTCTCCAAATCATTTCCCTTCGGGCCACTCTGCTTGCTTGGTGTCTTTCCTGTGTTCCCAGGGGTGCTTGGGTGAGTCAAGACTTCCCACGGTGTCACAACGACCACCCTATGTTCCAGAACCAGGCTGGCTTATGGCACCTAGCTCAGTGACGTCGTTTGTGTGAGACCAGCAGGGAGTCCAGGTGGCTCACATCTGGCGCCTTACAGCCTCTACCAAGCAGTGCCCAGTTCTGAGCAGAGCCCCAGATGGGACCCAGGTGCTGGCTCTCTCCCACCTTCCCAGGCATCAAGTCTGTCCTCCGCCCCGCCCCTACCCCAGCCCCCCAGGCCATGGTGGAGAGGCCAGATCAGATCTGCCTGGATGGTGACAGCTATGTCTCTCCAGGAGGAAGAGAGGCTCACTGACCAGATTTTACTTGAGACACAGGACAGTCAGTTCTGAATCCCTCACTTCGTGAGAGAAGGGCTTCACAGCCACAAACTCATTCCCCCAATGGAATGATCGGTTGAGATGGGGCTCTGAGGCAGTTGCATAGCCTGTAGGAGCCCTGGGTTCTGTCCTCACACTGCAAATAACAAACAAATGGTGAAATGAAAACTAGTCAGGTATGGTGATCAGACAATCAGGCTGAGGCAGGAGGATGGCAAGTTCCAGGCTAGGCTGGCCTCCATGAGAACAATCTCAAAATCATAAAAATCAGCTGGGCGGTGGTGATGCATACTTTTCATCCAGGACCGAAGGGGCAGAGGCAGGTGGATCCGATCCAGCCACCCTGAAGCTTGTTAGGTAGATCAGGCTGGCCTCCACCTCACAGAGAGCTACCTGACTCTGCCTCCTGAGCCCTGGGATTAAAGGCATGGACCACCATCCCCAGCCAACCCGAGGATGCTAGTGCCACTCTGTTTCTAAGATAAAACGTGTCTGGAAAGAAGGCACCCAGGATGGTGCCTGCCATCCAGCCTGAATTAGATCCTCCAGGACCCACCTAGCAGGAGGAGAAACCAGTTCCCACAAGCTGTTCTCTGACACACATGAGCACACCTGTGTGCACACGCTCCTACACACAAATTAAGACAAAAGAAATACAATGAGAAATCTGTTCGTATGGGGCGTGGTGATCACGCCTCTAATAACAATAAAGGCAGAGAGATATCAAGAATTCAAGGCTGTCTTCAGCTACACAAGTCTGAGACTAACCTGAGCTACATGAGAGCTCTCCTGTTTCATCTTTTAAAAATTAATTTAAAAGTCGGGCAATGGTGGTGCACGCCTTTAATCCCAGCACTCGGGAGGCAGTGGCAGGCAGATTTCTGAGTTCAAAGCCACCCTGATCTACAGAGTGAATTCCAGGACAGCCAGGGCTACACAGAGAAACCCTGTCTCAAAAAACGGAAAAACAAACAAATAAAAAAATTAGTTTAAAAATAAAACGTGAAATGCCGGGCCGTGGTGGCACATGCCTGTAATCATCCTAGCACTCACTTGGGAGGCAGAGGCCCGCAGATTTCTGAGTTTGAGGCCAGCCTGGTCTACAGAGTGAGTTCCAGGACAACCAGGGCTACACAGAGAAACCCTGTCTCGAAAAAAACAAAAAGTAAGTAAGTAAGTAAGTAAGTAAGTAAATAAATACATAAATAGGACGTGAAAAATGCACTGAGCAGTGGTGGTGCATGCCTGTAAGCCTTTAATCCCAGAAGGAGGCAGAAACAGCAGATCTCTGAGTTCAAGGCCAGCCTGGTCTATAGAGTAAGGCCCAGGACATCTAGGGCCATGCTGAGAAACACTGTCTCAAAATACAAAAAAAAAAACAAAAAAAACAAAAAAACCCACAAACAAACAAACAAATGAAAAGGGGACAGCCTGGACTGTCACTCAGTGACATGACCCTGCTTTCAATCTTTAGTCCAACAAATAATAAGTAAAGCAATGCATCAATAAAGACCAGGATGGCTTCAAGACAGTTAAATGTCCCCTGGGTGGCTTCCAGGCCCCACAAACACACACAGGAATGTTCCCAGCAGGGTTTTCCCCAAGAGCAGAGGAGAAAACAACCCAAGTCCCCCTAAAGGGAGGATGGTATATGTCCATCCCAGGGAATATTATTCAGCCTTAAAAAAACAAAAGCAACAAATAAACACAAGGCTCAGCAGCAAACCCACCTGGCTGAACCTTGAAAGCACAGGGTCTGAGAAAGGCCAGACGCAGAGCGGAGCATGCGATGTGTGTGACCTACTTTATGACTCCATGCATGAGAAATGTCCTGAACAGGCAAAGCCACAGACACAAAGCAGATGCGGCTCAGTGGAGGCGGGCGGGGGCGGGGAGGGGGGGGGCGGGGAAGGGGGAGGGACCGTCCCGTCCCCAGGTCTGGGATTTTGTTTTCTGGTGATGGAATGTTCTGGGGTGAAGAGTCAGGCTGGTGACACAAGCTGAGGAACATGGGAGAACCTGCCTCGTCGTGCCCTACCTAGAAAGCCATTAAAAACCCCAGCTTGTCACCACTTCCCCGACAGCTGTGTCCTTGGACAAGTCCTTTGTCCCTTCAGACCTCAGTCCCTGACTTCTCAAAGGGGCTGTCACTGCCCGCAAGCCAGCCTCAGCCCCAGCAGAGGGTGACTCACCGGCTAGGGCTGCCCCGCTCTTTGCGAGCCTGTGGGAGGGGAGAGGAGGGTATCCTGATCTCAAAGCTGCAGAGGCCTGAGGACCGCAGCCCAGGAAACCTTATCTCGAAAGTCAAACTGGGATGGGAGAAGGTTCAGACAGTACGGCGGGCACTTGCCTCAAAATGATGACCTGCATTGCTTCCACAAACCCATTCACATTAAAAAAAAAAAAAAAGCCAGATGTGGCGGGGACATCTGTAATCCTAGCCTTGAGGGGGCTCCCTGGCCAGCGAGTGTGGCTGAATCAGGGGCTCCAGGTTCACTGAGAGACCCTGCCTCAAAAAGAAAATGGTGGGGAACAACTGAGGGAGACGCCCCAGGCACCCAGGTGCATGGTCACCCGCATGCACACAGAAACATCTGATGGCACGGATGGAACAGAGTGCAACAGAATGGACAGTCTCTCCCAGGATTACCATGGCGACGGTCACCCCTTCTCTTTCCTCCTTTCTTTCTCTCCCTTCCTTTCTACCAGAATGTGTTCACTGGGTGCTGAGTTACTGGGGGTCCCGAGGAATGTCAGCTGAGTGCTCGCCCAGGGTCACAGCTTTTCTTCCTCTGATCTCCTTCATATGCAATATATTCTAAATTAAATAATTTATTATTCTATTTACATGTTGTGTTATGTTATCTGTCATCTGTTATATATATTATAGATTATATATAATTTATATGTTAAGTTAAAGTATTTAAATTAAATATTATTATTATATTATTATTACTTTTCACCCAGCCAGGTGCAGTGGTATATGCCTTTAATCCCAGAACTCAAGAGGCAGGCAGATCTCTGTGAGTTTGAGGCCAGCCTGGTCTACAGAGTGAGTTCTAGGACAGCCAGGGCTAGACACATAAACCCTGTCTCAAAAAACCAAAATATAAAACAAAACAAAACAAACAAACAAATAAACAAAATCCCCAAAATCTTGTTTTTACACCCCAGGGGTCGAACTCAGGTTGTCAATCTTGAAGACAAAGCAACCTCACCCTTCAAAACACGACTGAGGGCCCCAGGAAAGCCCCCTGCCCAGCCTGGGCTATTTCCTGGGGTAACGGTGGGTTTCCTTGGGGGATCCCCTCCCGAGCAGTCCCAGAGTGACATGGGTTTCATTTCTCCTTAGTACTGTTGTTTCTGTCCACATTGATGTTTTTCTTTTGGACAGAGCTGGGCTGTGAAGCCCTGGGGGTCTCCACACCAGTACAGGCCTTAGAGAGGGAACAGGCAGGCTCAGGCTCCAGCCTGTGCAGAATAAGTAAAGTGTGAGACACAGACTACCCTGTGGGCAGCAGCGGGAAGGCTCGGCGTTGTCAGAAGCTCTCCCTGGGTCCATACAATGGGTAGGGTAGCAGCCCGGCCTAAGGCAGGCCCACACCTGTAGTTCGCTCTGGGAAGGAGGAGGCTGACACTTGAGACAGGTTGTGCCACTTGCTGTGACACACACAGCAAGCAGATCATCCATGATGCTGAAACGTGAATCCGGCCAGTCTAGCATCATGCTCTTTTTGCTGAGGACCATTGGCAATCTCTTGAAGACAGGTGATCGCCTGTTCACAATACTATTTGATTGTATTAGTGTTATTGCCTGATGGGTGTTGTTTTTCTTGTATTTATTCGGTTATTTATTTATTTAATGCACATTGGTGTTTTGATTTCAAGAATGTCTGTGTGGGGGTGTTGGATCCCCTGGAACAGGAGTTACAACAGACAGTTGTGAGCTGCCGTGTAGATGCTGGGAATTGAACCCTGGTCCTCTAGAAGAACACTGATCCTCAGACAGTGCTCTCTACCGCTGAGCCATCTGTCTTGCCCCTTTTGTTTTGTTTTAAAGACTGGGTTTCTCATCACCAGGCTAGCCTCAAACTCACTCCATGGCATGGGCAGGTCTTGAACTCAGAGAGTATCTTGTTTCAGTCTCCCAGATGCTGGGATTGCAGACCACCCGGGAATACTGGGCTACCCTTCTGCCTTTCATCGCTCGGGTCTAAACATTCTGGTGCCAAGATGCAGGCTGTGGTCACCTCTTCAAGAGATGGCCTGACAGCCAGGCCCGGACCCCACAGCCTGTGCTTAGGATCTCCCTCTAGAGTGTAAACTCTCGCCTCTCCCTCAGTCGCACCCTCCCGTGGCTCCCCCTGCATCCCAGGACAAGGTCATACTTTCACCTGCAAGACCCTGATTCTAGTCACAGCAAATGCTCATCCACACCCTGGTGCCTGCTCACCCTGTGACCCCGGAGGCCAGGGTCAGTTGAGTGTTGCTTAAGGCTGCTCTTCCCCAGGAGTTACACAGCAGGCTCTGACTCAGTCCATCTTCTCGCCTCCCTCCTTCCTTCCCCAGGCTGGCCGCCTGACCTCTCACAGGGTTTGGTGTATGAATTGTAAAAATCGCATGGTGGAACTGGAAAGGTGGCTCAGTGGTTAGGAGCACTGGCTGCTCTTTCAGAAAACCAGGCCCAATTCCCAGCACCCACATGGTGGCTCACAACCACCTCAAAGTCCAGTTTCTGGGGATCCCAGCCCTCTTTTGACCTCCATGTGCCCTGGGCATATATGTAGTACACAGACATACATGCAGGTAGAACACCTATTCACATGAAATAAAATAAATCTTTTTTAAAAACTTACAAAAAGGTCACAGATACTTTAAAAAGACCTGAATAACCCCTGGCAACTGGTTGAATTTTAAGACAGAGGCAGTGGTCCGGGCCATAACCCCGGTACTCATGAGGCTGACCCGGAAAGACCCATCCATGTTCAAGGCCGTCCTCACCTACTCAGTTCAAGGTTGACTGAGGAGACCTTGCCTGGAAAACAGAAAGGGAAGGGCGGGGAAGCAAGCAGCAAGATTTGCTGGGTGGCTAAAAGTGCTTGCCGCATGAGCCAGCTAGCCTAATCGTCCTAAAGGTAAAAGAAGAGAGCTGACTCTGTGCAGTCGTCCTGTGACCTCTGACCTCTACGTGGGAGCCATGACTCATGTGCCCCCCCCCCCATCCCACAATAATACAAGTAAGACTTTTAAAAATTTTAAAGCAAGACAAAAAGATATCCTGAGAAGCTGGGGGATGGTGACACACACCTGTGATCCCAGCGTTTGGGAGGCAGAGCCAAGAGATTGCTTGTAAGTTTGAGGCCAACCTGGTCTTACCTAGTGAGTTCCAGGCCAGCCAGATCTACAGAGAGAGCCTATGTTCTAACTTCACATTCTGTTGCTGTCACAAAACACTCTGACTCATAAAACAATGCTTGTTGGCTCATGCCCAGCTAGCTTTCTTATCCAGCCAAGGATTCCCTGCCTAGGGAATGGTGCTGCCCACAGTGGGCTGGACCTTCCTACAATCTGCGCGCGCACACACATACACACACACACACACACACACACACACACACACACGTCGAGTGGAGCTGGGTGTAGTTCAGTGGTAGAACACTTCCCAGCATGCAAGTGGTGGGATTCCATTCCCAATACCCTCTACATCCACCCCATAAAGACAAGTTCTAGCCCCAAGTTTGGAACTCAGGAACAAAGTTCCATCTGCAACAGGCTCTTTGTAGATGTAGCAGCAGAGCCAAACATAGCTTGTGGCCGAACAGATTTGAGTTTAGCAGGAACCAACAGGAGGAGCATCCTGGAACAGAGACTCCAGTCGGCGTCTCCCCTGGGCCTCAGAGTCTTCACCCTGAAGACACACTTCCTTTGGGTTTCTGGTCAATGATGAAATCTTACTGCTTCGAGCTGCCCAGGTCACAGTGTTTTCAGAGAAACTGTGGAAAGGCCGGAGACACACAAAGCCCGTGTGAGCACGCTGAAGAGGTCAGATTGGCGGGTCGTCCGTCAGTCACATGTCTTGGTCTGGAAGCTTCTGGTCTACCACGGTCACAGGATCCCTGCCAGCCCACAGGTTTGTGATGTCCTTACCATGCTCTAACATCCATGACTCTGGTTACCTAGGGCAGAAGGCTGGGCCTGGGGCAGGGATTCGAGGAGACCAGCTCAAGTGTGTGAACGACACAAGTTGAGTTTGTTGTCATTGAAGACACTCAGAAGCAAAGGGGCAAACAGTAATACAGGAACCGAGGGTTCAAATCTCAGGGTTGCTACGGCACTGCTGTGTGGCTCCGGGCAAGTCACTCGCCCTCTCTGTTGACCACTCCTTAGGTCAGGTGTGAATGCGAGCTGCGTTGATCTCAGAGTTTGATAAAGAGAAGCAACAGGTGAGACCGAGAACAGAGCAGAAAGTGGGAAGAGGGTCAACAGGGGACCTGTGAAGGGCGACTGGTGAAGACGGAGGTATGTGTTTCAGATCAAGGCAGGAAGGACTGTGGACTAAAGAGGGGAGGGATAGTGGGAGGCGACCCTGTGGTCCCCTGTCTCCTGCACAGAGTGTTCCTGCCGGAGAGAACACGGTACAAACTCACCTGGAGTAGCTGAAAAGAGCCAGGGGACAGGAAAGGTGGAGGTGACAGGGCCGTGCAGGCCCCATGGGACAAGAAGAAGTGGAGTCTTGGTTCTAGTTTGGTTTTGCCACATTGGGGACAAAACCCAGTGCCTTGTGCAGGGCAGGCAAGGGTTTCTTCAGTGAGCCGCGGTCCAGCCAGTATTTATTTATCGTTTGTTTGTTTATTAAGGCAAGGTCTCACTGCGCAGCCTGGAGGGCATGCAGATCCGCCTGCCTATGCCACGTGTCGGGATTAAAGGTGTATACACACCGTGCCCAGCTAATTTATTTCTTGAGATGAGGTCTCCCTCACCGTGTAGCTCTTGCTTGCCTGCAACTCACTGCCTAGATCAGCCTGGCCTCAAAGTCTCAGAGGTCCATCTGCTTCTGTGAGGAGCAGAGGCGCTGCTCTGCCACGGAAGGCTTCCCTTGGTCCGCATCCCTGAAACGGATACATTTGTTATGTGTATTTTATCACTGCCTTTTTTTTTTCTATGGGAAATCTCCTGTAGCCCAGGTTAGCTTCACACTCCGTAAGTAACCAAGGATACCCTTGAACTTCTGATCCTCCTGCCTCTACCTCTGAAGTGCTAGGATTACGGGTGAGTAACCACTGTGCTTGGGTGCCTCTGGGATGGTTCAGAGCCCTGTGTGCTCTCCAGGCAAGGGGGACACCCTGAGCCACGCCCCCAGCCCTGTTTGCTTTTTTATTGAGAGAATATAAATAAGTTCTCCACTGACGTGGGGCCTAGGTACAGAAAGGCCCCAGGAAAGCTGTGATGGAGCGGGTCAGCTGGTGGAGCAGGTCAGCTGAGGCTCTGTTGTCCCTTCCCCTCCCCGATCATATTTATGGGTATGAATATTTTTGCCGGCACATAGATACATGTACCATGTGCGTGCCTGGTGCCTGCAGAGTTCAGAAAACAGCATTGGATTCCCTGGAACTGTAGTTACAGAGAGTCGTAAGCTGTCGTGTGGATGCTGGGAATCAAACCTGGATCCTCTATAAGAACAGCCAACGCTCTTTAACTGCTGGGCCATCCCTAAAGCAGCAGATTTTTTTTATTATTATTTTCTTTTGTTTTATTGAAGACATAAATTCTTATCACATTTTGAGACTGACCATTGGAAAGCAAAAGGAAAAAAAAGGTCGTCCTAGATCCCTGCCTGCTGGGACCCACACATCCCAGTCTAGGGGATACCTCTGAGCGGCTGCCAGGCCACTAATAGGGCCCAGATGTGCCCAGAGGTGGCCCTGGCTCCAGACCTGCCTGCTGGGACACTCACCCGGGGGTGGCTTTACAGCCAGTTTATTTCCTGGAATGATTTTAAAGAAAATCCCAAGGGAAGAGCTAATGGCCGGGCCAGATCCCGCAGCCCTTGCTAGCCTCTCCCCAGACCCAGCTCGAGCTCTGGTGGAGACAGGGGCTTGTTCTTAGGCAGGAAGCCAACTGTCCAGCGAAGTAAGAACGGCTCTGCTGGAGGGCTCCATTTTAGGACAATTGTAGCAAGTGGGTCCTTTGTCTTGTTTTCAGAGACAGGAGCCCAGGTTGGCCTCCGACTTAGGAAGTTGCTACAGATGACCTTGAACTTCTGTGCTTCCTTCCTTCCTTGACTCAGAGTACTGGGATCACCTGCAAGCACCACCCACCATGCGGCCTGGTGTACGCAGTGCTGGGACCAAGCCCAGAGCTTCGTGCTGTGCTAGTGCTGGACCGACTGAGGCAAGTCCCAGCCATGGAAGGAAGTCAGTTCAGAAACTCAAGGCCTGGAGGCAGGAGCTGCTGCAGAGGCCATGGACGGGTGCTGCTTTCTGGCTTGCTCCCCACGGCTTACTCAGCCTGCTTTCTTAGAGAACCCAGGCCCACCTGCCCAGGGATGACATCACTTACAGTGGGCTGGACCCTTCCACATCAATCATCAATCAAGAAAATGCACCACAGGCTAGCTCACAGGCAAATCTTACAAGGGCCCCTTTCTCCATTGAGACTCCCTCTTCCCAAATGACTCCAGCTTGTGTCAAGTTGACATAAAGCTAGCCGACACAAACCGACTTTATAGATCAGGCTTGTCTTGAACTCACAGGGATCCACCTGCCTCTGTCCCTCAAGAGCTGGCATTAAAGTTGCCTGCCAGCTGGGCGGTGGTGGTGCACGCCTTTAATCCTAGCACTTGGGAGGCAGAGGCAGATGGATTTCTGAATTCGAGGCCAGCCTGGTCTACAGAGTGATTTCAGGACAGCCAGGGCTACACAGAGAAACCCTGTCTCGAATAAAAGAAAAGAAAATAAAAAATAATAAAGTTGCCTGCCATCATACCTGGCTTTTATTTTGTTGTTTGTTTGTTTTTCTTTTTGAGAGAGAGAGCTTCCTCTGTAGTTCAGGCAGGCCTTGACCACCCAGCAATCTTTTTGCCTTAGCCTCCAGAGTACTGGGCTGGGTCACCAGGCCTAGGAGACCCGCACTTTTAAAAAATGCTAATATGACAGACTGGGGCTGTAGCTCAGCAGTCAGCAACAGAGCGTCTGTGAGAGCCTGAGCTCTCACTCCAGCACCACAAAAACCCACAGTGCTTCTAAGGCCTTCTCACAAAAGGCAAAGACTTCTTTCTTTCTCTCTCTGTCTCTGTCTCTCTCTTCTCCTCCTCCTCCTCCTTCTTCTCTCTCTCCCTCTCTCTCTTTTTTTTCTCTCTCTCCCCCCTGTGTAGACTCTCTAACCTAGTCTACACAGTGACACCTTCTCTTCAAAGCAGGGAGTAAGGGTGAGGTTGGTTTAGATTGAAACTTCATTCAGTAGGATGTTTGCCTGGAATACATGAGGTTTTTGGGGGGTGGTGTCTATCCTCAGAAGAGCATAACTAGACACAGTTGTATACATTTGTCATCCCAACATTTGGGAAGTGGAGGCAGGAGGATCACTCAACATAATCCACTACTACATGAAGACTTTGTGGCTAGCCTGAGCTACATAAAAGCCTGCTTCAAAAATAACACTTAAGCCAGGCAGTGGTGGCACACGCCTTTAATCCCAGCACTTGGGAGGCAGAGGCAGGTGGATTTCTGAGTTTGAGGCCAGCCTGGTCTACAGAGTGAGTTCCAGGACAGCCAGGGCTACACAGAGAAACCCTGTCTCGAAAAACAAAAAAACAAACAAAAAATAACACTTAAGCCGGGCAGTGGTGGTGCACACCTGTAATCCCAGCACTTGGGAGGCAGAGACAGGTGGATTTCTGAGTTCGAGGCCAGCCTGGTCTACAGAGTGAGTTCCAGGGCAGTTAGGGCTACACCGAGAAACCCTGTCTTGAAATAAAACAAAACAAAACAAACGAACAAAAATAATGCTTAAGTAAATAAAATAAAGGCTGGCGGTGGTGGTACACGCCTTTAATCCCAGCACTTGGGACACAGAGGCAGGTGGATCTCTGTGAGTTCCAGGCCAGTCTGGTCTAGTTTGTTCCAGGACAATTGGAACTACATAGGGAGACCCTGTCTCAAAAAAACAAATGAATCAAAAAATCAAAGAATGTGCCCCCCATCCTCTTATTTCTCCTTGGCTAGTTTCGCTGCCTGCCTTCTCCTAGAGACAGCCTTTTCTCCTCAGAGTTGTCAAAAACTGCACATTTCTGTGAATAACCCTTTGCCGTCCCCACCCGACTCTTCCCACAGAAGGCTGTCTGTCTGTTCAACGCCAGGCCCAGGGAGGCTCCTCCCGGGCCAGTCCTGTCTGTCTCTCTCTCGCCCGTTTACTGGGGTCCATTACTTGTCCCAAGGAAAGTGAGGGCTCCGGGCTGGGTGGGCACTAAGCTACCAAAGCCCTGGTCCGTCCTTTGTCACCTGCTTTGTCACCTCCAGCCCTGTCCTTCCCCTGGCTTCTTTCTTCCCCAGCTCCAGTCTCTGCCTTCCCAGGCAGCCTGTGGGACCTTGGTCCCAGCTGCTGTCTCGAAGCCCCTTGGCTGCATTCCGGGGCTGAGGTTCCACAGAGGCCGGCCTTCCCTCCTCCTGGCTTTCTAGGCCTCCAGCCACATGGTTTTTCTCAGGACAGCTTCTCCCAGCCCCACAGCCGACTCCCCCTCCCCCATCTCCCAGGACTCTCCCATCCCTCTTCCTCCACCTCCATCCTTCTCATCCTCCTCCTCCCTCTCACTGGAATGTCAACCCTCCTGAGGGCGCTGGATGCCTTGGTGGGAACCCTGGCTGGCGCTCTCAAGCCTTCCCGGCTTCTCATTCCATCCTGGCACCGCCGCAGGAGAGCAGCAGTATGTTTAATTGCTTGTTTGTTTTCTGTCTCTCCCCACCAGAACAGAAGTCCCTGAGCACAGCGACTCCTCACAGGGCCTGGCACACCCCTGCTCACAGTACCCACTGAATGACTGAAGGAATGTTTCCTCACAGCCTCTCCAGAGACAGGCACTGTTGCCTCAGATTTCTAGAGGCAGAAACCAACCGGGGGCGAGAGTGAGAGCGGAGGGACTCTTGCTTGCTTCTGACAGCGAGAGGGGTGAGAGTCAGGGCCGGGAGCCAGGCCTACCTGACTCCCAGCACGCTCAGAACCAGGCTGACCAAGTCCTAGGCACTGGACCTGGGGCCAGGCCCTCAGCGCTGAGTCTGGTCCAGGAGGCCCATCCCATCCCTCCAGGCCCGGGGTGTAGTCACTCACTGTTCAACCTATGTGGAGAAACCTCCTGGGGACACAGTAGGCCTTCAGCCAGTTGGTGCCCAGCCCCCAGTACCACCTCACTAACCTCCCCTTCAGGGAGGCCTGCCACAATTTGGCGATTGTTAGAGACTTTTTTTTTCCTTTTGGGAGGAAGGCTGTAAGTCATTAGGCTGCTCCCGCCTGCGGGTCACCATTTCCTGTTTAGAAGACTCATCTCTCCTTTGGAAGCTCCCCACCCCCAGGGCGGTTGGAGTTGGGCTGGCTGAAGCTCCAGGCCGGACTGGGCCTGGCGGACGCCTGCTCAGCTCCCCACAGGAAACTGGCACCTTCAGCACCTTTTGTGCTTAGAAAGGACACTCATTTTCTCTGGAGCCCCAGGAGGCCCTCAGAGTTGAGGTCACTAGCACCAACTAGCCTGAGGTAAATTGCTCCAGCCCTGGCCCTCCAAGCAGGAAGCCGAATGACCCCTACCCTTTGGCCTGGCTTCTCACCCTCCTGGCTCCAGCCAGCCCATTTCCTTGCATCAAAGGCCATTTGGTACCCAGCAGCCAGACAGAGGTGTGGGCCTGCCTGACAGGGAGGCGCTTGGGAACAGGAAAGACATCCTCCTTCAGCTGGGAGGGCAGCCTGTTCTGCCCCCAAAGACCTGCTGTGGTGGAGCCAGAGCTTACAGCCCACGCCATAGCTTCCCAAGAGAGCCCGAGTAAGTGTTGCTCAGTACCGGATTGGGACAGACACCAGGCCGGGCAGCCCAGTGCCCAAAGCTCAGGACACTCTAGTTAGAACTCCAAAGCAGGAGACTTAAGGCCCTGCCCCGCCCTCCCTCCTGTAAGTCCCTCTATGGTGTTCCCTTCCACAACACTTGAGCAGTTTTTAGTATATAAATTAACCGCTTTATTGAATATCAATAAACTGTACATATTAACTATACAAAATGCTGCTTACAATATAAATACCTTTAAAATGTAAACATCTTTCTCCCCGGGGGCCACCTGTTGGGCCCCAAAATAGTTCTGGGAGACACATTGGCCTGGCTGAAGCACCCCACTTGGCCCCTAACAAGTGACGGCCATTATTCATGGTCCCTTCTGAGACAGTTAAACTGCTGTGAAACAGGTGTTGCCAGGACAAATGGGGGCGAGGGCCGAAACAGCTGCCCAGCCCAGGGGCACCTGGACATGTGTCCAGTGACCACGCCGCTGAGGCTCGGACGCAGCTGGCGGCGGGATTATTGCATAGTCTGTTGTACCTGGAGGAAGGTGGCCTGAAGGGTCCTTGGGGGAGGTAGGGAAGTGGGGTCCCCTGAGTGGGGTTCAAGCTTCCCAGCCAGCTAAAGCCAGAGGCTTTAGCTCTGTGGCTCGAAGCAGCTGTGTCCAGAGGCTACACCTCATGAATACTGGGGGCAGGAGGCTCTGGGAGGGTCAAAGGCACTCCTTCCCGTCGGCCATCTGCAGCAAAGGCCACCAAGAGAGCCAAGCAGGGACCAGGGCCACACGTGGACCCCACAGGTCCCCAGACCAAGGCTGGAAGGAGTCCCGGCAGTGAGGAGGGTCAGCCCCAGGGCACCGGAGAGATGCCAGCCAGGATGGGGAGGAAGCAGGCTCAGCGAGGGCCTCCGGAGCAGCCAGACTCTTGGTGCTTGTGGAGCAGGGACATCCGGGAGAAGGTGCGGGCGCAGGCCTGACACTGGTATCTCTTCACATCCGAGTGGGTCTGGAGATGAGCACGCAGGTTGGAGCGGTCGGCAAAGGCACGGTTGCAGTGGGAGCAAGAGAAGGGCTTCTCACCTGGGGAGAGAGACCAGGGGGGTCAGGAAGGCCTGGACAGGGCCCGGGTCAGCCCACCCACAGCCAGGCCTGGGCCTCTGGGCTTCCTGCCCTGCAGTTCTCAACACTACCAGGCTTGTGAGTCTCCAAATTTCCAGGCGGGGCTAACTGAAACAAGTCCTTCCCGCCTGGCAGGCACTTCTGATTGGCCTGTCTGCAGTCCTATGAGAGGTGGAGAAACTGAGGCCCAGAAGGTAAGAAGCAGGTTCCAGGTCACCCACCAGGAGTAGACCTTGGCTGTAGCCACTGCCTTAGGCAGGGGAGCTGCAGCTAGTCTTCCGATTACCAGCCTTGAATTGACTTTGATTTACCTTGTCTGGGACAAAGCCTCGCAGGCAGCCTGGAGAGGCCTCCCCACCCCCAACCCAGAGCCAGTGAGGCCACTCCTTCGCATCCTGCCAGCAGCCCCACCACACTGCGACGCCAGATCTTGGCTGCACCCCCATCAAACCAGTAGGGAACCTCTCTCCTTAACTTACTGCAAGCCCCAACCCAGGGGCTTACAGACATCTGGGACCCTGACACACCCCGCCCAGCCAGGGTTACAAGTACGAGTGGGCTGTGTCCAGTAAGTGCTTAATGAATGCTGTGTAGTTGAAAACTTCTGGGGGTTTGTGGCCCTTAGGATGTCTGAAAGCGGCTCTGTTCAGTGAATACCTGAATTACTATGTGTGCTTTTTAAAAAGAGGGGGACCTGAGCGCGGTGGTCAGTACTTGTAACTCAGCATGGTAGAGACAGAGGGAGGAGGGTCTCTCGTTTAAACCCAGCCTGGCCTGGGTTTACAAATACTGACAAAAAAAAAAAAAAAAAAAAATCTGCTGCACCCCTACTATGTGCCAAGCATGAGGCTGTAATGCCAAACGGATTTTCAAAACAAGGCAAGGCAGCCCTCCTCCCCCTCCCAGCCTGATAGCCCACAGGCGGTGCCCTTTGGTTAGATTTTAGTGATGGAATTCAGGGCTGCAGAAGGTCTCCTGGGTGTGCTGAGACTCTGGACCAAGGGAATCTCGGCAGGGTTCCTGCGGGACCCACCCACCCAGCAGGTATTTGCCGAACAGAGCCTCTTTCAGACATCCCAGGGGGCACAGGCCTACAGAAGGCTTCAGGTACACAGGTGGGACTCCATGGGGCGGGGGAAATGCAGCCCGGTGCGAGGGCGTACCTCGGCAATCTGCAGGTCCCTACAAGTTAGGGGCGCTGACCCCTCCCAAGACTGGCTGAAGCACCACCTGTCAGTTTAGCAGGGAGAGGAGAAGTGAAGTAAATCCTAACAAAAGGGAGGTTTTAGGATAACACGCAGTGGGACGGAGCTGGGAGTCTCTGGGCTCGCACAGGAAGTGTACACACCCTCCCCACCACCACCACCACCACCCCACAGATCCTCGACCCCCAGACGCCTTCATAGTGTTTCTGGCAAGTGTGAAATCGGCACCAGGCCGGCTGGGACAAAGGCCACTGAGGGGGGCACCGTACATGTGATACCCCCTGGATTAAAGGGGCCTGCCATGCATGAGCCGGCAGCTGCGGCCAGAACAGGTGCTGCCCCATGCACCTGCTCTAACCCTGCAGCCCCCACCCCCTGGGTCACCATTAAGACACACAATGGAACTCCCAGAGAACAGGGTGGTGCATTTCAAGGAGGGTTTTGTCTGAGCCGTGCCTTTACTTCAAAACAAAGTCCCTGGGGGGAATGGGAGGCAGCCTAGGACCCCTGAGGGCTTCAGCTCTTCCCTAAAGTAGAGCCCCAAAGCTTAGCAACCCTGCAGGAGAAAGGCCAACCACAGCCATTTACACTTTTATATGATAGCTTAAATCTGAGGCAATCCACGCCTGGATGAGAAACAGATAGTCTTATTCATGTAATGAAGGTGTCAGTGGGACCTGAAAACACCACCCCCACTCCCCTCAGGCCCCTCTGTCCCAATGTTGGCCATGGCTGGGAGATGCACAGCTCCTACTGGCCAGCCCACACCCCAAAGCTTGACACACTTCCCAAAGATTCCCCCAACAGAAGCCTCCACCAGACTGCCCGAAGCCTTTCCCTCACTTCTAGAAGCCTTCCACGCTTCCAAGGCTGAGTGGGCAGCAGAGCTGATTTCTTTAAAAAAAAAAAAAATGTTTTTATTCTATTCTTGTTCTACATGGATTGGTGTTTCACCTGCATATATGTCTGTGTGAGAGTGTCAGATGCCCTGGAACTGGACCTACAGGCAGTTGTGAGCTACTATGTGGTTGCTGGGAATTGACCTCAGGACCTCTGGAAGAGTAGCCAGTACTCTTAACCACTGAGCCATCTTTCCAGTCACTGGGAAGTCATTTTTCAGTGGCACCTGCCCCTAGCACTTCACTCTGTACAAAAACCCCACAAAGTGTCCTTAGGTACATTTTAGAAATAGGGAAACTGAGTTAAGTTCTCGACCCAGGGTTCAAGGCCAGGTGGGGAACATCCTGTCTAGCAATATCCTATCTGGCTTCTACGGTGTGGGTCGAGATGAGCGGAGAGAAGGAGCACCTCTTCATTCCCAGCCCGGAGAGCAAGGAGCAGGACACGGAACAACCCCAGCCAACATCTACTTTGGCCACCGCTTGGCAGCGTCGGGAGTAAGTGTTGAGTCCCCCAAAATCTGAGGTCAAACAGCCCAGACTCAGCGCTCAGCTGTGGACACTCACCAGTGTGGGTTCGGACGTGGCCCTGGAGCAGCCAGGGCCTAGAGAAGGCCTTTCCGCAGGTCGTGCAGACACAAGGCAGCGTGTGGCTTCGGATGTGCATCTTCAGAGCGCCCAGGCTGAGGTACTCCTTGTTACAATACTTGCAGTTGAAGGCCTTCCGGGACTGAGGGTCCTTGGCCACCGAGAGCCTGGCCAGCTGCTTGGGAAGTTGGCCCAAGCCAGGGAAGGCGATGAAGGCCTCGGCCTCCAGAGATGAGGCCGAGGTGGAAGAGAAGGACGACGGCGCCGGCGAGGGCGGGCTAGGCGGCTGGGAGCTTTTGCCGCTGTCCTCATCCGACAGCGAGGTCAGCTCTGCCGCCCTGGGGCTCTCCCGCAGCGGGAGGGTGGCCCAGGCAACCGGCTGCACTTGGGGCACCAGCAGAGAGTCCCAGATGAGGGTGGGCAGCGAAGCGGCGGGGTTGAGGACCTCGGGCGGTGGGATGGCAGCCAGCAGGTGGGCCTGGTCGTAGGGCTGCTGAAAGGTGAACTCTGCGGGAAGAGAAGAGACAGCAGGGAGTCAGCTGAGCCCTTTCTCGGGTCGCCTGTGGGGGCTCCCCGCCCGCACGCCCCTCCCCCACCCGGAGTCCGCAAGGCTGCCCGCCTTCGGGTCTACACTGGCGGAGCCTTCCCGTCCCGGGCCACAGACGCCCTTGGCGGACCCCCAACTGCCAAGACCCGGAGCTCCGGATCCACCTGTCGTGCCAGCAGAGCCCGATTCTCCCCGTCGCGCCCTTGGGATCCCCGGAGTCGCCCGCATCCCGCACCCCGCCACGCACCCACACACGCGTCCTGCAGTTCGCTATAGTTGGGCTTCCGGCGGGGGTCGGACGGCTTCCTGACTAGGAAGGAGCGCGGCATGGTGGCCGGAACGACCTAGGTAGTCGGGTCACCAGGTCGCGCAAGGTCGGTAGGCAACTCTGCTCGCGAGGCCGGGCCGCCGCACTAAGATTCCCCTCGGAGCAGCAAATTCCTTTAAGTACCAGGGCTGGGGGCGTGGCCGCGGCGTTGGCCACGCCCCTTTGTCAAGGCTCAGCCAATGGCAGGCGGCGGCGCGGCCGGAGACCGAGATGCGAGCAGGTGCGCCTAGACTGCAGGGGCTCCCGCCGCGTGGCGCTGAGATTCTTGCGGCTTGGGCTCCTCCCGGGGCCGGACCGCGCGGTGTCCGAGCGCCTCGGGCGACCCCTGGTGGTCGCGCCTGCCTCCCCCCCACCCCGCCGAGCGCGGTATCCCGCAACTGCAGACCTCTGGGCGTCGGGGAGACAGAAAGTGCGGTGCCTGGAACTGTCTATACAGCCCTGAACAAAATACTCAGTGCCTTACCCCAAACTCGGCTTCCCGGCCGGGGGGCTGGGGGGGCAGACGGAATAAACAGAAGATTTTAATGCTAAAGGAAGGTGTGATTTGATGAAAGGAGGTGGGGAGAGACAGCTGTGACTGTCAGTGGACGGTCACCTGACAGGAGAGGGTGTCTGTGACTTCCCAGAGGAAATGAAGAAGCACGGAGGGGGAAGGCCCGAGGTTAAGAGTCGGTAGCTTCTGCCCCCGTTCAACCTTTGAGAGCAGCTACCAGGATGAGGTTGGTGTTTGCAGACCTCGAGGGCTCCGGTTTTCTGGCCTCGGGTCTTTGGAGGAATTTGGACTTTGCCTTCCGGGCACTGGGGAGTCTCGGAAGGACTTTCAGCTTCCGTGGACAGAACGTGTTTAGCGTTGCGTTGGGAAACACCGCTGAGGACAGGTGCAAGGCAGAGGTAGGGAAGACAGGGCTAAGGCTCCCAACTTCCTGAAAATCGTATTGGAAGGGTCAGAGGGAGGAAGGGTAGCCTCGGGAAAACAAGCCCACAGCCCATAGTATGGGGTTATAAACACCTGTAGAGTGGAGGGGCTGTGGAAACCTCTGCGGCCTCACGCTAGCAGTGTGCGTCTCTAGGCACTGGAGGTAACAACAGACAACCATCGTGCAGAACACTGCCCTCTGGGTAGACTTAGTTCATCCATGACTCTCTCCCCCTTGAGTCCAGAGGGAGAGCACACAGCGCCCCCCCCCCACCCCCGGCAACGGACAGGTCAGCTGACTAGGTCTTGACGTTTCTTTTCTTTTCCTTTTTTTTTTTTGTTTTTTTTTTTTTGTTTTTTTTTTTTTTTTTGGTTTTTTTCGAGACAGGGTTTCTCTGTGTAGCCCTGGCTGTCCTGGAACTCACTCTGTAGACCTGCCTGGCCTCGAACTCAGAAATCCGCCTACCTTTGCCTCCCAAGTTCTGGGATTAAAGGCGTGCGCAACCACCGCCCGGTTTGGTCTGGACTTTTCTCCATCCCCCATGCTCCGTGAACAGCCTTTCCTACCACCGGACCTTGCTTGGTACCTGCCTTCTTCCTGTCCTGTTTTCTCTTCCAGATCCACACCTGGCTACGCTTCCTTTCATCCCTTTCATCCTTTGTTTCAGCAGCAGCCCCCCCCCAACACCGCCCCCCCACCTCCCACCCCCAAGCCTACTTAGTAAGAGGGAAAGGGAAAGGTAAATGAAGCCCACAGGGGAAGCCCGTTCACACCCTCACACCTGCCAGAGGCCTGAAAGTAAAACTTGGCCAAATGGGTGGATGCTGGCTGGCATGGCTTGCTCTTAGGAAAGGTGTGACTCAGCCCCTAACGGGTGACAGGTGACTCTCCCCGCCCAGGAAGCTTCCTTCCTAGGCCGACTGCTACCTAGGGTTTTTTCAGCCAAGCTTTTCCTCAAGAGTGTCTGAAAACACCTAAGCCTGCTCTGCCCTCGCTGGCAGACACATCCTAATTTGATTATCTAGGGCGGGGCTGTTGGCATCCGCAATTAACCGTCAAAAAGACTGGATGCCTCTAAAGAGCACGTGGGGCTAAGAACCCATGGCCAGCCTCAAACCCAGACCAAACAAAAGGTCAGCCCTGACACCTGTAGCCCACCCCCTACAGGGTTTCTTTTTAGACCAGGCTGCCCTTGAACTCAGAGATCCACCTGGCTCCACCTCCCAAGTTCTGGGATTAAAGGTGTATGCCACCACTGTCTGGCTGACACCTGTGCTCTTAATATCAAAAAGAAAAAGGAAGAGAGGGAGAGAGACAGACAGACAGATAGAGATAGAGAGAAGACCAGAAACGCCAAACAAAACAAAACACTCAACTATCTCTCAAAAGTAGACAGGCTAACCAGATAGCATACCCACAGCGGAAGACCCACAGCAAAGATTGGGGGACACATCTGTATTTCTTCAACTTTGGAGGCAGAGGTAGAAAGCTTGGGGCTCTGAGGTTAGCCTCTGCTAAACAGTGAGAGCCTGTCAGGAAAAGGAAGGAAGGAAGGCTGTGTAGTGTGTACAGTTCCGTGCAACAACAGAATGACTCCTGCCCCACAGTGAGGAGCAAGAGCCAGAAACCTGTGTGCAGTCAGCGGTGGCCGCGCAAAGCAGGAGTGGAATCCAACTCTGATGCACCTGGACTTACAGAATGAAGGTGGGGGATGCTTAGTGCAGAACCTTTTTTTCCTTTTTAAAACATGTATTTACTTATTTATAGTTGCTGTTGTTTGTGAGACATATTATCACTTTGTAGCCCTGGCTATCCTGGAACTCACTCTGTAAACAAGGTTAGTCTCAAACTCAGGTTAGAGAACTGTCTGCCTCCGCCTCCTGAGTGCTGGGATTAAAGGTGTGTGCCAACACTGCCCGGCCATAGTTTTATGATTCTAGTTATGTGTATGTGCCTGTGTGAGTGCATATCACATGTGCAGATGCCCTCAGAGGTCAGACCCCCTGGCATTTGAGTTATAGGTGGGTGTGGGCCACATTGTAGCTGCTGGGAGACAAACTCAGGTCCACTGTAAGAGCCAGTGCTCTTAGCTGCTGACCTATTGATCCAGGGCTCCCCACCCCCACCCCCACTACAGTGTTTCCTTGAATTCCAGGTCCTTCTGCCTCCATCTCCCTAGTGCTGAGATCTTATGCAGGAACCCAGAGTGTGTAGTGCTACAAATCAAAGCCAGGGTCAAGTATGAGCTACATCCAGAGCCCCACCCCCAACTTTTTTTTTTTTTTGAGACAGGGTTTCTCTGTATAGACCAGGCTGGCCTCGAACTCAGAAATCCACCTGCCTCTGCCTCCCAAGTGCTGGGATTACAGGTGTGAACCACCACTGCCCGGCCCCATCCCCAATTCTTTGCCTGTTATTTTGGATTTTTTTTTTTTTAAGAGAGAGTCTTTAGCCCAGGCTGATCTCAAACTCACTATGTAACCAAGGATGACCCTAAACATCTGATCCTCCCCTTTCCAGGAGCAGACATCACAGGTCTCTAGAGACCGCCTGAAGGAAAGGTATTCAGCTGGCAAAGGAGATGGAAGGAAGTCTTGTTTCCTAGATAAGGGGAGATCTTTGTAAGTTGTCTTTGAACTTCAAAGAGACAATTCAAAGTCTTTTGGTATGACTGATTGATACCGGACAGGCATCATGTAGTCCAGGCTGTCTCTAACTTGCCCTGTAGCCCGCAACAGTCTTGAGCTCCTAATTCTTCTGCGTCGACTCTTACGTTCTAGGATTACAGGTGTGTGCAACTACGCCCTGTTTTATGCTTTACTGGGAATCAAAGCCACGGCTTCCTGTCCCAGCAAGCGAACGCTCTTGTCAGATAAGCCGTCCATCCAGCCAGCCTAGGGATGACATATTTAACACACAAAAAATATGCTATTCAGAGATAATGCAGGTGTTCAGAGCCCTGGCTGCTCATGCAAAGGTCCTGAGTTCAGTTCCCAGCAACCACATGGTGGCTCACCAACATCTGCAACAGGATCCAATGCCCTCTTCTGGTGTGTCTGAGACAGCTACAGTGTACTCACATAAACGAACTAAATAAATCTTAAAGAGGAAGAAAAGAAACTGTAACATGCTGGAGGCTCTGGGTCAAATAGTCAGTACTCCAGCCCCCAAAAGTCACCTTTTGTGGTCATAACTGGGTGCAGGAATCTAGCTAGCGCTGGCTGAGGGAATACAACTCCAGGTGAGCATCTCCGGGTGGAAGTTACCTAGCTTCGAACAGCCTCAGGGTAGCTAGCCTGGTGTAGCTGTGTGTGCCTATAATCCCAGCACTGAGGAGGAGGAAGCAGAACTATTAGATCAGTCCTTTCCTAGACATAGGCCCATCCAAGGCCAACCTGGGCTACAAGAGACCCTGGTGGCTGCTGTCTCCTGAAGATGTCAGAACAGGTGCAGGAGCCCCTGCTGTCTGAACCTGGTTGCCCATTTTCCTCCAGGCCTTGGAGGATCTGAGCCCCAGAGAGAGTGCACGGTGAGAAGCAGGCCTTCCCTGGCAGGCATTAAGTCTGAGTGGCTCTTCCTGGGTGTCCCCACCGCAGTTCTCACAGTCCTTGCTGGAGAAGTGGAGAACCCACCCCAGGACGTGAGACCAGCGCTGGGTCAGGCCCAGGTAACAGGGACCAACTTTGGGGTGCAGGCAGACTTCGGGGTGCAGGCAAGAGCCAGACTGGATCTTCTTGCAAAGCAAGAAGAGTTTTGAGACTGTGTTTCTATGTGTAGAACAGGTTGTCCTGGAACTCCCTCTGTAGATCAGGCTGCCCTTGCCGCCGAGATCCATCCACCTGCCTCGACTTCCAGAGTGATGAGATTAAAGGCCTGTGATGCCACACCCAGCAACCCATTTGGTTTTTTGGATTTTTTGGTTTGTTTGGGTTTTTGTTTTGTTTGGTTTGGTTTGGTTTTTTGTCGTTGTTTGTTTGTTTTTTGTTTCGTTTTTGTTTTTGTTTTTGTTTTTTTTGAGACAGGGTTTCTCTGTATAGCCCTGGCTCTCCTGGAACTCACTCTGTAGACCAAGCTGGCCTCAAACTCTGAGATCCACCTGCCTCTGCCCCTCGAATGCTGGGATCAAAGGAGTGTGCCACCACTGCCCAGCTGTTTTTTGTTTTCGAGACAGAGTTTCTCTGTGTGGCTTTTGACTCTGTAGACCAGGCTGGCGTTGGATCCACCTATCTCTCCCTCTGGAGTGGAGGATTAAATACGTGTGGCCCAGTAGCCAGACAACTTCATTTGTTTTTAAGTCAAGGTCTCATAAGTAGGCTAGTCTCATGCTAGTTATCCTCCTGCTCAGCCTCTTCAGGGCAGGGACTGCAAAAGATCCTTTGGATGTGTAATAATCTCTCAAAAAGCTCCCGTTGGCTACCCCGCCCCTCGATGGCAGCACAGTCCTCTTCCGCCCTCTGCTGGCTAAAATGCCTTCCTGCATCTCTCCGTCCTAGGAGAGCAACCTGGGACGGTTGAATGCAATCAAGAGGGAGGAGGGTTGCTTTGAATACATAGCTGCATTTCTTCAGATGTCCTTCCACGCCTAACACAGCATCCTTTTGTCACCACGAATGTCCACCTCCATGCCAGACAGTGCCTCACTATGATTCCCATGTTTGTCAGTTTGAAATAGGAGCTAACATAGGCCAAGGCTGGCTTTGAACACCTGTCCCTCTTGAGTGCGGGAATTGTAGGTCTGAGTCATCGCAGTGGGCTTGTTCTGCCCACTTCAGATTCTTAACTTCTTCCTTTTCTGTTGTTGTTTTTTTGTTTTGTTTTATTTTGTTTTTCTGAGACAGAGTTTCTCTGTGTAGCCCTGGCTGTCCTGGAACTCACTCTGTAGACCTGGCTGGCCTCGAATTCAGAAATCCACCTGCCTCTGCCTCCCAAGTGCTGGGATTAAAGGCGTGCGCCACCACTGCCCGGCTATGTTTTTCTGTCTTTCAAGACTGAGCTCTCTGTGTGCAGCCCTGACACACACTCTATAGACCAGGCTGGCCTCGAACTCACAGAGATGGGACTGCCTCTGCCTCCTGGGTGTGTGCCACCATCACCCAGCGCTTTCTTCTCCTGCCACAAATAAACAGGCGATTTCAGGGACTGGCTGGGCCCATCCACCTGGTGCTACTGCAGGCATAGCCACTGTGCTCCATAAAAACTTGCCATCTATCTGAATGTCCTCCAGAAAGGTTAAGTCGGGGAGGCCCCTCCAGCAGGGAGTGGAGGATTCCTTTGCAAACTTGGTCCACACCGGCTATTGTCTCCTTCCCTTCTATCTCTCTTGCCTGAGATTAGGGCCTCTGGGCTGGCGTTTGCAATGTGCACAGTCAGTTTTACTTCTTTTGGGGATTGTCTGATTCAGCCTGGACAATCAGCTTGTCTGATTCAAGCTGGATTCAGCTCTGGACATTTACGTCCAGAGCTGATTCTTGTTCTTTGTATTCTAAACTATTTGTCAAGTCCTCTTGGTCATCACGTTGGTGGCTTCTTTTTTCTTCTTATTTATGTATAGAAAAGGTCTCACTAAGTGGCCCTGGCTGACTTAGAACTTGATATGTAGATCAGGATGGCTTAGAACTCAGAAAGACCAGACTCTGTATTTTAAATTTTATTCCCCCCCCCCCCCAAAGAACTAGGAGTTAAAACTAGGCATCTGTGACTTACACTCCCAACCCTTTCCTTTATTCTGGTGTGCATGTCACGTGCCACGCATGCATGTGTGCGTGTGTCTGTCTCTGTCTGTGTGCTTGCGTGTAAGTAAGAGTAAGCAGCGTGCCTGCCACATGCCGTGTCCTTGTGTGTGTAAGTGAACAATGTCCTTCCACATTTACTTCCTCTGTGTGTCTGTGTGCTTACGTGTGTGTATGTGTGTGTGTAAGTGAGCAACATGCCTGCCTGCCACGTGCCGTGTCCTTCCTCCACATTTACTTCCTGTGTATCTGTGTGTGTGTGTGTGTGTGTGCCTGTGTGTGTGTAAGAGAGCAATGTCCTTCCACATTTACTTCCTGCTGGAGAAGGAACTCGGGTGTCCGGGCAGCAAGCGCCATCACCTGCTGGTCTGGCTCCCAGGGTTCCCTGCTCTTACTTTTTATTATGGGAACATTCTCATCTCTGAGTTGCTCAGGGCAACCTTGACCCTCGTCTGCTTCAGCCTCTGGGGAGTCCTCAGAGTGGGGGGGGGGGGGAAGGGCTTATCCCTATAACCCGGGCCTGACCAGGAACTTCTAGTTTCCAATGCCCAATTCCCTGGCCTATTGATTAGATGAGGAGGTGGAGGGCAGAGCTGACCTTGACCAGAAGAACAATGGTACAGTGAGAGGTCAGAGGTCAGCCTCAGCTTCTACCTCCATCTTTAGAAAACAGACTCTCCTGAGGCTTGGGTGTGGCAGCTCACACCTTTAATCCTAGCACTGGCGGGGAGGGGAGGGTGGGGAGTGCAGAGGCAGGTAGATCTCTCAGTTTGAGGTCAGCCTGGTCTATAGAACAAGTTCCAGAATAGCCAGGGCAACACAGAGTAACCTTGTTTCAAACAAAACAACAACAAGAAAAGAAAAGAAGAGAAGAGAAGAGAAAAGAAAAGAAAAAAAAAAGAAAAATAGACCCTCCTCACCTGCCTGAAAGCCAGCCAGTGAGTCACTGGCCATGAATACAAACTACTTTTGGGTCACGGTCCAAGTCCTTTACACCAGGCCCAGAGCAAGGGGCTCATTCCAGTCTTGTCATCCGAACAAGGCAGCATCCGCTAGGGACCTGGATACCAAGCACTCCAGATGCCCACGAGAGGGCCAGTGGCATCCACTCTAAGGCCCTATAGCTGGGCAGAAGAGTTCCAGACTCCAGAAGGAAGCAGGACCTTAGCACAGCCGATTCCAGCACAAGGGGATAATTTGCATATGAGAAGGCATAATCTTGAGGCCTTTAGAGACCTACAGAGCTTTCCTGCTGGGACTGGAACCTCTCTGGGGAGGGAAAGCAGGCTGGAGGGCTAGTCCTCAGCAGCAGTACAGACAGCAGTAGAGGCAGGCCTTTCCATGCTTTTTTTTTTTTTTTTATATTTATTTTATGTATGTGAGTAAACTGTAGCTTCAGACACACCAGAAGAGGGCATCAGATCCCATTTCAGATGGTTGTGAGCCACCATGTGGTTGCTGGGATTTGAACTCAGGACCTCTGGAAGAGCAGTCAGTGCTCTTAATCGCTGAGCCATCTCTCCAGCCTCCTTTCCCATGTCTTAAGTTGTATAATTGACTTCTGCAGCAGAGGAGGTTGAACCCGGAGTCTCTGCTTGCTGCGCAAGAGTTTCTCCTCCGAGCTACTGCATCAGCCACCCGGCCTGTCTTTTTTGTTTTCCTGTTGTTGTGGTTATCATTTGCAAATATTCATGATGTTATCTATTTACTCTCATTTTTAAAAGGCTTACTTATCTGAATCATTTTTGATTTGTGTCATGTTTACGGGTGTTTTACCTGCACCCTGCACATAGGCATGCGCACCGTGTACACACCTGCTGCGATCAGAGTTCAGAAGAAGGCAGTTGCCCTGGAGCTGGAGTTATGCATGGTTTTGAGCTACCATGTAGGTGCTGGGAATTAAACCCATGGGCTCTACAAGAGCAGCCAGTGCTCTTAACCACTGAGCCATCATCTCTTCAGCCTCAAGAGAGGCTGTATGTATGTGGGAGGGTGCATGTGGATATGAGTGTGTGTGTGTGTGTGTGTGTGTGTGTGTGTGTGCATCCCCTGAGCTGGAGTCACAGGTGGCAGTAAGTCACCCAGTGTGGGCACCGGGAACCAAACTTGGATCCTCTGTGAGAACTGCTCATTCCCTGGTCACCTGGACCCTTTTCTAGCCCTTCCAGATGTTGATTTGGAAGTGGGAAGTCTACCACAGATTTGTTAAAGCAACAGTGTGGGCCAGGAAGTGTCTGGTGAACGGCTGCCTGGCAGACAGAGGCACTGGCTGCCTGATGACCTGAGTGCCATCCCTGGATCCCACGTAAAGGAAAGATCTGACGCCACAATCCAGTGTTCAGTGGTCTCCACAAGTGCCGTGGTCTGTGGAGCACACACCTCACACACCAGCACACACCTCACACACCAGCACACATCTCTCACACCAGCACACACCTCACACACAAACACCCACACCACACATAAATACAATATATACATTTTCAGTTTTCAGTTTTCAAATAAGCAACAAGCAGTGGGCAGATGCGCTCCCAGTTGTCGAACTTTGATACCCTTCCTGTGGGCAGAAACTGACCCATTTCCATCCCTCAGAAAAGCCAACAAAGCACAAAAGACTGTACAGAATTCACCCCACCCCACCCAGGTCGCGAGGTCCCTGTTATTGGTATGCTCCAGCCTCAGAGACACTATATATCCTCAGAGCAGCTAGGACTCTCCTGTGGCTCACCAACTCCCTCTGTAGCCTGGCCTGGCACTGACACTCCACCTCCTCCTCCCCCTCCCTCTTCCTCCCTCTTCCTCCCTCTTCCTCCTTCTTTTTTTGAAACAGGGTTTCTCTGTACAGCCCTGGCTGTCCTGGAACTGTCCTCGAACTCAGAAATCCGCCCGCCTCTGCCCCCCAAGTGCTGTGATTACACACATGCGCTACCACTGCCCGGCATCTCCTCCTCCTTCCTAAGGCCTGACTATGGGCCCTTCCTGGGCCTTACTTACTTTTTTTTTTTTTAAAGAATCATTTATTGGCTGCAAAGATGGCTCATCGGTTAAGAGCACTGAGTGACTGCTCTTCCGAAGGTCCTGAGTTCAAATCCCAGCAACCACATGGTGGTTCACAACCATCCGTAGTAACGATGCCCTCTTCTGGGGTATCTGAAGACAGCTACAGTGTACTTACATATAATAAATAAATAAATAAGTCTTGAGGAAAAAAAGAATTATTTTACTTTAGCCAGGCAGTGGTGGTGCATCCCACTTGGGAGCACCTGGGAGGCAGAGGCAGGTGGATTTCTGAGTTCGAGGCCAGCCTGGTCTACAGAGTGAGTTCCAGGACAGCCAGGGCTACACAGAGAAACCCTGTCTCAAAAAAACAAAAACAACAACAACCAAAAAATCCACAGCTGACCATCCACCCCATGGCCACAAGGACAGAGGAAGCCCCACACTGCCCTAAGCGGGCCTGTCCTGCACAGATGCACAAGGTGAATGGCTGCCTGGTGCGTGAAAGTAAGGGGGGGGCCTAGGAGCCCCTGGGGGGGAAGGGAGGGAGAGAGAGGGGGAGGGAGGGAAAGAGGGAGGGAGTGGGAAAGAGAGGCGGGGAGAGCAGGAGGGAGGGGGAGGGAGGAGAGGGAGGAAAAAGCAGTCTAGCTTACAGACTTTTTCTTTTGTGTGTCTTTGGGGGCACCGAGAGATTGAACCCCGCTTTCTCCTGGGCACCAGCTCAGGCATGTTCTCTCAGACGCTCACGGGCCCTCTGGGCCTCAGCCTGGGCTGTGGAGCCTTCCCAAGCTCTCCTGAGAGCAGACTCAATCTCTGCAGGATTTCTTTCCTCTCCTCAGGCCCTTAGCTTTCTAGATCTCTGAACCACAGAGGGCGGGGACTGGTCCACAAGGGAGGCAGGATGAATGTGCAAGGGGTTAAGCTTCCCTTGCACAAGTCCCTGAGATCATTCCTGAACTCTTTTGTCCCCCTAAGGCAATGGTGGGAAAAAAATTCATGAAATGTATTTGTGCCTAAAAGTTTGGTATCAGTCTGGGCAAAACAGCCAGAACCCCACCTGTCTCAAAGGTGGGGATGTGTGGAGAGATGAAAGACCAGAGTTCTTTTCTCAGCAATCATGTCTGGCAATATATATATATATATATATATATATATATATATATATATATATATACCACCTATAACCCAAGCTCCCGAGGGTCTAGCCTGGGCTCTGCTCTGTGGGCACTTGCACTCATGTACATATATACCACACACAGGCACACAATTTAACATTTTTTAAATGGCCAGCCATGGTAGTATATGCCTTTAATCCCAGCACTCAGAAAGGAGAGGTAGAGGGATCTCTGTGAGTTCAAAGCTAGCCTGGTCTACAGAGTGAGTTCCAGGACAGCCAGGGCTGCACAGAGAAACCCTGTCTCAAAAACCAAACAAAAACATTGTTTTTTTTTCTTAAATGACGCTGAACATGGTGTTGCAATCCACACAGAGAGGCTTAGGCAGGCTTGACAAAGTTCTAGGCTAACCTGGGCTACATAGTAAAACCCTTCCTTAAAGAAAAACCTAGAATGAAGTGAGGGAGGGAGGAAAGGAGATGGGGAAAATAATAGCTTGTGAAAATGTATTATAATCACATTATCTATGTGTGTGTGTGTGTGTGTGTACACACACACACACATATATATATATATATACATATACATGTATATGAAATGCATATATAATTTGTGTAACATATATAAATGTTCTTTGGTCTGTTATCTTCTCTTGTCTCCTTCCTCTGGTGATTGTCATGGGAAGGAAATGATTTTCCAAGGTCTCAGCTCTTCCTTTTGGACTCAATAAGAACCCTGCACAGGCCACCAGACCAGTCGTCGTCGTCGTCGGTGCTGGCTCGGATCCTGCTCTGAGCCCTTTGCCTCTGCTGGACCTACAGATCTTCCCAGTGGGCATGCAGCTCAGAGATGCTAATGTCACCTCCAAGCCACAAACCTGGCTGAGGGGCTGGGGTGCTGTGACAAACCAGGTTAGCCCCGTTGAGGTGTGCAGGTGGCCTGCCTGCACGGTCTTGGGGCCAGGTGACTGTTCCTGAGAAGACAGTGTTCTGGAGGGCAAGGCTACGAGGCTGAGCGCAGAGGCTCGGGAGCCCTGAGTTCTGAGATCTCGCTCCTCAATCAAGGATGACCATGAACTTCTGGCCCAGCCTGGGCGGGGATCACAGGTGCGAGAGCTTCCACCCCAGTTTATGCAGTGGTGGGGGTAGAACCAGCTCTGAGATATGGGCCTAAAATGCATGTTAGGGCTGTGCCACTGGGGGGAGGTATAGTTTGGGGGGTGTAGCTTCGGGGGGTCACCCGGGGGTGTTACTTCCCTCACCAGAAGGAACACTATGCTAATTTCATCCTTCCATCACTTAACCTATGGATTTGCCAGATACAGCGAGATGCACAGGCTGATTTGGAATTTCCTGTAGATAATGAGGAAGTTCTACAGAACACCTTCGCTGGAACTCACATTTAACTGGCCTCCCACAGCTTCATCTGCTAAATCTTGAAATTGGTTTAGAAACCGATTCCAATCCGGTGTTGTGGCTTACACCTGTAATCACAGCTCTTGGGAGGTAGAGGTAGGGGCCCAGCCTAGGGTACACAGTGAGTTCTAGGCTAGGCTAGGCTATAGAGTGAGATCTTGTTTTGAGAGAGACAGAGACACAGAGAGAGACAGAGAGAAGACAGAGACAGAAAAACAGAGTAATTTTGATACTTGTAACCTTAGAATTTAGAAGGTAGAGGTAGGAAATCAGGGCCAGTTTGGGCTCCAGATCTTCAAAGCAATCAAACTAGCAGAAGAAAAGCATTAATCTATATATGCCTAACTACCTGATTTGATTTCTAGAACTGAAGGAGAGAATTGGCGGCAAGCTGTCCTATGACATCCACTTCAGCACCTGTACCCGTATTTAACTACCATACACACACGTGCACACGCGCGTCTACACAGATACTCACACACACATACACGTACACAAGCACAGACCCTCGGGAGCCCACCAGCCTCTCGGCAGCCATGACCGAGCCCCACTTTGCTCTCCAGGAACAGGCTCTCATGAGAACCTTTGCTCTGAAGACTCCGGCCCATCTACAGTCGTCTGCAGGATGTGTTCCTAAAAATCTCTGAGTCACAGGCTGGAGAGATGGCTCAGCAGTGAAGAGCACTGGCTGCTCTTCCAGAGGACCCGGGTTTAATTCCCAGCACCCACCTGGCAGCTCACAACGGTCTGTAACTCCTGACACCATCATACAGACAAACATGCAGGCAAAACAGCAATGCCAGTAAAATAAATACAAATCGCTCTCCTGCTTGGATTCCTGCTGTTGGGGTCCCCCTGGTGGAGGTACCCCCTGGTACCTCTCCTCTTTCCCTCTTGTGCTCAGTCATTCTCTGCCCCATGTTTCTGTTGCTCCCTCTCCCTCTCACTGTCCTAGTCTCTCTCCCACTGATGCGGCAGACAGAAGAGAGGGCAAACATGCAGCATGTGGCGGTGTGCCTTGCAGAGCTCACCACACACACAGAGAGCTTAGAGTCAAGTAGACTCCATCTGTACCCAGAAGTGTCATGCAGCTGTGCAGCCATCAAAGCTAAAGCCTCAGAACCAGGTAGAGTGACATGTCTGAGATCCAATCAGTTGGGAGGTAGAGACAGGAGGATCCTGGGATACATGATCCAGTACACAAGAGGCAGGACAGAAGGACAAAGGGCTGGGGACATAACTCAGCCGGTGGAGTGCTTGCCTGGTGTAACTGATGCCCAGGGTTTGCTCTCTGGCCCCACATACACGTCTGTCTGTCCGTCCGTCCGAGTGGTGCACACCTACGGCCTCAGTACTCGGGTTTGAGGCATGGACTCCAAGTTCAAGATCATCCTCAGCTACTTAGATCAACCCTGGACACCTGAGACCCTGTCTAAAAATAGCAAACCAGGAGCCTGGCTGGGTGTGGTGGGGAGTGCCTTTAATCCCGGGAGAGGCAGAGGCAGGTGGATCAAAGCATCAACTCCAGGTAGTGAGTTTCAGAACATCCAGAGTTATGTAATAGAGAGGGCCATGTCTCAAAAGGAAAAAAAAACAAACAAAAAAAAACAATTGAGACGGGAGGGATGTTTGAGACAGGTCTCATGTAGCCCAGATTGGCCTGGAACTTTCAATGTAGCTAACTATGTCCTTGGCCCCCAATCTTCCAGTCTTCCCCTGAGTGCTAGAGTCCCAGGGGTGTGTCATGTTCTTTGTGTGGGTTACCCCAGCAGATTCCTACACATCTAGAAGGAAGTCAGTTGAGGATCTCCTTCATCAGGTTGGGAAATGGAAGAGCAAAGACTTCGCTGTTGAAGGTGGGGGTGGGGTGGGGAGGGAGGGCCTGTTGGAGACCTGGTCTCATCTGAGCTCCTGTGTAAGGGGAATGTGTGAATAAAGTCAGTAAAGTGCCAGCACTAACACAGGTCAGAGGCAATCCATAAGGAGGCTCTGGGTAGACAAGTCCCACTTGGCAGCAACCCACCGGCCTCAGTGCTGCTATAGGACAAGGATAGCTCTCTGCCCAGGAGGCCTGGGGCAGCGCCACCCCTGCAGCTATGCCTAGTTTCACCCAGGATGGAATAGCCGTTGTAGAGAAGCAGTTAATTTCAACTCTAGAATTTTTTTTTCCCGAGACAAGGTTTCTCTGTGTAGCCCTGGCTGTCCTGGAACTCACTCTGTAGACCAGGCTGGCCTTGAACTCAGAAATCCTCCTGCCTCTGCCTCCCAAGTGCTGGGATTAAAGGCCTGCGCCACCACCACCTGGCTAGAATTTTTTTTTTTAAAGATTTATTTTATATATGAGTACTCTGTCTTCGTGCACGCCAGAAGAGGGCATCAGATGTCATTACAGATTATAGATGGTTTGAGCCACCATGTGGTTGCTGGGAATTGAACTCAGGATCTCTGGAAGAGCAGCCAGTGTTCTTCACTGCTGAGCCAACTCTCCAGCCCTACTGTATGCATTTTTATCAAGCCTACTCAAGGCCAAATATGGCCATGCATGATAGAAGTTGAGACAGAAGGATCCTGGTTTTGAGGCCAGCCTGGTCTATACCATGGGATAATCTCAAAGAAAAGGCAGGGGTAGGGGAGAGGGGGCACAGAATGTTAAAGAATGAGCACCTGGGTTTGGTCTCCAGTAATCAAACTAAAGCCAAATTGGGTGTAGAGACCTCTGTCTGTAATTCCCACCCTTGGGAGTCAAGGGCAGAACACTGAGTTCATAAGCACTCTCTGCTTCATGTGGAGTTCAAGGCCAGTGCTGGCTCTGAGGTGGATTCCAGGAGGACCCTTTGAGCTGAGTCAGTCATGGAGAGAGGGTCTGTGGCATTTGAGGGTGGCCGATGAGATTGGGGTATTCTAAGATACAGGAAGACAGTTGGCATGGGAGAAAGATATTCTGCTCAGAAGCAGAAGTTCTATTAACAAGAGCTCAAGTGGATGCTCAGGTGAATTCCTCGACAACTGGATAGCAGACCGGAACAGAACTGAGATGCAGTGGGGGATATCTAGCTGGAGGCTGGCAAGACTGGCCGTGATGTGTGGCAGTCAGTCGAGGACCACGGATACAGGGCTGCTCCTCAGACCAAGGGTAGAGTGGTGCAGGGGTGGGTGGGGAAGGGCATGGGTGACACTATCACTCAGGAGGCTGAGGCCAGTAGGTTGCTGAGAATTAGGGGCAGTCTGGACTGCAAGGTGAGATTCTCTCAACACACCAAACAAAACCCAGAAGAGCAATAATAAACAGGACTGATTTCTTTCCTGATTCTAGCTGGGCCTCAAGCCCCACACTTCTACTCATCTGGCCTTCACAGGCCAGCCATGGGGTCGCTCTCTCTGCTTCTCTTCATAGTGCACCTTCCACCTGACCCAACAAGACTACTCTAGGTGCCAGACAGCATTATGACCACCTCAGTGGTTGCCTCCTGGTCTTCTCCGTGTCCAAGGCACCTCACTTGGGGCTAAGCTGAGCCACGTCCATCAGAATCCCTGATGCTCTCTGGTCTCAGCCAACCGACCCTCCACCCTGCTTTCTACCTATGCTCAGTCTCCTCCATTGACCCCACAGAGTCCTGCTCCCTCCATCCTCCCAGCCGGTGCCTCATGGGTAAATTACATGCTGTTACCTCAGGTCTCAGCTCAAATCTTGGAGACAGTCTTACTATGTAGCCCTGGCTGGCCTCGAACTCAGACCCATCTGCTTGCCTCTGCCTCTGGGATTAAGGGTGAACGCCACTATGCCTAAGCATATGTTAGTTTTGGACCTGTTCCAGTATTACAAGGGATCTATTTCCAGTGTCAGACTCAACTGGAGTCCAGGACTCAATTGAAATGCAAATCGAGCCCCTTGGAGATGTTGGAATGAACCAGCCATTTTCAGACATCTGAACTAGGTATTTCTTCTTGTCCTCTCCAGGACGGAATAAACAGAACGTCTCATACTAACATGTCCACAGTCAGGGTTGAGACAGGAATTGCTGAGATCTCTGGGCTTTATTCAGGTCCCTATGGGAAGCCTAGGAGGCTAGCCTCAGAGGCTCAGCTGCTGAAGTCTCAGACTCCACTCGAAGCCAGGCTGACTCAGGGACAGACAAGAGCGCTCCCTTGGAGTAACAACTTCTAGAGGCTGCTGGGCCCATACTTAGAAAAAGTTGTTTAAATGAAAACACTGCAGCTTGCTGGTTGGATAAATTATGAAATTTATTTATATTTCACCTTCAAAAAGCCAGAACATAACCACACATACTTTCTGGAAAGTCATATTAGAAACAGAGTGTGATGCAGGACAGGAGGTCCCTGCTGCACTGCGGCACAGCTGTGCCTTTCTCAGTTCCTCAGGGCAAGGTCTTGTCGAACCTCCCTCCACACATCTCCTGAGCAAACCTTTCCAGAGGGTACAGTGAAGAAGCAGTAACGCTGGGAACCGATCCTGTCCGGCCCTGCTGGCATCTGAGGTGGCTGTGCCCTGGCATGCAGAGGCACCACCGTGGAGGTGTAATGTCAGAAGCACAATGCTGCATGCAGTCTCAGATGGATCGGAGCCGTATGACTGGAAAGCAGACTTACCCCAAAGCCTGAGTCTGTCAGAGGGTCTGTTCTGTGGAATGGAGGGGTGGTGCTCTTCCTAGTCCTTTGTAAAATGTGCTGGGTTCCCAGCTTTTAGAGCTGCTGTGCTCAAGAAAGCCTCCAGCAGACACACCACCTCCCTCGACCGACTGCGCAGGGCCTGACTCTTAATTTCCCAGGGGTAGGACCCCTGGCTTCACCTCTGTCTCCACACCAAAAGGGTTTAAAACATTTACTTGCACAGGGAGGCAGCAATACTGCTCAGGTTCATCGAGTTACCAAGCAGCACACAGCAGTCGGTGCCTCCCTCCAATACGCTCTTCAGAGAAAGAATGTCAGCAGATACTCAACAGAAGGGCACAGGACCCAGCCACCTGAGAATACTCATCACCATTAAACAAAAAGCCACACACCCCTACACCTCCCTACTTACTGATGAGCACACCCCATCTTTGCTACTCAACATTTTCACTACAATTCTATGGTGATACGTTATCCTAAAAAGGCACCTTCAGGCGTTTAAGACAAAAGCCATCAGGTGTACAGATGTGCAGGTGTGGGGAAACTGCAGGAACCAAAACTTCCACCATCAGACTGCGACATCAGCCAGGAGAAGAGTAGAGACCTGGCCCAGCAAACTGCAGAACCAAGGCACCTCAAGGCCAACAAAAGGAGGCCCTGCTTTATTGTGCTATTCTATTCACAGCCCAGGGAAGGTCCTGGCTGGCTGGGAGGACCTGAGAGATGAACACTGGACAATAGGATGAGTAAGATACCGTGGGAGAAGAAGCTGGACTCTTCTTAAAGCAGGCAGTAGCTGAGGTGCGGTGGAAGCAGACCATAGGACAAACAAGGTTACGGGTGGGGAAGACAATGCTGGCAAGAGCCCAGAGGAAACGGGGTTCTCTCTGCCCTAGCGCCCCATGACCCTCGAGGAAGTGACCCTGTCTGGTGCCATGGCTCAATTCCAGATCTGCATTGCATGTGAGGTACAAGAGTCAGGGCTCACACCTAATGCATAATGGAAGCTCTAGAGTGAGGTGGACAGCCAGGACCCGGCTCACTGGTCGATGATGGAGCGTTGCAACACCTGGTTTATCATGTCATCTTCATCAACATCATAATCCTGAGGACAGAACAGACAGCAGTCTAAGTAGCCGCTCACACCCAGAAGAATCACCTTCACAGGGGCCTCCCAGAGGGTCTGGAGAGGGCTGCTAAGGACCCCGGGAGCCCTGTCCAGTTGCTGTGGAACTGAGAAAAGTGACTCATCTCTCAGTATCTTTGCTGTCTCCATCATTAAATAATAATAACAGCTAGGGCTGAAGAGACAGCTCAGTGGTTAAGAGAACTAATTGCTTTTCCAGAGGAGCCAGGTTCAAATCCCATCACCCATGTTAGATCATAACCACCTAACTCCAGTCCCAGGGGAGTCAAGATTGGCCACTGGCAGGCTTGGTACACATGTGGTATACAAACACACATTCAGGTAAACACCTGTAAAATAAAAAATATGTCTAAAAAATAAAAAGTAACTATTCTTGGGGCTGCAGAGATGACTGAGCTGGTAAAATACTTGCTATCTATGTTAAGCACAAGACCCTGAGCTTAACTCTCCACCACCCACGTAAGAAGAGGGAACTGAGGTGCACGCCTGTGATCTCAGTGCTCTACACAGAGACACGAGTCCGAGGCTTGCCCCACTAGCCAGTCCAGGTGGAGGTGCCCTATTTCAAAGAACAGGGTGAGAGTGATAAGACATCTGCTGCTGATACCCAGCTCTGTCCATGCATGCAGACTGCATCCAAATGGGTAGATGTACATGCTCACACACCATACAGATAGACAGACACTACCAAATCAAAACAAAATTCCGTCCTTAATGGAAAGTGAAGACAGTACATACCCCTGGCACAGACCAAATACTCAAATGCTGACTTCAGCTCAGTGGTGCAGAAACAAACACATGCAAACACAACCCAACTGAGATGCTGTTCTATAAGAGCACCGACTGCTCTTCCAGAGGTCCTGAGTTCAAATCCCAGCAACCACATGGTGGCTCACAACCATCTGTAATGGGATCTGATGCCCTCTGCTGGTGTGTCTGAAGACAGCTACAGTGTACTTACATATAATAAATAAATAAATCTTAAAAAAAAAAAAAAAAAGGCCGGACGGTGGTGGCACACGCCTGTAATCGCAGCACTCTGGGAGGCAAAGGCAGGCAGATTTCTGAGTTCGAGGCCAGCCTGGTCTACAGAGTGAGTTCCAGCACAGCCAGGGCTACACAGAGAAACCCTGTCTTGAAAAAAAACCAAAACCAAAAAAAAGAAAGAAAGAAAGAAAGAAAGAAAGAAAGAAAGAAAGAAAGAAAGAAAGAAAGAAAGAAAGAAAGAAAGAAAGAAAGAAAGTGAAGAGGTACAGTGGACACGACAGTCACACAATCACTCAATCCTTGAGACAAATCTCTCTGCTTGGGCAGTTTTAAGGAAGATGTTACCTTTATAGTCAGTGAAAAGTGAGTCTTGGACATCTGCTCCAAATGCTACCAGACTGAGAGTAAATGTTTGTTTTTTCTGCTCTGAAACAAGTCTCAGGTAGCCTGGGCTGGTCTTGAGTTCCTGATCCTCCGGTCCCCACTTCCCAAGAACAAGAGTGTGTTCGCAAGCTAAGGTGTGACTACCTTTTAAAAAGACTTATTTTGGGGGCTGGAGAGATGGCTCAGCGGTTAAGAGCACTGACTGCTCTTCCACAGGGCCTGAGTTCAATTCCCAGCAACCACATGGTGGCTCACAACCATCCGTCTTGGGATCTGATGTCCTCTTCTGGTGTGAGCTCTTAAGACAGCAACACTGTACTCATAAAAATAAAGAAATCTTTACAAAACAACTTATTTTTATAATATATTTATGTGCCTGTGTGTGGAGTGGAGAATGCAGGTGCCTATAGAATCCACAAGAGGGTGCTAGATCTCCAGAGCTGGAGTTGACCTTGGGTCCTCTGCACACATACTATGTGTCCTTCACTCCTGCTGTTCTCTAGCCTGACCCTGGTTTGTGTTACTGTCTTTACATTGCTGGGGATAGAACCCAGCATGACCTGCATGGGGGCAGAGGCTCTCCCTCTAAGCCACACTGTATTTGCAGGTACAACCATCAGTTGGGGCTGCATGCACACCCTGTCAGCTTGTCAAGCTCTGAGGGCCATTTCCATCACTGCCTTACCTTCCCAGGCAGCTGACCGAGTGGACTCCAACTGAGTTCTCCAAAGGGGATATCACACCCAGCACAAATGGGCAAAGCTAGAAGGCAGAGGAATCCGCCAGGGCGTCTGACGTCTCACTCTGCACCCACCCACCCACCCACAAAGACACTGAGCAGCTTCCCTCTGGCACGGAGAGTTCCTCAACCCAGAGTAGGGTCCCAGGGATCCCCTTCCAGAAACCTGAGCAGCAGTGCTGTCTCCGGGTGGTGCAGACTCACCACAAAAGTGTCGTAGGAGAAGCGGTGGCGGCGCTGGATGTGCTCCATGAAGTTGGCGCTGCGGTAGCTGGGGTCTCCCCAGGGCATCGAGGCGCATATGGGGCAGACCTGTCGGGAGGAAGCACGGTGCTGCACTCGGGACCTGAGCAGGCCCAACCCTCTATAACCTCTGCTCAGCCCCTTCCGGATAGGACAGCTCTACTGACAAGCCCAGGTACAGGCGTGGTCACTCTGCTCCATAAACACAAAGCAACACAGAAAAAACTGGTCTATTTGATTCAAATGACATATGAGAATGGGCACGTGCTAATATGAAGGTCAAACCCAGCTGGACACATGATAACAAAGTGAAGGACCAGATGACAGGGATGAGACCAAAAGTGTGTACACAAAAAGCAATCTGAATAGGCATGGGGCAGAGTGCATGTCTGTAACCTCAGCACCAGGGAGGCAGGAGAAGGAGGCAGAGAATCAAGGCTAGCCTGGCTATAGGAGTGACTTGAGGGCAATGGCAGAGCAGGCCCTAGAGCACAGGCTGCCCTGGCTCACCAGAGAGCGAGGCAGCGCTTGGGTAGCTCAGGTGGCACAAGTCCTCACTCCCCCTTTGATCCCCTGCTCTGCTCAGTTGCTGGTCTCAGTAGGCAGCAGCCTACCTCAGCTGCAGACAAGCCCAGCCGCCTCCTGCGGCTAGGAGGGAAACACAGCTTCCTTGAACTCAAAAAGCTCCAGTCCGCCTCCCTAGCTCCAAGTCATCTCAGCTCTCCAAGCTCACATGCTCCCTGCTCAACTCAGGCTGTGGCCACGTGAGTTCTGGGCCTTTTAGAAGTCACCTTTCACTTCGGAACCTGAAGACACTCCTGAGATTGAGCTGTGAACCTAGCTAGACAAGGCCGCAGCAGCATCTGCACCCTTATGACTGGCCTGTGAATGAGAGAAAGCGCCCAGTCTTGAAGGCAGCTGGAGTTTGAACTACCCACACATTCTAACCGCACTCACACTGTCCTAACAGCTTCACGGCTGGTGCATGACTTAAAACAGGTAAAACAGGTAAGACCCTGGGTTCAACGCCTGCATAAAACCATGAAAAGAACATCTGCAACTGTGCGTGGAGGCTCGGGCCTGTGATCTCGATCCTGGCTTAGGAGGTGAAGGAGGAGGACCAGGTTCAAGTTCACCCCTGCTACATGGTGAGTCTGAGCCAGCCCAGCCTACAGGACATTGTTGTTTTTGTCTAAGTGATTTTTTTTTTTTTTTTTTTTTGGTTTTTCGGATTTTTTTCTTTTTTTCCGGTTTTTTGGATTTTTTTTTTTTTCCCGAGACAGGGTTTCTCTGTGTAGCCCTGGCTATTCTGGAACTCACTCTGTAGACCTGCCTGGCCTCGAACTCAGAAATCCGCCTGCCTCTGCCTCCGAGAGTGCTGGGATTACAGGCGTGCTGCACTACTGCCAGGCTAAGTGATTTTTAAAGAAAAACTTAAGACACACACTGAAATATTCGGAGGGGAAAAGGTCATAGTATCTGTAAGCTCTTCCTAAATGGCTCATCAAAAAAAATCATACATACATAGAACACAGGTAAGCAATTTAGGCAAAATGTTAAGTTAGGCGAAGGGTAAAACTTGACTGCACAGCCTGGTCATTCTCCTAAGGCTGACTTTTTACCTAGTCAAAGACGAGCCGGTTCTTACCACAGACTTGGTATCCGTGCTGTGAGTGAGCTTGCAGTGCTCCACGAGCCCTTCCTGATCGAAGTTCTTCTCGGGACAGTATGGACAGGGAAAGGTGTACCGGTTTGGGACGTTTCTGGGGGTGAGAAGAGCACCTGAGAGCTTTTCCACACTGCCTCAATCACTGCACACTCCAAAGAAGCAACAACTCAGTGCTTGCAAATCAGGAGCACAGCCTGACATGAACAATCCCTACCCCGGACCCTGTCAACCGCAGCCAGCTCCAGTGACACCCCCTGTTCTCCAAACCCACATACCTAAACCCTCCAACACCACACACACCCCACGTCTCTCTGGGGAGTAGGTCAGTACCTCGGCTGAAGGGATGCATCCTTGGTGGTGGCCTTCACACCTTCCATGATATAATTCTGGTATTTGGAACATGAAGCCACGTGGGCCCGGATCTTAGATAGGATGAACTTGAATAGAAAGAGCAGGACCAATAATTAGTAAGAAATCCTTAAGAGGTGACCCCAAGCCGAGGGCAAGAAAACTGGACCTCCCACACTGTGCTCAACAATCGAGCCCCTCCCGACTGTGCCAGCAGGCAGGGGCCAGGCTACAGTTCGCTTCCACTGTGAGGTCGCCCTCCCTACCATCTGCTCTCTGCTTACTGACATTTCCCCAGTGCTATTTTTAAAAGCACACCACACTCTTATCTATTTTGTGCATGTGTATGTGACTTGCATGTGTATAAGCCAAGGACACCCCAAGCTGCTGTCCTTATTTTTCTACCTTGTCTGAGACAAGAACTTTCACTAAGAGGTAAGCCAGGCCATAGCTTCTGCTACAGCACCCATCTACCCACAGGTTCTGAGCTCAGGTCTTAGGTCCTCAGGATTAGGCAGCAAAGCCTACAAAGCCATCTTGGTGGCCCTATACTCACATCTGAATTTGTCTCTTATTTGCGCATGGTGGCACACGTCTGCAAGCTCAAGGACTCTGGGAGGGTGAGGCAGAAGAGCCACCAGAGTTTCAAGCCTACACAGAAACTGAGTAGTATTATGGTCTGCCTCCAGCTGCATTTTTGTTTTGTGAAAGGGTCTTGATTTATTACCCCTACTGGCCTGAAGAAATCCTGTCTCAGCCTCCCCAGTAGAGACTACAGGTACACACTAACACACCTGGCTGGGAGCTCTTACAGGATTATGTAAGGGGAGCAGGCTGTGTGAGGGGGACCTTTGATTAGGATGTAAAGCGAATAGATCAATGGGGAAAAAATATACAAATTGAAGAAAGGAGGAGGGAGATTATACGGGGCATGCCTACCATTCAACCACCAATTTTTATTGTTTTGTGACAGGTCTCATATCGCCCAGGCTGGCTTTGAACCTTTACCCCTGCCTCCACCTTCCCAGTGCCAGTAACACACAGCTTTGCTAACCTTGGAAATGGAGACAACTAAAGCACACAGAGGGGAAAATCCTCCATGAAAGACGACAAAGATTGAGGCTAGTTTGTTGTGATTTGAAATGAAAAAAAGTGAGAGAGGAAGGAGGCAGTCGGCTGATACCAGAAGGCAGCCCAGGGCATGGACTCAGCTATCCACTTAGCCTGAATTTAAATGTCGGAACAAACCTGTACAGACTGTCAAAGCCTTACTGTGTACTCTGCTATTAAACCCTCTGAAAGGATTGAGGGAAGAGATATAGCCATTTTACAGCCATCTACATTATGATGGTCAGAATTCAGAATCCAAAGACACTCTAGACTTGCTGAGTCTGAGGCCAGCTGAGTGCACAGGAGACCCTGAGTAAACAACAAAAAGTGGGGCTGGGAGATGACTCAGCAATTATGAGCACTGACTGCTCCTCCAGAGGACCCAGGTTCAATTCCCAGCACCCACATGGCAGCTCACTATTGTCTGTAGTTAGTTACAAACAGGGGATCTGACACCTTCACACTGACATACATGCAGGCAAACCACTAATGCATATAAAAATAAATATTAAAAATATTAAAAAAATAAATACAAGGGGCAGGGGAGAGCAAGGAACCTACCAGGCATCATCACTCACATCTATAATCCAGCACTTCAGAGGTGGAAGCAGGAGGATTAGTTCAAAGCTAGTCTTAACAGTAAGAGATCCTATTGTTTGTTTTTTGGGTTTTTGTTGTTGTAGCACCAGGTTGGGTTCTGGCCCAGGCCTTTGATCTCAGCACTTGGGAGGTCCAGGCAGGTGGATCTAGCTAGAGTCCTGGTATCAGGTTCCAGGACAATCAGGACCACACAGAAAAACTTTGTCTCAAAAAACAAAAACAAAAAACCCCAAACAAACCCAACAAGTCAGGCAGGGATAAGCAGAGTCTCAGCTGTGGTAACTCATGCCTGTAAAGACAGTGCTTGGGAGCAGAGCCAGGTAGAACTCTGAGTTCAAGGCCAGCCTGGTCTACAGTGAAACTTTTCTAAACACAAACAAAACTAAAACAAAATAACAAAGACACATAAGTATAAAAAAAGAGGAAAGGGTGGACTGGAGAGATGGCTCAGCAGTTAAGAGCACTGACTGCTCTTCCAAAGGCCCTGAGTTCAATTCCCAGCAACCACATGGTGGCTCACAACCATCTGTAATGGGGTCTGATGCCCTCTTCTGGTGTGTCTGAAGACAGCTACAATGTACTCATAAATCTTTAAAGCAAAACAAAACCCCCCAAAAAGGGGGGGGGGGGAAGAACACAGTAAGTAGCAGGTGCCTTTTCTGTGTGTGGGAACATTTGCAGAGACATTTGCCTCAAAGTAGAAAGTGCTGAGCAACTTTCTTTCTTTTTTTTTGTTTTTTTGGGGTTTTTTTTTTGTTTTTGTTTTTTTGAGTCAGGGTTTCTCTGTGTAGCCCTGGCTGTCCTGGAACTCACTCTGTAGACCAGGCTGGCCTCGAACTCAGAAATCCACCTGCCTCTGCCTCCCAAGTGCTGGGATTACAGGCATGAGCCACCATGCCCGGCTGCTGAGCAACCTTCTAAATGGAAAGCTACCCTCCCCCACAGCCCAAGTGCCAGGGTCACCAATGTGCAACACCACACAGAAACCTGACCCAGCCTTTCCAGACAGATGTGTGGAGGAAAACACAGTGGTAGTTTATACCTTTTTACTGTCTGGAATAAAAATTGTAATGATTTCAAAACCACTAAGGAAGATAAAGCACTAGTTATCTGTGCTCCCAGCGGCAGTAGGCAGTGTAGACATGCAACATAGCCAGGTGTGAGCATTGGAGGGCACATCCCCTGGTAGGGAGGCACTGCTGCAGCCTCTGCCTCACACTCCAGACTCTCTCAAGGGCTAAAACACAAGAGTAAATTGTATGACTCTAGTGGCAGACTATGAAGTTTCCTTTGAGTTCAGGGCAGAGTGCTCTTTTTCTTTTTCTCCTCTCTTCTCCTCTCCCCTCCTCTCCCCTCCCCTCCCCTCCCCTCTCTTAGAGACAGCCTCCTGCATACCAGGTTGGCCCTGAATTTTGTTTGTTTGTTTTTTGATTTGGATTTTTCGAGACAAGGTTTCTCTGTATAGCCTTGGCTGTCCTGGAACTCACTCTGTAGACCAGGCTGGCCTGAACTCAGAAATCCGCCTGCCTCTGCCTCCCAGAGTGCTGGGATTACAGGCGTGCGCCACCACCACACGCCCCTGAATTTTAGATCCTCCTGCAACCACACAGAGTGTCTGGTTGAAAGGTGCTGGGGATGGAACCCAGGGCTTCTTGCATGCTAGGCAAGCACTCTATACTGAAGGATGTTCATTTATATATAACTTAGAAATCATGCACTACCCTTCTATTCTAATATAAACAGAAAACACACATGAGAGTAATACTTTCTGAAGTAGGTCTTCAGTAGCCCAGGCTGGCTTAGGGCTCCTAGCTTTGCTGCTTCTATCCCTAAGTGCTTAGATTAGAGGTGTGCACCACTCCCCAGCTGAAGATGGCCTTTTATGGGGGTTGGGGGGTTTACTTCTATGGATTTCAAAAATAAAATGTATAAATCGCTAAACCAACTCATGAAAAAACAAAACCCAGCAAGGTGAAACAAGCAAAAACAAAACAAACAAAACCCTACCAACATCCCAGTCCCCCGCCCCCAGCAGGGCAGCCACGGCACACACAGCAGGCATGCACTGGTGCTGTTGGCCAGTATTCAGGCTCTAACTTCAGACACTGGCTCTAGCTCTTTTACCATCTCATCAAAAGACAAGGGCTCTCCATGTTGAGTCCACATACATTCTTACGGCAGCCATGGCAAGAAGTCTCTATGCTCTCGATCTGCCGCTCGAGCTCCACAGCTCGGACGCCAGGTGCCAGAGCGCTGCGACACACCCCACAGACAGGTTTCTTCGGCTTCAGACATTCCTGCAGGCATGCAGAGCAAAAGCTAGAACAAGACATACAGAGAACTTGTGTCATGCAAAGAGACAAGACAACAAAAGTGGATCAACTGTTAAAAGACACAAATGAATAATGAACCGGGACAGCGATTTCCCGCTCTTTTTCAAATAAAATACCATGCCCTTCCACAACTGAAAAAAAACTGGACCTGGGGTTCGGGACATTATGGAGGACACACACATACACACACACACACACACCTGCTATTTGGAGCAAGGATGGTGTTTGAGCCATCAAAGCTTAGTTCCTGTCACTAGGGAGTCTGTGTAGGCTTTCCTGAGCCCCGTTTCTCGTGTGTTAAAGGAAGATCTTCACACCCATCTGGAGGATTGCTGGAGACTACTGCAAACACTTGGGTGCCTGGCACTTATGAAACATCAGGTAGGATGTTACTATTAGAGGAGCAAAGCAATGTGAAAACACACAAACCCAGTGGAGCTAGTTAGAACCCAAGAACAGTGCTGGTCAGACCTCAGAGGCAGCCTCTGGATCAACCTTGAGGGCAGACAAGGAGAGAATATTCCATGTCCTCAAATTAAAAGTTCAGTCTGTGCATGGTTGTGCAGGACTTTAATCCCAACATTTAGGGAGCAGAGGTAGGAGGTTCTCTGAGTTCCAGGCCAACCTGGTTTACATAGCAAGTTCCAGGATAGCTGCAACTACACAGAGGGACTTATCTCAAAAAGCAAAGCAAACAAACACTAAACCCCAAATTCAAAAGTGTCAAGGGAACTTGACTCACAGGCAGGCAAATTAAACAGTGCAGATCATGCAGGTCAAAAGCTACTGAGGGAGAGAGGGAAGGCACTCAGGCTTAAGAGTCTCATCTATTCAAAAAGTTCAATCACCAGGATCCAGAGGCAGAGGTGGCACCTGCTGGCTCACAGCACAAGAAGGCTACTAATGCACAGGACACCAAACTACCAAACTACTTACCCACTTTGACAGATCTTATGGTTACAATAACAATATCTGCTGGAAAAGCCCAGGATATGTGTGTGTCCATGTATGTGACTGTGTGTGTGTCAGAACTGACACACCCCCTCTTTTATTATCTTTAAAGAAATCTTTATCATTTCTAATAGGCAAAAATTCTAGTATAGGCTGGGAGACAACTACTTATTTACCTGAGGGCAAAGGAGACATAAAGGCCCTATCCTTATAATTCTATACGCGCTCTCTCTCTCTCTCTCTCTCTTTTTTTTGACATGTTTGTTGGCTCTGGCTGTCCTAGAACTTGCTCTAGACTAGGCTGGTCTTAACTCAAGAGATCTGCCTGCCTCTGTCTCCTGAGCATAGGGATTATAAAGGTGTGCACCACTACCACCCAACATGATGCTGTATTTGAAGAAAACAGTGATTCCACAGGTGAAGAAGAGTAAGGATAACAACAGACAGCCTAGCAGGTAGAGCACAGGGAGTGCCTCTGAGATGACACCAAACAGCAAGGAGTGTGCCAAGTACTGCAAGGAAGGCCTTTGGGGCAGTGATGTGGCAGATCTCACACAGAAAAGGCAAGGCAGGGTGGGCAGGCCCTTTATTATTTATTTATTTATTTGTTAAAGATTTGTTTATTTGTGTGAGTACACTGTTGCTGTCTTCAGACACACCAGAAAAGGGCGTCAGATTTCATTACAGATGGTTGTGAGCCATTATGTGGTTGCTGGGATTTGAACTCAGGACCTTGGGAAGAGCAGTCGGTGCTCTTAACCACTGAGACATCTCTCCAGCTCCAGGCAGGCCCTTTATAATAGCACATCCCAAGAATAACTCAAGACAACTGAGGAATCCAAGCCAGCACACAGATCAAAGCAGTTGATTTTAACAGTCTACCAGATGCTTACAAGCTCATGTGCCTGAGTTACCCCTTACAAGGAGGCAGCATTTAGCTGCCTATGTCTGGAACTGACTTTCAGTTTCTACTTCCTAGAAATGGGCATCAACTAGTTCAGCCTGTCAGCGCTTTTTAGCATCTAGCTATCTTTGCTCCACCAGACTCAAAAGGGTGTAGCCACAAGGCTTGACCTGAATTTCATAAAATCAAATGCTCCAGCCGCAGCTGTAGGACTCTCCAGCTTCAAAAGCAAACATTAAAAATCCACTAGGTAGCCCAAAGCACTTGAAGGAGGTTCAGAGTCATCAGCTACCCTCACCAAGGTGTGTCTGACTTCAAACAACACCAATCTGCTGAATACTGAGGCTGGTAATGTTTGCTTATGACAGTACTGCTTCTTGCCCTCTGACGAAGGAAAAGGTCAAGGAAGCCTCAAACGTCTCAATCTCATGTTTCTTCACAAATGTTAACAGCCCCCACATGTTCGCCGACTGCATACACCATAGTTTGAACAGTCATTGTATTTCCTTTACAAAATATTAATGTGTACGTGCATAAGAATGTGTTCCCACTGAGGACAGCTGGAAATCAGAGGACAGTTTGTGGGAGTCAATTCTACCGTGTGGCTCGTCAGGAGCGAAGTGAAGTCATCATGTTTGGTGACAAGAGCCTTCAGCTTCTGAGCCACCTCACTGGGCACTACTTACCATCAAGTTCCTGAGCTGTAAACCCGAGGGTCAAATTGCCTTCTTAACTCTATCCCAAAGCAGCCCCCAGAGGCCAAGCAGGCACTCCAGTAAACTGACTGTGGGATGGTCACGGTGCCGAACCCTGGTTTACATTAACGGGCAGAGAAGGCATAGCTCTCCTTGTGTCCCTGCATGTTGCTCTGTGTAATTTTTGAAAAAGCAGAGCCAGGAGAGAAGTGAGGGAGGTCATCTACGTCAGGACATGTAGTAGTGGCAGCAGGCGATGGTCCAGGCTACCTGTCCCCGAACCCAAGCCGGCAGGAGCTCGGCGTCCTGGAAGTAGCAAGCATCCCCCGGTGCTGGGACGGCCCTGCCTTGCCCTGCACGGGCAGCGTCTCTGACCAACCCAGACCCCGGCGTCGCACCTGCGATGGCCTGGGAGGTGAGGCTGCCCCGAGTGGGCGAGCCTTGACGCTTGCAGGTTGATTCACCCGGGAGAAGGCTGGCACTTCCAGGACCGCGGAGGGGATGCCTGTGCGTCCAAAAAGGATGCTGGAGTTGGGGAGTCGGGAAGAGCGATCGCTAGGCAACCGTCAGTGGGCGGGGCCGCCGAGGACACCAGGGAAGTGGTCGAGCATCCCCAGGCTCTTCAGCTGAGAGGTGTTTGCAACGCGCCGAGAATGGAGTTCAAGTCCCGCTCGCTCCACGGTCACACACCCGTGAAGCCCAGGCCGCGCTCGCCCAACTCCTTAAGCGGCTGCGACACCCGTGACACCGGGCTTCATTCAACCCGAGGGAAGCGCGCCTCCGCGAGCGCCCCACACCCCGTCCGCGAGGACGGCCGAGCCTCCCCGCACTTCCCTTTTATTCCAGGCTAGACCCGGCGGCCTCCCGCGCACTTCGGACGCGCAGCCGGAGGCCCGGTGAGGCGCGACGCCGAGGCTCGAGGGTCCCGTCGCGCTCCCGCGTCAGACGCCGCCGGTCGCCCGCCCGCGCACCGCGCCCCCTCCCCGGCGGGCGCCCGCCACTCACACGTGTCCGCAGGGCACCTGCACCGGCTTCTCGAACACTTCCAGGCACACGGGACACGTGAAGCGGCTGAGGGGGTCAGTCTCGGTCGCCGGCTTCGCCGACTGCGCCGCTCCGTCGCGGGACTCCGGCTGCGCCGCCGCCATCTTGCCGCTGAGGAGCGCCGCGCCGAGGGAGAAAGAGCCGCCGAGGGGGGCGGGGCCGCCGTCGTTTGCGCACGCGCAAGGGCCTCAGGTGGGCGGAGTCCACGATCCCCGGAGCTTTCGAAAGCCTCCGCCCACCAGGTGTGTGGATGGCAGCCACGCCTCTCACCCGCAGGAACCCAGACCATGAGTGTGTATTGTTATTACAGTGGACCTTAGCTAGTTCACCGACTTGACCAGGTGAGCTTTGTACTTTCCATCCTCCTGCCTCAGCCGACCAAGTAGTCGACGGTACAGTCTGCACCACCAGGTGTGGCCAGATGATTTTATCTGATTTCTCAAGGGTTTCCCGCCTGCACCTCTAAGCGGGTACAAGTGTATCTCACAGACTCCCCCTGGCTTGTAGGTGGATACCACCTCCGTTAATCTTCCCAGTTTCCTAGACACATTTATTGCCCTTTCCCTATGGATTCTACGTGGCCTGGAAAAATAATAACAAAATAGGACAAAGGCATGGAGTGAAGGAAGTATAGTATATCAGGAAGACATTGGACTATGAACCATCAGCCAATATCTTGTAGATGCCAAGAGTTCTGGTTGCGTACTGGCAGTGATTGATTCCAAGATCAACAAGGAGTTGATTATCTGGAAAGTACTGTGTCCAGCGTGGGGTGTGGCCACATAGGATAGAGTTCAAGTCTAGCATTGCACGTGGGTTCCTGGGTTCCATCCCTAGTAGTGTGTATATGTATATGTATATGTATATGGTAGTACACACTCTGAATCCCCAGCACTTGAGAAGTGAAGGCAGGAAGATCAGAAGTTCAGGGCTATTCTGGGCCACATAGTGAGTTTGAGGCTAGCCTGGGCTACAGGATGGTATACTCACCTGTAAAACTCAGAACGTTTTGAGCTTTGAGGCCAGCCTGGATTGCATGGAGAGACGTTTCTCAAAAAACAAAGCAACAAACAAAGAAGGGGCTTCTAAAAAGTTGCACTTCAGGGTACTCGAGAGATAGCTTACTGTCAGGAGCACGGGCTGCTCTTCCAGAGGTCCTGAGTTCAATTCCCAGCAATCATGTGGTGGCTCACAACCATCTGTAATGGGATCTGATGATGTCTTCTGGTGCGTCTGAAAACAAGGTACTCCTCTATTAAATAAATATCTTTAAAATAAATCTTTAAATAAAATCTTTAAAATAAAAAAGTTGCACTTTGGTATGAGCCTGTAACTCAGCATGATGGTGGCCCTGGGTGTGACAGGCTATACAGTTCAGTGTGCTGGTAGCCCTGCGTTTGACATCGGCTTTGGAAAACAAGACACCTGGCTCATGAAGAATCCAGAGCCTACTGTGCTTTTATTGTGCCTGTCTCCTTTCCTTCCTTTTCCTTTTTTCCTTTTTTTTTATTCATACATGTGTATATATGCACTTGTGTCTGCAGGTACTTTCAGAGACCAGAAAAAGGTGTTGTATCACCTGGTGTTGGAATCACTGGCAGTTTTGAGGCACCCCATGAGGGTACTGAGATCTAGTCCTCAGCAGAAAGTGTTCCTGACACTGAGTCATCTCCCTAACCTCTGCTATGGTTTTCTTCCTGCCAAGGGATGCTGGGATGTTAACAAGACTTGGCGCGTGACTTTTCCTTGCTTGCTTTAAAGAGCAAAGATACTTTCTGCAAATGACCCTTTGAAGCCCCATGCTTCAAAACTAAGAGCCATGACCTCTGGGAACTGTTTTCGGAGCAATTAAATGCCACCCAGGTGAGATCACGATCCAACCCTGGGAGCTATGTCTCCTTGGAGGTGGGTTGGGCAAGGTGGAGCCTCGGTAATAACAGCTCTTACCCAGTAGTTACCTTTGAACTTGTGGTTTGCCAAGAGGACTCTGAAGCACTGGGGTTGGGTTTCTATAGGGAGGAAGGGGAAAGATGGTGGATTGTGGATTATGTATTGTGAAGGAGTCAGAGAACATGTGTGCCTGCTTTGGGGGTGACAGTGAGCGTTCACTCTAGGAACTAGGTGGCCTCCTTAGCCTCCAGAGAATCCAGGCTGTGCTAGGACAGGATGCCTCCAGGGCAAAACCTGCTGTAGACTCAGACTCGCTCCCTGTAAGGCTCAGGTGAGCCTCTTTCCTCCTGGTATCTCTTCCAGCAGGCGGGATAAACTGCAGGCTGGAAGGCGGCTCAGTTTGAGAAGTACTTGCCTAGCTCACGTGACCCAGGGCATCTGATCCCATTACCATGTTAAGAGCAGTCAGTGCTCTTAACTGCTGAGCCATCTCACCAGCCCAAGGATTCTTGTGAGCTTGTTAACACAAGCATGACACCATCTCCAACAATGAAGTAAATCAAACTAAATCAAGATAACCTTAAGGGGGGAATTGTGAATGTAGGTCAAGTAGCCGAGGTTTGGGGAGATGATTCCACAGGCAGTCTGACTTGAAGCATACACTCACAAACGTGAGACAAACTACAAACATACAGTTAGAAATAGGCTTGGGGCCAGGCGGTGGTGGTGCACGCCTTTAATCCCAGCACTTGGGAGGCAGAGGCAGGCGGATTTCTGAGTTCGAGGCCAGCCTGGTCTCCAGAGTGAGTTTCAGGACAGCCAGGGCTACACAGAGAAACCCTGTCTCCGGGAGAAAGAAGAGGAGGAGGAGAAGGAGGAGGAAGAGGAGGAGGAGAAAGAGGAAGAGGAAGAGGAAGAGGAAGAGGAAGAGCAAGAGGAAGAAATAGGCGCTCAGGCTGGAGAGATGGCTCAGCGGCTAAGAGCACTGACTGCTCTTCCGAAGGTCCTAAGTTCACTTCTCAGCAACCACATGGTGGCTCATGACCATCTGTAATGAGATCTGATGTCCTCTTCTGTAGGTGCCTGATGACAGCTACAGTGTACTTACATATAATAAATACATAAATAAAATTTTAGAAATAGACTCAATATGCTGGGCTGTGGTAGCACACGCCCTTGATCCCAGCACCCTGGAGACAGAGGCAGGTGGATCTCTGTGAGTCTGAGGCCAGCCTGGTCTACAAAGTGAGTTTCAGGACTGTCAGGGGGCAACCCAAAAAGATCCTGTCTCAAAAACCCAAACCAAGCCAAGCAACCAACAGCAACAATAAAACAAAGCTGGGCAGTGGTGGCGCACACCTTTAATCCTAGCATGGGAGGCAGAGGCAGGTGGCTCTCTGAGTTTGAGGCCAGCCTGGTCTACAGGGTGAGTTCCAGGACATCTAGGGCTACACAGAGAAACCCCATGTCTCAAAACAAAACAAAACAAAACAAAAAACAAAAAACAAACAAACAAAAAAAAGACAGGTAGCATTTCCTGCTCTTCTAGAGGGCCTGAGTTGGGGTCCTAGCACACACATTCGGCAGCTCCCAATCAACTTTAACTCCAGCTTTAGGGGACCCGAACCCCATCTCTGTCCTCTGTGGGCACTGGTCACAAATGTGATGGACAGAGTACATGCAGGCAAAACACCTATACACATAAAATTAAATCCTTTTTTAAAATTTAGGGGTTGGAGAGATGGCTCAGAGGAGCTATGACTGCTCGTGTAAAGGACCCAGGTTCAATTCCTGGCACCAACATGCTGACTTACAACTTTCCATTAACTCCAGTTCCAATGCACTCTTCTGGCTTCCATGGGCACCAAGCTCACACACAGTACACATAAATACATGCATGCAAAACACAGAAAAAACAAACAAATATAGTTTTAAAGAAAAACAACAAACAAACAAACAAACAAAGGCTTACTGGCCAGAAGGAAAGAGGGCCCTTGAAAGATGTGTCAGAGATATTTCATTCAATCCAAAGGGATGGTCAGATTTCAGGACTCACACCTACAGTCTAAGCAGGCCGAAGCAGGAGAATCGCTTTGAGTTCAGGGACAGCATGGTGCTACATAGCGAGTATTCAATCTTGGTCACAGTGTAAAACTCTGAAGAAATCATAAAGGAAAAGGGACTGTAAGAAGCAGTGGTTGTGGACGTGACCAGAGGCCAGTGGTTCCAACCATCCTAACGGCTGCAGCCCTTTAATACAGCCCCTTATGCTGTACTGACCCCAACCATAGAACCAGTTCGTTGCTCCTTTATAAATTTTGCTACTGTGCTGAGTGGTAATGTAAATATCTGATAGGCAGGCTAGCAGAGGGGTCAGGATGCACAGGCTGAGAGCCGCTGCTCCAGGCTCTTTCGAAGGAATGGGGATAAGGTCAGATGGAGGGCTGGCATGGTGGGTGGCTTAGGTGCTTGACCTCAGTTCCATCCCCAGGGCCCGGGTGGTAGGAGGAGAGGACGGACTCCATCAGGTTGTATTCGCACCTCCACACCTGTGCTGTGGTGTGCAACGACAGCTCCCCCGCAAACACCACAATTAATGTAAAACCAAAACCTGATAAGCCTCCGGAAGGTGGTTGCGCTCACCTGTGATCCCATCGCCTAAGTAGGGCAGAGTTTAGGTCGGCCGAGGCTGCAAACCCAGTTTTGGGTGAGCAGGGGTATCGACAACCGACCTCAGTAACGAACGAACGAATGAACGATAGCTACTGTTGAGTGCTTGCTCAAGCACTTGGGCTGACATCTTGTCACCAGTATTTATCTGGCTGGCGGGTGCTGTTGTCAGCCGGAAGCTGACAGATGAGCCTGAGGCAGAGAGGCTTCAGGCTTTCTAGTGCTCATTAGACACTGTGAGCTAACACTTGGGAAGACGCCATTCCTACTACGTCCAGCATGGCGTGTGCCAGGCTCTATACCTTAGCACCTAAGTTATGTGCCCGTCTGCCAGCAGCTGAGCCTCCATCTCCTGGCTTTTTTCTTGCCTGACTGCTTTCTTCCCTCCAGCTGAAAGGAAGAACAGACCTGCCCGCATGCTTAAAAACCCAACCAAAACCTATAGAATTCTATTACTTGAAATACTGGGGATTGAGCCTGGGACCTCAGGTTGCCAGGTTAAGCACTCTACTGCTGAGCTATATAGCCCTGGTTTTTTTTTTTTTGGAGGGAGGTCTTGGGGGTGGGGACAGGGTCTTACTATGCAGCCCTGGCTGTCCTAGAATTTCTGGCCACTCTCATGGTCTGCCTCCTGTGTACTGGGATTACAAGCACACATCACAGTACCCAGCAAGTTTTTTCTTTTTCTTTTCTTTTTGTTTTTCTTTTCTTTCTTTTCTTTCTTTCTTTTTCTTTCTTTCTTCCTTTCTTTCTTTCTTCTCCTCCTCCTTCTTTAAAGATTTATTTATTATTATATGTAAGTACACTGTAGCTGTCTTCAGACACAGCAGATCAGATCTCATTACAGAGGGTTATGAGCCAGCATGTGGTTGCTGGGAAATGAACTCAGGATCTCTGGGAGAGCAGTCAGTGCTCTTAACCGCTTAGCCATCTCTCCAGCCCAAGTTCTCTCTTTCTTTAAAGATTTGGTTTGGGCTGGAGAGGTGGCTCAGAGGTTAAGAGCACCGACTGCTCTTTCAGAGGTCCTGAGTTCAAATCCCAGCAACCGCATGCTGGCTCACAACCATCTGTAATGAGATCTGATGCCCTCTTCTGGAGTGTCTGAAGAAGAGTGACAGTGTACTCATGCATGAAATAAATAAATAGCTCTTTAAAAAAAAAAAGATTTGGTTTTATTGGGTCTGAAGAGATGGCAGCGAGGTAGTGAAGATGGCTGCAGGGCTAGTGAGACAGCCTAGTGCTTAAGAGAACTGGCTGTTCTTTCACAGGACTCGAGGCATTCCTAGCGCTTGGAGACTAGCAGTGATCTGTAACTCCAGTGCAAGAGGATCTGATGGCGCCCCCTTCCAGCCTCTACTGGCACTGCAGGCATGAGGTGCACAGATTTACAGAAAGGCATATGAAGACTTACACATAAAAAGAGATGTTGGAGTTGGGCAGTGGTGGCACACGCTTTTAATCCCAGCACTTGGGAGGCAAAGGCAGATGGATTTCTGAGTTTGAGGCCAGCCTGGTCTACAGAGTGAGTTCCAGGACAGCCGGAGCTACACAGAGAAACTCTGGGGGGGGGGGGGGGGGGGAGGAGAAGAAGAAAAAAAGAAATGTTGGCTGAGCAATGGTGGCGATTGCTGTTCTAGAGGGTCTGAACACCCTGCCCTCTTCTGGTCTCTGTGGGTACTACATAATTCTGTGCATATATATGCACACAAAACACCCATACACATAATTTAAAACAAAATTTATTCTTTTTTAAAGATTTGTTTATTTCATGTATGTGAGTACACTGTAGCTCTTTTCAGACACACAAGAATAGGGCACTAGATCCCATTACAGATGGTTGTGAGCAACCATGTGGTCACTGGGAATTAAACTTAGGACCTCTGGAAGAGCAGTCAGTGCTCTTAACCACTGAGCCATCGCTCCAGTCCGGATTTATTCTTTATGTGCAGTTGGGTATAAGATCCCCTGGAGCTCGAGTCACAGGTGGTTGTGGGCTTCCTAATGTAGGTGCTGGGGACTGAACTTGGGTCCTCTGGAAGAACAGCAAGGGTTCTTTTTTTTTTTATTTTTTTATATTTTTTGTTTTTTTTTTTTGAGACAGGGTTTCTCTGTATAGCCTTCGCTGTCCTGTAACTCACTCTGTAGACCAGGCTGGCCTCGAACTCAGAAATCCAACTGCCTCTGCTTCCCAGAATGCTGGGATTATAGGTGTGCACCACCACTGCCTGGCTACAGCAAGTGTTCTTAACTGTTAAGTACCTCCCTGTCCCTCCAAACCAGACGACTACTCACTATGTAGGTCTCAGACTGGCATGGAATTCACAGCGATTCTCCTCCTCAGCCTCCCAAGGGCTGGGCCTGGAATGACTGGGGAGGCAGGAATGGGACCCCACATTCCTATCTTCGGTTGGCTTTGGATACTTGCTGATGCTTTATGTTTTGAGGCACCGCGTAGAGTTCCTTGTCCTCTGCAGGGCAGGCACAGGATGGCTAGGCAGCTACACCGCTCACCGTTTAGAGCTGACTCCTTGTTTGCTACTGTAATCACACAGCTTGTACTTGTGTTACTCTCACAGAGGCCAAGGAAGCTACCGCGGGGGTCGTAGGGTAACTACTCTTTTGGCTTTTGTTCTGTATGCTACTTTTGTGATTTATGAAAAAAATATAGAAAGAGGTCGGTAGAGTTGGCTTCTACAGAGCGAAGGTACCTGGCTGTCATCACGTGGCCATTATGTAACCTGCGATGGATGGTTATGTAATGAAGTCTGGGTACCAAGCACAGGAGTCAGCAGTCTTCATTAGCGTAAAAGATGAGACATGTACCTCTCTCGAGACCCTGAGTCTTGCTGACAGGAAATGTCAGGCGTTTCCATCTCCAGGGCTTCCCTCTTGGCTGTCATGGAATCAGAGAGGTGGGACTTTTTTCCAGAGCCTTGTGTGAAATACAAGCTTGTCACATTGGCACCACACTGGCTCAGAGTGCTTTCTTTTTCCCTTTCATTGTTGGGGGGGGGGGGAGTTGACACAGGTCTCATGTAGCTCAGGCTGGCCCCAACTTACTCTGTAGGCAAGGATAGCCTTGAACTCTTGATCCTCCTTCCCCATCTGCTGAGTGCTGAGTTTACAGGCAGGCACTACCATTCCTGGTTCTTAAAAAGCTTTTTGTTTTGTTTTTGAGAGACAGGATTTCTCTATGTAGCCCTGGCTGTCCTGGAACTCATGGAGATCCACCTGTCTGTGCCTCCCGAGTGCTGAGATTAAAGGGGTAGGCCACCATTGCCAAGCCTCTTTAAATTATGTGTACGTGTCTGCCCTGTGAGTGCAGGTGCTCTCAGAATCAAAGGCAAAAGTGTTGGATCCCCTGGAGTTGGAGTCATAGTTAGGAGAAGCCTGGTGCGGGAGCTAGGGATGGAATTGGATGATCCGAAAGAGCAGGACAGGCTCTGCCCTACACTTTATGTGGGTCACACGAAGCATCTGAGAAGCCACTGGCATTATTTTGGTGGCACTGCCATGGCTCTAAGAGAGTGACTACTGCAGTCAGAGTGCTCCAGTTGGACGGCCCCCAGTCAGACATGCACGCAGATCCTGGGGAACACAGGTGATGAGGAACTCGGGCCTGGTGCGGACCTAAGATGAATACATATGTGACCTGCGGTGCAGAGAGGTAACATAACACTAAGAGAGCTGTGGGGAGCCATAGACACTGGCCCTAGATCTTTCACTGGACTAATCAAAACTTCAGAAAGAAAACAAGACTTGAGTTGAGGCTGGACACCAGCAAGCAAGATAGGGTGAGGGGCTGGGAAGGGCACTCAACCAGGTATCGCTCGGAGTGGGGAGGCCAGAGGGGTGAAAAGCAAGATGCAGCAGACCACACCCTTAATCCCAGTACTCAGGAAGCAGAGGCAGGTGGTTATCTCTGAGTTTGAGCCCAACCTGGTCTACAGAGTGAGTTCCAGCAGAACAGCCAGGGGCTACAGAGAGATTGCCTTGAAAAAGGAAAAAAAACCTACACAACACCACCAAAAAACTTACAAAAAGTCCAGTCAATGACAAATGATGCTTAATGTCTTAAATTTTAAAAATTGTTTTGTATGTATGAACTTTTTCTTTTGGTCTGAATGTTTGTGCACCACAAGTATGCAATGCCTTCAGAGGCCAGGAAGCGTGTGGCTAATTCCCTGGGACTGGCATGTGGATCTGGGGAACCCAGGCCCTTTGCAGCTCATCTCTCGGGGAGTTGCACGTAAATGTGGCAATTAGGAGTTTAGAGAACCCTGTGAAGTCAAGTGGCGAGCTGTCAGGACTTAGACCAGTGTAGACTGTACAGGTCCTGCAGGAAAACTGGGGATTGCTCTTGCCCACCTGGTTTCCGTGATTACTGAACTAAAAATCCAGTTTCATTGAGGAGACTGAGGCAGGCTGAGCTCCACAAGTTTGAGTAGCCTGGACTACAAATGAGTTCCAGGCCAGCAGGATAGCACCGAGAGCTAGACTGACCCAGACCACCCAGCTCTAATATCAATTCCTTTCGGTCGTTAGTGTCTGTGCTCACTGTGTACTAAGCAGTTTATCACCATCATCATCATCATCATCATCATCAAGATTTGAGTGCCCTGGCTGCACTTAAACCTGCATCCCAGAAGGTGGCATCAGATCCCATTACAGATGGTTGGGAGCTTCATGTGGGTGCTGGGAATTGAACTCAGGACTTCTGGAAGAACCACTCTTAACCACTGAGCCATCTCTACAGCCCCACTAAGCAGTTTCTATGCAGTGTCTGTCCCCGGGGGCGCCGGGGGCGCGTGTGCCGTCACCCGGGAGCCAGTGCTGCGACCAGCCGCCCGGAGCAGCCGCGGCCGCGGCCGTGGGGACGGAGCCAAGGGCCTGACTACATCTGACTACATCTCACTGGGGAGCTGGCATTGTTGTTGTTGTTATTTTTAACGTGATATGAGGCAGGTCAGAGACTAAGTGGCAAGTTCAAGGACATGCTGCTTGTGTCAGTTAAGTTCACACTGGGAGTCTCCCCATCCTCTTTTTTCCTTGTCTGGATCTGAACCCAGGGAATACACACAGTCTACACAAGGGTTCTAAGACTGGGCTCCAGCTCCAGCCTTTTATTATTAGTTTGTTTTTTTTTTGAGGGAGGAACTCGCTAAATTATTCATTTTAGCTTTAAATTCACACCACTCCTGACTCATATTTCTGAACAGTTAGGATTACAGAACCGCACAATGAGGTCGTCTATGAATTAATAGGAATCTGTTATTTACGTTATGATTAAACCCATTGTTATTGAGAAAGAGTTTCACTATGTAGCGATTTACTTTTTATTTTATATTCAGCATGCTGCCTGAATCTACGTATGTGCACCACCGTACGTGCCAGAGAACCGTGGGGGTGAGAGAGGTCATCAGATCCCCTGGTGCTGGTGCCCTGGATGGTTGTAACCCGCCACGTGGGTGCTGGGAACGGAACCCAGGTACTCCGCAAGCAACAACTGCTAACTCCTAAGCCTTCTTGACTCCACCATCCCACCCCGATCGGCAATCTTAACCTGGATCGCCAGCAGTAACACCCATGGCCCCCTCTCCAGTCTCGCGTGACCTCCGTCGTTCCTTCTTTGAAATGGGATCGCGGGTCTTCAGGTCAGTCCGGGTTCTCTAGCACCGTCCTGGCCAAGGGAAAGTTGGCGAAGTGAAAAAAAAACCAAACAAACAAACAACAAAAAACAAAACAAAAAACCCAAAAACCAATCTCCCCACTCAGCAACCTGTTTCCATGACAACCCGGCCAGCCTGCCTCCACCGATGAAGTGCGGTGCGTCACTTCCAGTTCATTTGCTTCCGGGTTCCGTTCGTGCCCCCTCCGCCCCCACCCCTGGTCCCTAGGAGTGAGGTCCGGTTCTGCGGAGAAGCGCTTGCCCTCCGCCTCCTGCCGCCTCCTTTCCGTTCCTCCCGTTCACCAGTTCGCCACAGGCGTCCGCCTTTCATCCTAGGCCCAGTGCGCAGCCGCAATCCAGCCTCTCTCAGGGCCCGCCTTCGCGCGTCACTTCCGGGAGGAATACTTCCGGGCTGCGTCTGCCCCCGGTACTTTTTTCGGTTCCCGGAGCCGGCGGGAGCGGCGGGGCCGTGCGGGCCCGTGCTTTGGAGGCGCTCGCATTCCTCGCAGGCAGCGGCGGGTGAGTGCGGGTCGGGCAGGAGGGCGGATCCCTGCGCGCGCTGTCACTGGCCAGGCCCTTGGCTCCGTCCCCACGGCCGCGGCCGCGGCTGCTCCGGGCGGCTGGTCGCAACACTGGCTCCCGGGTGACGGCACACGCGCCCCCCGGCGCCCCCGGGGACAGACACTGCGCTATGGCTCTCAGTCGGGAGGGGAGGCCGATCTGGCTTTGGATTCACCGAGTGACCTTGGTTGAGTCGCTCTGCTTCGGGATCCTTGGTCTCCCGGTCTGTGAGGAGGGACGCGGTGGCCTTCCGGGACCGCGGTGGGCGTGGAAAGAGGACCCGGGCATTGCACGGTGTCGGGGTGCAGCAGGTATGTAATGACGGGTCCCGGTATTTCTTTGGCCGACCAAGGGGCGTTTGCGAGAGCTTGCCCTGTGGGTGCGATGCCTTGCACCCACCTAGTCCCCAGCACCACCGACAAAAGACACCACCAGTGGGGACTCCTTCCTTTGAGCTTGGGGCGTTTTCCCTGCTGCTATTGCAATCAGAGGCTGGCGGCTTACTGAGCTTGGAGTAGCCCGCAACAGGTTTACATTCCCTGCAGGGAGGGAAGCCAGGCTCCAGCACAGCCCAGGTTGTTTCCAGAGCCTTGGAAGGCCCCGGTGGCAGTGTATTTGGAGGCTAGAAGGGGTGTGGGGCCCCTGTTTTGTTTTACAGCCAGTAGGAGATGCCAGGGGTGGATCTGGGAGCCTTTTAGAATGAATGCATAGAGGTTGGGCGGAGGGAAGGGTGGTAGAGCCACATTCCCTGATCCTGTTTGGAGACTGATGCTGGATCAGGGATGTGTAAACGTGTAGATTGGAGAACTAGGACCCAAATAGCATCTGCCAGTACAGAAAGGGAGTGCATTTCGGTGTTGCCACGGGGCACATTTTTCTTGAACGGGCCAGCAAAGGTAAAGCGAACCATTGCTCTACTTCCCCCGTTTAGCTGGACTTTAAACGCGTTCGGCTTTCCATGCTGGATGTTGGCGCCTGTGCGCCAGCTTCGTCTTCACTGACGTGCTTTCCAAAGGGGCCCAGATGGGTGCAGGAGGTGCCATCCAGAGCCGATGGTACTAAGCATCCTTCTGCTTGTGTGTTCCGGGTATTCACAGAGCTTTATTTTTTCCCCCTGCCATCCTGGAATGGCTTGGCATTCCAGTCATTGGGTTGCTTGGAGAAATTAACAGCTTCTGTCACTGGGCTGTCCTGCTCTCCTGTAACCAGGCTGTGTTCAGCAAAGAACGTGTTTTTTGTTGTGTTTTCTAGAGTGCTGGGAATAAATTGCTGGCTCTGTGCTCAGAAAAAAACACCAGTTAGGGCCAGCCACAAGGCAGCCTGTATTCTTAGGAAATGTATTCAGCAGAGATGATGTAACTGCCTCACTGCTGGCTGGTCTCTGGCCAGCCTTTCTCCAGGGCTCTTGAGCTTACATCATAAAGAGGTTGGTGGCTATCCTAACCCATTCGGTGTGGGAAGAAGGCAGTTTTGCTACTACCAGACTTTGCTTCCGGCCATAGGGCATTTTGACTGACCAAGCCTTTCAAGGAGCCCAGTCCAGAAGATGCAGCAAGATGGATTTTGCCTAGGGTTAGATTCCAGTTCAGGTTTCAGATCCTTCTGTGCCCTGTGACTTAGGACAAGTGAGCTGACTCTCCGTGGTCAGTTTCTTCTTTAATATCGGGGTTGTCCTGTGGATCTTACTGGTTTTTGAACAGCTGGCACAGGACCTGCATATGGTGACCCCTTTGTTATTGGTACCAATTGTAGCCAAAAACAAGTGAGCTGAATGAGTGGAAGCCAGTCCTTGGGGCCTGCTGGCCCTTTTGGCTCTGCCAGAGACATTGATTGCAGCTGAGCCTCTGTTTCCGGTCTGCTTCAGGGTCGCAGTGGGAGATGTGATTAAACTGGGGAGCCTGTCATGCCACTTGGAACGTAGTAGCCTCTTATTCACTGTTTCATTCTCTTATCCCACTGTGTGTGGTGGCTTCTGGTGTTCACACCTGTGCATCTAGCTAAAGAGGAAGCCAGAGGTGGCATGACTTTCTCTTAATCTCTCCACTTTAAATTTTCTTTCATTATTTTTATTTTGTGTGGTTGGGTGTTTTGTTTTCATGCATGTTTGGACCACATGCATCACTTTGAGTGTTAGAAAGAGTGTCAGGTGCCCTGGAGCTGGAGTTCCAGGCGTTTGTAAGCCCCGTGTGGGCTCTGGGAATTAAGTCCAGGTCCTCTGTAAAAGCAGCCAGAGCTTTTAACCACTAAGCAGTCTCTCCACACCTCCCCCCACCCCCACGCACACACTTTTGTTTTAAATGTGTGTATGTATGTATGTGCACTCTGGGCATGCCAGGTGTGTACAGAAGAGGGGGTTGGGTCCTCTGGAACTGGAGTTATGGACAGTGTGAGCCGTTATATGGGTGCTGGAAATCAGACTCAAGAACAGGTGTTTTTAACCACTGAGCCATCTCTCCAGCCACTACGCCTCCTTTTTCCCCCCTCTTGTTCGTTCTTTTTCTTTTTTCTTCTTTCTTTCTTTTCTCTTTTTCTCTTTTCTCTTTTTCTCTTTTTTTCCCCAGTGCTGGCTACAGTGTACACAGTGCCCTGCTGTGTGCTGAAACTCAGATCCTCATGCTTGCATGGAAAGTATTGTGCCCGCTGAGCCATCTCCCTAATCCCTCTTTCCGTTTTTTTTTTTCAAGACAGGGTTTCTCTGTGTAGCCCTGGCTGTCCTGGAACTCACTCTGTAGACCAGGCTGGCCTCGAACTCAGAAATCCGCCTGCCTCTGCCTCCCAAGTGCTGGGATTAAAGACATGGGCCACCACTGCCCGGCTTCAGCCTGTTCTTGAGAGTAGTCCAAACAGGGCTTAAGTGCTGTGGCAGTCCTCCTGCCTCAGCCTCTTGAGGGCTGATGTATTAGTCAGGGTTCTGTAGTGTCACAGAATTTATAAAATGTCTCTCTCTAGTAAGGGAATTTGTTATGATGACTTAGTCTGTAGTCCAACTCCCCGACAATGGTCAGCTGTGAATGGGAGGTCTGTGGACAGAGTTGCTGAGTCCCACTAGGCTAAGTAGATTCCAGCAGATGTGCTTGCAAGCAAATGCAAGCAGGCAAAGAAGGGCGAATCTTCCTCCTCCCAATGTCCTTATGTAGGTCTCCAGCAGAGGGTGTGGCCCAGATTAAAGATGTGTGCCCCAACACCTGGATCTAGGACTTGCTTTGCCCCAAATGACCTTGAACTCAGAGATCTCCCAGTCTTTTGGGATTCATAGCCACTATGCCCCAAGATCTCCATGCCAAGATGTCATGAAACTTGTATCTCCCAGCCTAAAGATTTGGACCACAGGTGAGCCTTCCAATTCTGGATTGTAGTTCGTTCCAGATATGGTCAGGTTGACAACCAGGAATAGCCATTACAGCCAAGTTTCTAGGTGTGGGCTCCTGCTACCCTCAGCTTCAGGATTCTTCCCACACGACTTCCCATTCCTGTTTTCAGACCATGAGCACCCACTAAAGCTATGTGTCTCCTTGTCTTTGTTGTTAGCTTGTTGTTAGGCAGGGAACGGGCTGTAGTGAGGGTTGCTCTCTTCCTCAATTTGTTTTTTGTTTGTTTGAGACAGTTTATATATCCTTGGCCGTCCTGGAACTCACAGAGACTTGCCTCCCCTGCCTCCCGAGTGCGGGTCTTAAAGGCATGTGTGGCAATGCCTTTCTTACATTGATGGCTAATTGGGCAGCATATAGGTCTGTGTACCATGTGCATGGCCTTGCAGGTCAGAAGAGGCCATCAGATCTCCTGACACGAGTGACAGGCAGGTCTGTGCTGCCATGTGGGTGCTGGGAATCAAACTTGGATCCTTTGCAAGAGTTCCCAGAACACTTAACTGTTGAACCATGTCTCCAGCCCCTTTCCCTCCTCCTCCTGTTTTGTTTCGTTTGTTGTTATTGCTGTCATGTTTGTTTGTTTTTTTGTTTTTGAGACGGGGTTTCTCTATGTAGTGCTGGCTGTCTTGGAATTCACTATGTAGACCAGAGACTAAATCTGCCTGCCTCTGCATCCTGAGCGCTGGGATTAAAGGTATGCACCACCATTGCTTTGCCTGTGCAAGAGGATCAGAAGTTCAAGGTCATCCTCAGCTGTGTAATAGGATTGAGGTCAGCCTGAACTTCCCTAGTCCCTGTGAGGCACTTCTGATGTGTCCAGGGGCTTGTGTGTGCTAGGCCCATCCATACTCCACCACTGAGGCAGGAGGGAAGCTTCTCTTAGATGACAGCTGTGTGTGTTGTCTTTGGCTGGCAGTGAGTTTGCATTGAGAGGATGTGCATGCTTGGGTGGTTGCTACAATGTTCTAGACTGGCTTCTTCACTGATGGCCTCTACTATCCTGTCCCCACCATAACATGCCAGGCCAGGCAGAAGGTGCTTTGTCGAACACCTGTGGGACGTGGGCCCCAGGGTTGTCAAGGGCACAGGCTCACCTGAGCTGCAGGCTGCATGGCATGCATATTTGCAGACCATCCTCCCGCTGCTCTTATGGCCCTGCTGAGAGACTGTGGGTCACAGTGTGTACGTGCATTCTTCATCACTGATGGCTCCAGTTCCAGCTGTATCAGTGTCCAGTACTGTGGTGATCTTTCCCTTTGTGGGAGCTTCAGGTCATCGGGAGCGACTGAGAGTAAGCTAGTAAAAGAGCATGCAATGCCAGGATTGCAAGCTGTGGTTATCCCAGGGAAGCCACAGAGAGGGGCTGGGAAGGTGGGGTTTACTCAGCACCACGTGGCAGCAGATCTTGGGGTTGGAGCTGAATGAAGCCTGCATGATGTGGTGAGCTATCTACCCAAGAGTCAAAGAGAGAACAGAAAAATCAACGCATACACAAAGGTCCTGATGTAGAGTCAGCCTGACATGGCTGAGGAGCAGGGCCTTGGTGGTATGGCTGGTGCCTAGAGGGAGGGCTATTGCCCTGAGGGGGAGTGTGACCTTGGCCTCTCATTTTGGTCAGGATTTAGCACTCATCTTTGGAGCCCTTTTGTGCTTCCCAGGTTTGTTTGTTTCTGCGTGCTGGGTAGTCTCACAGGCAGTGCGTGAAAGAAGGAGGACTTTCTGGTTCTGTTTGTTTGTTCTGACCTTACACTGTAACCAAGGCTGCAGTGCACTCCAGGCTGCGTTGCCTTACCTCCTGAGTGCTGGAATATACTGAGTACCACCACGCCCAGTGTGTGCCCCCAGTTCTGCTCACCTTCACCCACTGTTAATGCTGCCACTCATGTCTCCAAACTGGAGATGCTGAGCTGTGGCTTCCTGATGCCAGGGTGGTTCTGTGGGCCGTGGGGTTGTTGTTAGAGTCCAGATAATACTAGAGGACCCCACAGGCCACACCCTGCTCCCAAGGGGCAGCCCAGTCCTCTTACCCTCCTTCAGTCTCAGTGGCGGTGGTAACTGGAAGCCCCACCTGAGTGAGGCGTGGAGGCTTAGAGTAGGGCGCTCACCACCCACACGCTGGGGCTCTGGCCAGGAAAGTGTCAAGTGCAGGTCACACCCACTCTACCGGACGGAACCTTCTTGAGAAAGCCTGGTGTCTTAAGGGTGGATGGCTTGCCAAGGCAGAAAAGACTGTCGGTGCCTTCCTTACTTGGCCGCATTGTGCAAAGCTGATCTGGGTCTGTGAGAAAAAAGAGCGGGAGGCTGAGGGCTTGAGCCTGGTCTGTCCTGTCCGCAGTTTGTAGCACTGAGTGGTGGCACTGTGAGTGTTGCTGTGTTTACCTGAGGTCCCCCGTGAGCTGCTGGGCTGCGTGTTTCTTCATCTCAGCTTGGCTGTGGCCCCCTCTAAGGTGATGGGGACAGTAGTCAGCCTGGTCTCTATAGTCCCCATCTAGACCCTTGAATGAAACTCTTCAGTGGTTTATGTGGCCTTTCCCAGAAGCTATGGCTGTGTGTTGTGCTGTGCGTTGGGCCCAGGGTCCCCAGCAGGAGCAGCAGTAGTTGGTGTGTCCTCTGTGTAGTCAGCCCTGCACCAACAATCCCTCTGTGTGCCCTGATCTTTAGCAGCCTTCTTTCCGTTGGTGCCAAGCTCCTTCCTGCCAGGAAAACAGGGTGTGGTGGGCTGGGCCTGGACTCTGAGCCTGCCTGGGTGCTTCTCTCAATAGCTGGCTGCCTTCAGGGGCCATGGGAACTGCTGTGCCCACTTGCTCAGGAGTCAGGGGTTAGTACTGGGACATGCTCTGGTGCCAGCTAGGCACCTCCCCACCGCCAGTATCACACCCTGGGCCTGGCCGAGCTTCAGGCTTAACTCTGCCTCGGGGCATTCCCAGACTCCTCCTCCTGTCACATCAAGGCCAAGTGTGCACCAGCTCCCTGAACCTTGCCTTTGGGGGCATTAGTCACTCCCCTGAGTCGGTGAGCTGCAATTCCTGGCCTGTTCGTGTTCATCACCGTTCACCGAGTGTGTGCTTCCTATCAGTGAAGCAGAAGAGCGTCTGGGCACCATCTGGGCTAAAGAGCCAGCTTAGCCCAGGCCAGCCCTTGGCTTTGCTGTCCTCAGCATTCTGAAGCTGGGATAGAGACCAGTCAGATGGGTGATGGCTTCTTGTTCCCCCCTTTTTCAGAGCATGCGCTGGTCCATGGGCACCAGGCCAGTTCTTCATGTGACGTGCCAGCCTCCAACCCCAGAGCCATGGGGGAGATGAGGTAGCCCTCGGGTTGATTTGGGGAAGCCCAGGTCAATGGATACGAAGTACAAGGATGACTTATTCCGGAAGTACGTGCAGTTCCATGAGGGCAAAGTGGACACCACCCCCGGCAAGCAGCAGCCTGGCAGTGATGAGTCCCTGCGCGTGGCAGCCGCCACCCTGCTCAGCCTGCACAAGGTGGACCCTCTGTACCGATTTCGGCTGATCCAGTTTTACGAGGTGGTGGAGAGCTCCCTCCGCTCACTGAGGAGCTCCAGCCTGAGTGCTCTGCACTGCGCCTTCAGCTTGCTGGAGACGGTGGCCATCAACCTCTTCCTGTTCCCCTGGAAGAAGGAGTTCCGCAGCATCAAGGTGAGGTGGGGTGGCCGCCTCTGCCTGCCGCTCCCTCCTGAGGGCATGTGTCCCTCTTCTCAGCCCTGGGCTCCAAGTGGGGGAGCTGGTGTGGACCAGAGCCCCTGTTGAGGTGTGTGTGTGTGTGTTGGGGTGGGGGTTGAGAGAAGATTGTCTGCACTTTCCATAGCAGGGGAGCAGGGAGGAGAGACTGCACCAAGCCAGGCTGGAATCCTGGCATCTTCCATTTGTTTGTTTATTGTAGTGCTGGGCATTAACCCTGTGGGGCATGCTCTATCCCTGAGCTACATCCCTAGCCTCGGTGTGTTCTTGAAACTTTGACAGAAGGCTCAAAATGAACATCCTCCAGGCTTAGTATCCCACTCTCTATGATTCTCCCCACCCCCACTTCCTCCTGTGGAACAGAGCCTTCATACCTACACAGAAACCGATGGTCTCTCTGGCCTCTCGGGCCACTAGTATTCCTTGCTGGGTGGTGTGCATTTAGTGTGCTCTTGCCTGTGGTCTCCCTCCAGGCAGCAGCTCCTGTCTCTCCCTGCAGGTCCCGCTCTGCATTTGGTTTGAGCATGCCTCTTTTTTTTCCCTGCCCACTTTCTCCCTAGACCTACACGGGCCCTTTTGTTTACTATGTCAAGTCCACATTGCTGGAGAAGGACATCCGAGCCATTCTAAGGTTCATGGGCTACGAGCCTGAGCTGGGGACTGCGTACAAACTCACAGAGCTTGTGGAGTCCCTCCAGGTGAAGATGGTCTCCTTTGAGCTCTTCCTGGCCAAGGTCGAGTGCGAGCAGATGCTGGGGATCCACTCGCAGGTGAAGGACAAGGGCTACTCGGAGCTGGACGTGGTGACTGAGCGCAAGAGCAGCACGGAGGATGCGCGTGGGTGCTCGGATGCCCTGCGGAGGCGGGCAGAGAGTCGGGAGCACCTGACCACGTCCATGGCTCGTGTGGCACTCCAGAAGTCAGCCAGCGAGCGAGCAGCCAAGGACTACTATAAGCCCCGAGTGACCAAACCCTCCAGGTCGGTGGATGCCTATGACAGCCACTGGGAGAGCAGGAAGCCCCCATCAAAGGCCTCACTGAGTCTGCGCAAGGAGCCCTTGGCCATGGATGTAGGGGAAGACTTGAAGGATGAGATCATCCGCCCATCTCCCTCATTGCTGACCATGTCTAGCTCCCCCCACGGTAGCCCTGATGACCTTCCCTCCATCTCTCCCATCAACGGCCTCGGCCTTCTTCGTAGTACGTACTTTTCCACTCAGGATGACGTGGACCTGTATACCGATTCAGAACCCAGGGCCACCTACCGGAGGCAGGATGCTTTGCGGCCGGATGTATGGTTGGTCAAAAATGATGCCCACTCCATCTACCACAAGCGTTCACCCCCCACCAAAGAGTCTGCCCTCTCCAAGTGCCAAAACTGCGGCCTGTCCTGCAGCTCCCCCCTCTGCCAGCGCTGTGACAGTGTACTGGTCTGTCCTTCAGCCTCCAAGCCCAGCGCTTTTCCCAGCAAGGCCTCTGCACACGACAGCTTGGCCCATGGGGCACCTATACGGGAGAAGTATGTGGGCCAGACTCAGGGCCCTGACCGGTTGGCACCTGTCCACTCAAAGCCCAAGCCCTCCACCACAGCCACCTCTCGCTGTGGCTTCTGTAACCGTGTAGGTGCCACCAACACGTGCACCCAGTGTTCAAAAGTTTCCTGTGACGCCTGCCTCAGCGCCTACCACTACGACCCGTGCTGCCGAAAGAGTGAGCTGCACAGGTTCACACCCAACAATCAGCTGAATTACAAATCCGCCCAGTTCTCCCATCTCGTGTACAGATAGGCCCCGTCCCCCATCTTCCGCTACAAGGGCTACACACCACTGACCTGGCTTGGTCCCATCAAGAGGTAGCAGAGCTGCGCCAGAAGGAAGCAGAGACTTGAGCTTGAGCACAGATGCCCCAGGGTTACTGCTGTCACATGGTTCGCTTAGTGCGTCCCGTGCCACTGTGTGGTCTGAAGGACAGGATGGCACTGTGCTGGCCTCTCCGCTCCCTGCTCAGCTGGTTTGGGTTTGGGTTCTGGTTCCCTTGAAATAAGGTCTCTGTGTCTGGGACTCTTGCCACACCTGCCCCACCTACTGCAAAGCCAGCTTGGACTGGGAAGGAGCCTTTGGGGTCACCTTCAAGTCCCCATCAGGAGTGGCGAGCTAGAGGCCTGCTGCCTTGTGAAATGAGCCCTCCTGCCGCACCGGGCCTCTCTGGCGGCTTGCCTCTTTCCTGCTACCTTGACACAAGGATCCCTAGGCAGATGTCCCCACCCCGTCTCCCACGTGACTGGTATTAATGGGGAGCCATGTCCAGTATTAGTTGAATGCCATCTTGCCAGCTCCACTCAATCAGCCCACAGTGTTGCCAAGCTCTGCTTGGCAGTTGGAAAGTGGACTCCACCACAGGACGCACGTCCCTCCTGTTTGCATAACCCCCTCTCCTGTATTGTACATACAGAATTTGAGGTTTATTTTTTAATGAATGTTAACTTGCTGTGTGTTTCAACATGGTGAAAGAAATTAATGATATGGTATTTATAAAGGTGCCCTGGGTTCTTTAGTCTTCCAAGGGGGGCCGTATGCCCTTTCCCGGTGTTTCTTCCACTGCTAGGGTGGAGCTGGGAGCCTCGGGATAAGGAACTGATAATGCTCATGTTCCTTCCCACGGTGGTAGAGAGCTACTGTCTTCCCTACAGTAAATATTATACACCTACCTCCAGTGTGCACACGGGGGTTGGCATGGTGCCAGGGTCTGCAATGACCTCAGTGACAAGATGGGGACCTCAACCCCCACATCTATAGCTCTGTCTGGTTTTGGTGCCTGCTGAGCATGAATCTTGCACCGTAAACTTTGAATCTCAGAAGGAAGTTCAGGTGGTGGGGTTCCCTCCACCCCATCTAGCCTTCCTCACTGGTTCCCAGGGCTGTCAGCTCGGCGAGCACGGCTCTCAGTCTTTTTGCACTAGGGTGGGCAGAGGTGGTGTGGGCTGATTAGATGCCTCTCCAGTACTCAGCCAGTATCCATACTTCCTGGTATAAATCCCCTCTGGATTTTCCTTTTGTGGAGAGTAGCAGGGCAGGAATCTGAAGCTGTCACTTTCTTGTGAAGTGTTAACACACTTTAGCCATAGGTAGTTGTGATGTCCAGTGTTTGGGATCTATGTGCAAGCAGAGTTTTCCCAAAGCAGGCATTCAGCTCTGGAGCAGGCTTGACTCTGGCCAAACCCTGAGCCACTGTGAATTTGCTGGTGGTCTTCAGACTTACTGGAGTGATTTTAAGGTTTCCAAATCTTATATGACTCTTTTCTATCTGGCTGACAGACCACATGTAGATAGGTGTACATACAGCTGTATTCGGGCGATTTTATCCCTGACTGGCCTTCCGGGGCAGACTCTTCGATGTTCCACACCTCAGAGCTGGTGATGCCGGGCCCTTATGAGAGCTCCAGCATCGCAGGGACTCTCTTAAGATGGAGGACAGGCCGCCTGAGGAAGTCCAGTGTGCTTCCCACCAGGAAATACAGTGTACAGACTGGCAAGGCCTCTCCCCTCCCAGGTGTGTCTTACTATAGGAGATCGCTGTGATCCAGATAGTTGAGTAGATGCTAATTTAAAAATGCACATATTTTGCATTTAATTTCTACAGAGTTGAAATGTTGAGAGATTTAAAA